>NC_060193.1:27860144-28170144 GCF_021184085.1 Oncorhynchus gorbuscha | reverse complement strand
GCAGTGATACAAGTGGAGCTATGGAGGAAAGGGGAAGCAGAGAAGTTTGCAGCTTTTGCAGAGCCGCTTGTATTAAATGTTGAAATGAGAGAAGTGAGTTGAGGCATTCCCCAGTTCTCATGTTTAAAGCCATTTCGGTAAACCGTGAGAGTTCAGCTGGTCCATTTTTGTTGCGGGCTTTGCAGTACCTCGGCACTAACTTGAGAGGAAAAATGAAATGGGATGTACTGGGAATGGCAATCTTTCTAACGCTACCCTAGAAGAACTACTTTCAGGGCCTGGTGTCTGCGTGCGCCCCTGCATATCTGCCACACTTCTGTTTGTGACTGTGTGTGTGTGTGTGTGTGTGTGTGTGTGTGTGTGTGTGTGTGTGTGTGTGTGTGTGTGTGTGTGTGTGTGTGTGTGTGTGTGTGTGTGTGTGTGTGTGTGTGTGTGTGTGTGTGTGTGTGTGTGTGTGTGTGTGTGTGTGTGTGTGTGTGTGTGTGTGTGTGTGTGTGTGTGTGCTCACCGGGCCAAGAACCAACTTTGCTTCTGTGTTCTCACCCTCCGTCTAAAAGTGGCGTTCTCACACACTTGCGGTGGTTTCACAGTGTGCCACCTTTCCAGGGCGGCTAACACCATTCCTCCGATGACAGCCGTCACGGCAGTGTATGGACCTGTCAGATAAAGCTGCAGGAAAAGACAGCTTAATAAACTCTGGATATATATATATATATATTATGAATGCGCATACAAGAGTGCAGACATGTATTTTTTTTAGCTTTAAGTCTGACAGGAACATTTTGTATTAGTCTGTAGGAGTCTACTACATTATCCCCCTTCTTTATTCCCTTCATCCTGCGCCTTGATATCACCCAGAGTGTCGTTGTGAATAATTGCGTTTACTAAACTGTGAATCCCACACTCACACAAACAAACGCTGCGCTTCTTCTAAAGTCTATGGTTCAGTCATTTGAAAGTTATAGTCACTCTGTAGCATAATTGGATATCGAGACGCTAAATCCAATGTGAAGGGAGTTTTGAATGGCGAGGAAGTGTAACCGGAACACATTGTGTTTCAGAGAAAGCCGAGGACGGCTCGACGGCATCGCTATTCAAAGGAGCAGCTTGTCGTATATATTCATTTTTATTCACATTCAAAGTGCCTGACGCATTTGTCTATGTACAAAACCCATCGATATACAAAGTAGACAGCTAGCCTTTGCATGCATCATTTCTCTTTCCCAAACTCATGTGGTGTCTACGATTGTTAAAACAGCCTATAGAATGTGAACATTGACCGACACATTGACTTAGACATTAGCTCATTAGCTTAAATATTTTTGCACCTGAGCTCCTAGAGTGTGTGCCTCTCCTTTATATATATATTTTTTTGAAAGTGTCTATGATTGCCAACACGGCCCACAGAATGTGAACATGAACCTAAACGCTAGCTGGCCGTACTAAAATCAAAATGCCTCTACCGCCTTCCCTCTCTCCCTATAGGTGGTGTATAAGAATAACGACTTCAAGCTAGAACTCTCCCGGCTGGCCATCGAGCGGGACCCTAAGATCAGCCTGAACGGAGACCTCGTCTTCCGCTGTGAGGACGTGGCCGCCCTGGACCCCGTCACCTTTGAGTCCCCCGAGTCCTTCATCGCCCTGCCCAAGTGGAACACCAAGAAAACAGGCTCCATCTCCTTCGACTTCCGCACCACAGAACCCAGCGGCCTGCTGCTGTTCAGCCACGGGCGACCCCAGGGTCCTAAAGAGCAGAAGCCGGGTCGAGACATGAAGTCAGACTATTTTGCTATGGAGCTGCTGGACGGCTTCCTATACCTACTCATGGACATGGGGTCGGGGAGTATCAAGCTGAAGACCAGTAATAAGAAGGTGAACGACGGGGAGTGGTGCCATGTGGACTTCCAGAGGGAAGGGAGGAAAGGTGAACGTATGAACACGAAGCAGTGTGACAATACCTTCCTAATGTTATGGTTCTGAAGGAGTCTAATGTACACACCTGTAGACTATTGCGTATATAGAGAGCTGTGTATATTCTACACGGGAGGTGCTGGGCGGAGAACGGCTGGCTGGAATGGAATGGTGTCAAACACATGGAAACCACGTTTGAGGTTTTTGATGCCATTCCATTCATTCTGTTCCAGCCGTTACAGGGGAGCCCGTCCTTCCCAATTAAGGTGGCACCAGCCTCCTGTGCTTCTGAAGTACTTTATTTCTTTGGAGTACACGTGTACAGGCTTTGAATATTCATTTTCCTTCATCTACCTTTTCTAATGATGATCTTCCTGCCCTTCATCCCTGCCTAAAAGCCTTCTCCTACACACCTCTCCACCCCCTCCTCCCGCCTCTCTCTGTCCTGTCGTACCCATTTCTTCTCATACCGTCCCCTGAGGGGTCTGCATGATGCATGCATGCTTTCACGTAGGCACTTATGGTTTTGTGTGTGTGTGTGTGTGTGTGTGTGTGTGTGTGTGTGTGTGTGTGTGTGTGTGTGTGTGTGTGTGTGTGTGTGTGTGTGTGTGTGTGTGTGTGTGTGTGTGTGTGTGTGTGTGTGTGTGTGTGTGTGTGTGCGCGCGTTTGCATGCGCACATGCGTGTGTTGCGCTACTATAGGGAGTCTCTCTGAGCACACTCCTGCCCCTCCTGTAATTGCATTTTAATAGACAATTAAGAGTGAGTCGTAAATCATAGCCGGGCGCCACGAGAAGAACCTGGGTCTCATCCACTCTCGTCTATGCTGCATTTTGCTGGGTTGTTCCCCCTCCACTCAACCGATTATAGCCACAACACAGACACACAAGACCATACAAAAGCACTCTCATTCAACATCCACTCAACCACAGACACAGACACACACACACACACACACACACACACACACACACACACACACACACAAGACCATACAAAAGCACTCTCATTCAACATCCACTCAACCACAGACACACACACACACACACACACACACACACACACACACACACACACACACACACACACACACACACACACACACACACACACACACACACACACACACACACACACACACACACACACACACACACAAGACCATACAAAAGCACTCTCATTCAACATCCACTCAACCACAGACACAGACACACACACGCGCGCACACGCACACGCACACACACACACAATCCCATGCGCTCAATCACACTTGCCCACAAACACAAGAGTACCAACATGTAAACACACTTACTAAACACACATTATCTCGCCTAATGCTTCAATTACATTCACACATACCACAGGTGCCCGGTGGCGCCGCAATAGGGGCGGACGGGCTCATAGTAATGTTTGGAATGGAATTAATGGAATGGAATTGAACACATGAAACACGTGGTTTTACAGGTGTTTGATACCATTCCATTCACTCCATTCCAGCCATTGTTATGAGCCGTCCTCCCCTCAGCAGCCTCCTGTGACACACACGTGCAGTACACAGTCAGGGCGGGGGAGGAACTGATT
This sequence comes from Oncorhynchus gorbuscha, assembly GCF_021184085.1. Taxonomy (NCBI): domain Eukaryota; kingdom Metazoa; phylum Chordata; class Actinopteri; order Salmoniformes; family Salmonidae; genus Oncorhynchus; species Oncorhynchus gorbuscha. The sequence continues at coordinate 28,166,653 of NC_060193.1, read as the reverse complement.
ACATGTAGTCAGTTGCATGGAATCTGATTACAACAAAAAACTGTAATCGGTTGCGTTACCAGCAAAAGAATTGTAATCGGATTACCGATACATTTTGAAAAACTTTACGATTACTTCTTGGATTACTTTTCATTTCAGAAAGGATGTTTGCGGAGAAAATACCGTACGGCACCTTTCTGTTTCCTCGGTGGCATTCAATTAAGAACTGTACACATGTGACATGCCGTGTGTATAACCCTCCTCTCTCCGCCTCCACTCCCAGGCTCCATCTCGGTGAACAGCCGCAGCATCCCCTTCAACTCCAACGAGGGCAGTGAGATTCTGGACCTGGACAGCGACATGTTCCTGGGGGGTCTCCCCGAGACCCGCTCTGACCTGGTGCTGCCCCCCGAGGTCTGGACCGCCTTGCTCAACTACGGCTACGTGGGCTGCGTCCGCGACCTCTTCATCGACGGCAAGAGCCGCGACGTGCGCCGCCTGGCCGAGATCCAGAGCTCCCCGGGCGTCAGCAGCTTCTGCACCCGCGAGCTTCAGAAGAGGTGCAGCAGCACCCCCTGTGGGAACGGAGGCCTGTGTAAAGAGGGATGGAACCGCTACATCTGCGACTGCACCGGCACCGGTTACCTGGGCAGCAACTGTGAACTCGGTGAGGAGAAACAGGGAGACTGGAGAAGTGGAGGAGTGGGAAACAAGTGGTGGTCAAAACAGGATGAGGACGTTTGGGTAGCAGGCTGCGGAGATTAAGTCATGTTTGGTTTCATGCTTACAAGTGTTATTATAGCCAGCGAGTTAAACCTAATCATAATAGACTTTAGATAGTACGAGTACATGGACGTCATCCTGTGCTACTCTGAAGCCTCAACCAGCTGCAGTGTGGTAAAAGGACATTTGAAGGAGCAATGCACTCGAGGATGGGTGGCTTTTGGGAAGCTAGCTGACTGAACTGCTGGGAGGTTGGGTGAGGTTTGGGGAGCTCGGTTGAGCGACGATGCTTACTGTCACCATCTGGGCTTGTCACACATCCAGGTGGTGCAAGGCTGCTCTCTCTCTGTCTGTCTGTTTGGGGGGTGGTGCAACCTGCTAGCGGCTATGCATGTCTGATCCATTCTAATTCGCTGTAGGCTGTTTGTTGTGTAATAGCACCAAAGGAACCGTTGAGGTGAAATGAATGCACAGTATAGGGATGTTGTGTTGTAGGCCTGACAAAGGTAATGGCACAATAGAACATTGGCATTGAAATCAAGGCAGTGGAGGAAGTGAAGGATCTACGAGTCATGGGACAGTTTAGGAAGTGAAGGATTTAAGTGTAATGGGACAGTTTAGGAAGTGAGGGATCTACATGTAATGGACAGTTTAGGAAGTGAAGGATCTACGTGTAATGGACAGTTTAGGAAGTGAAGGATCTACGTGTAATGGACAGTTTCGGAAGTGAAGGATCTACGTGTAATGGACAGTTTCGGAAGTGAAGGTTCTACGTGTAATGGACAGTTTAGGAAGTGAAGGATCTACGTATAATGGACAGTTTCGGAAGTGAAGGATCTACGTGTAATGGACAGTTTAGGAAGTGAAGGATCTACGTGTAATGGACAGTTTCGGAAGTGAAGGATCTACGTGTAATGGACAGTTTAGGAAGTGAAGGATCTACGTGTAATGGACAGTTTAGGAAGTGAAGGATCTACGTGTAATGGACAGTTTCGGAAGTGAAGGATCTACGTGTAATGGACAGTTTAGGAAGTGAAGGATCTACGTGTAATGGACAGTTTAGGAAGTGAAGGATCTACGTGTAATGGACAGTTTAGGAAGTGAAGGATCTACGTGTAATGGACAGTTTAGGAAGTGAAGGATCTACGTGTAATGGACAGTTTCGGAAGTGAAGGGCAGTTTAGTGTAATGTTTCTGTTTCTTAAATGGGGCCATCTGTGTTTTTGTAGCGCTTCCTTGCCATCTAGTGTGGCAATGTAATACTGCAAGGGTGTGAAAGAGAGTTATGCTTCGTTGTCACACGTCTGGCATTTTACGTGACACATTTGAGTCATTCTTATCCAGAGCAATGAGGTTTAAGTGCCTTGCTCAAGGGCACGGCGGCGGATTTTTTTCACCTATTCGGCTCGAGGATTTGAACCAATGACCTGTCGTTTACTGACCCAACGCTCTGACCAGAGTGGCCTAACACAATATGTGTGTATGAGTAGTGTGGGACTTGGTCTAATGTTTAATGTTTCTGTTTCTCAAATGGGCCGGCTGTGTTTCTCGTGCTGCTTCCCTGCCATCTAGTGTGGCTATCGAATACTGCAAGGCCGTGAAAGAGAGTTATGCTTGGCTGTCACAAGTTTGACCACAGTGTCTTAACTCAATATGTGTGTATGAGTAGTGTGGGACTTTGTCTTCAATAGTCCAGTGAGATTGGAAACTAACCTTCTAAACCTTTTCATTTAACAGCAAGTAGTTGTTTTCCAAAAAGCAATATGCTATCTGTTCAAGTTGATTTCAGTGGCCTAACCAGTAGCAGCATACAGTATTTGGTTTGTGCTCCCAACCATATGCATCTAAAATAAAAGGCAAGTACCCAGCCATGGTGAATCAGCTGAGCCCATGGCAACATGTGTTGACCCATATACACAGCCCTCCTTAGGCAACTCTTCAGAAGTGATCTAGTCAGCTGCAGGGGGTGCATGCGTTGTTTCTCTGACCGGGCCCAGGATGACGTCAACGCATCTACAATAACTCTTCTATTGTTTGTGTTGGACCTGGTTCCTCTAGTTTCTCTTCAAAGAAAAGACGCTTTGCTGAACTTGGATGTCCTCTCCCGTGCTGGGTGTCAGTGTCTGTTGGGTCATCTAATGCTGTATGTCTGGTCTCTGTTCTCCTGTTAATGTATGTGTGTGTGTGTGTCTGTCCCCCCCCCCCCCATTACTTCCACCCCTCGTACAGAGGCAACGGTGCTGAGCTACGACGGCAGCATGTACCTGAAGATCATCATCCCGGGGACCATGCACACCGAGGCAGAGGACGTGGCGCTGCGGTTCATGTCCCAACGGGCATTCGGTCTCCTCGTGGCCACCACCTCCAAAGAGTCCGCTGACACCCTGAGGCTAGAGTTGGACGGTGGCAGGGTCAAGCTGACTGTCAACCTAGGTAACCCATGGCAACCCCACCATGACCTCGGAAACCCCATTCTCGTACCCTTCCGTCAAGCTCCATCTCCACCCCCTAAACATGAGCCTTTGTCTGTTAATGCAAGCCCGTCTCCGGTCTCTGCCTCCCTGGGTAGATCTACTCCTGTACCCCCTCTGCTTCCGCATGGTTCTGTTTCTCCCATGGTCCCTGTGGAGAGACCTCTAGCCTGAAGATAAAGGGGTTTGGTTGTTCACAGTCTTCCAGTAGGGGGTGCTATAGAGAATGGTAAAGCCAGAGCCGTTATGGTCCATAGACTACTCTGACATCATTCTAGATGAGTAGAACAAATATAGAGACTGGAAGGCAGTGATACAGAAACATATTACCCTACAGCACTAAGCCTTTGTCCGTAGTTTGGACTCCTGGCAGACTGTTGCGACCTATGGCACTGATAACGGTGTCTGCCACTTGAAGGGAGAGAGTTCACAGTAGGAGTAGGGGAGAAACAAGGCCCAGGTGCACCCTGGGATACAGGAGTGTGGGCCACCGACTTAGAGACACGAGGATGGTTCCTCCAATAATGCCACACCGTATCCATTCTATTCATCTTGTTTTCTCTCTCTCTCTTTCTGACTCTTTCTCCATTTCTCTATCACACTCTCAAAGTTTCTGTCTCTCTCGCTCTCTCCCTCACTCTCGCTCGCTCTCTCATCTCTCACTTGGCCAAGGCTCAGACGATGGAACTTTTCATCCCTTCAATGGCCTGTATGTCTGCGGCCCTCGGATCAAACAGTCAGAGAGACCGGCTCACAGCCCAGTGTTGTCCCACAGCGACACACACACACACGCACACACGCACGCACACACACACACACACACACACACACACACACACACACACACACACACACACACACACACACACACACACACACACACACACACACACACACACACACACGCACACGCACACGCACACGCACACGCACACACACACACGTTCTGTGATGTAGCTGACTCTGCCTTTGCCATGCTGCTCAGCCCTGCGCCAGAGGACCGACACACAGACCCAAGTCCACCTTGGCCCAGAACAATCAGCCCCAGCCAAACACATCGTTTATCTTAGCTAATGAGGCTAAATGCTAATCCATAGCGCTAATGTGTCCAAATGAGCCAGATGATAGTTTACCGAACATCCTTCCCTAGGTCCTCCTCTTAATTTCTGCCTAGATCGCTCCCTCACTTCTCCGAATCAGACCATACTCAGAGGTGTCATATCCACATCAACATTTATATTAATTGCTAGTTTAGAGGAAATCAATTTTTGTCTCAGTTGGAGGTGGAATTTGTTTTAGAACCGGAGGAGGACTGCTTACCATATTCCCCAAGATAATTAAAAGATGAGTTCATTGATCAATTTGAAACAGTGTACAGGGACACTGCATGATCGGATGATCAATATACAATTAGTTGGTTCAATTGATCATTCTGCAGTCTGTGACGTCGGCACACACGTGTAAATAGTAATGCATGTTTTCCTTTCGTTCAAACTCCATCACAATCACATTGACCGCACTCACACAAGCTGTGGGCAATCTAATTTCTCATTAGGTGATGTTGTCATTGAGGAATGACAAATGACCTTTTAATGTCAGTATCAGACACAGAATCCCAATAACAGTGAGCCTGGTCCATGGCTGTTTGAGTCCACTATTCTGTAGCGGTTGACAGCTCGAGACCACGCCTCAGCCACAGCCACATGCACACGCAGCCTGTCACCACCAGGGGGCAGAAGAGAATACTAACTCGACAATGGAGCTCCACCATTTTACCATGTGCGGTCAAAAGACATGCATTTCAGAGAAAGCTGTTGTAGAATAAAGCTAGAGTTAGTGCTTGTATAGCATATTCTAGCATATCTAGAATATTATAGCATATCCTGATATAGGTGTGTGTGCACTTGGCTTACTGTGACTGGGGTGTGCAGATCACCCTTTCCTAATATTGCTGCTGTTGGTTTCCATACCTGAGGGGCTACAAAAGGCAAGCTGTTTCTAACCCACCATCACATTGTTGGCACTCGGTTAACCCATTTCTGATTTTAAAAAAGCCACTGTAGGGAATAGGAATAACGAAACACACTTAACAATCGCCGACTCTCGCTTGGACTAACACGCCAGTGACTGAAATGGTGAATTGACTCTGTCTCTCTCCATCTACTGACCCAATGCGCTTCGATCGACGACGACTTATCTGTACGCCATGTCCACTGTTTCCACGTTCGGTCGCGCCCACGATGTCATCACACGTGGAATTGATGACCTTGCTGTACGCGCTCCACACGTCATCTTTGTCTATCTAGCACGAGAGAACAAGAGTCGGGATTACTTGAAAAACGCACGTTTCTCATCCTCCGCTTATTGAATGGGCTTGGTTCCCTGGCCATCAAGTGCCGCCAAGTAGACCTACAGCTCCAGAGCTTCGTTGTACCAATGATTGGGTGAATATCTTGCCTTCTGTAGCGCATTGGGACTGGGTGGGTTTTGAATGGTGGCTGCAGGGACTGAGGGAGGGATGGGGGGATGATAGGGGTGCTGATGACGGAGGTGTGGAAAAGGAAAAGGGTGATCCTGACTCGTAGCTCTGTCCCCGGATGGTGGTCCCTAGCGAAATGCCTGGTTGTCTGCAGAATGTACCTTGAAGGATGTAAAATGTTATTATCTCTCTCTCTCTCTCTCTCTTTTTCTTTTCTTCTCCTTTCTCTCCTGTCTCTTTATTTGATTTGACCTCACCATCTCGCTCTCTCTCCCGCCAGATTGTATCAGGATAGACTGTAACCTCAGTAAGTGGTTTATTATATGCATTTCTAAGACTTATATCACTGTTCTACTGATTGTGCCACTGTCTTCTGTATGATGTTCCCCCCCATAAAATGCTGCCGTTCCCCTCACGTCATACAAGTGAACACTCTATCACTATCTCTCTCTCTCTCTTAGCCATCTCTCTCTCTTAGCCATCTCCCTCTCTTAGCCATCTCCTCTCTTAGCCATCTCTCTCTCTTTGCCATCTCTCTCTCTTAGCCATCTCCCTCTCTTAGCCATCTCTCTCTCTTAGCCATCTCTCTCTCTTTGCCATCTCTCTCTCTTTGCCATCTCTCTCTCTTAGCCATCTCTCTCTCTTAGCCATCTCCCTCTCTTAGCCATCTCCCTCTCTTTACCATCTCTCTCTCTTTACCGTCTCTCTCTCTTAGCCATCTCTCTCTCTCTTAGCCATCTCTCTCTCTTTGCCATCTCTCTCTTTGCCATCTCTCTCTCTTAGCCATCTCATCTCTCTCTTAGCCATCTCTCTCTCTTAGCCATCTCTCTCTTAGCCATCTCTCTCTCTCCATCTCTCTTAGCCATCTCTCTCTCTTAGCCATCTCTCTCTCTTTGCCATCTCTCTCTCTTAGCCATCTCCTCTCTTAGCCATCTCTCTCTTAGCCATCTCTCTCTTAGCTCTCTCTCTCTTAGCCATCTCTCTCTTAGCCATCTCTCTCTCTTAGCCATCTCTCTCTCTTTGCCATCTCTCTCTTTTGCCATCTCTCTCTCTTAGCCATCTCTCTCTTAGCCATCTCTCTCTCTTAGCCATCTCTCTCTCTTAGCCATCTCTCTCTCTCTTAGCCATCTCTCTCTCTCTTAGCCATCTCTCTCTTAGCCATCTCTCTCTCTTATCCATCTCTCTCTCTCTTAGCCATCTCTCTCTCTCTTAGCCATCTCTCTCGGATCATTTAGGCTTTTTAATCAGCTCTCGGTCTTATCATTCTGTCCTGTTTATTTCCGCCTCTGAGACGACACTAGGATTTTCCTTTTCCATTCCGTGATGCACTTCTCTTCTCAATCCCCTCTCCCATTTCCTTCTTTCAGTTATAGTTCCCCCGTTGTTGTCCTTTAGTCCGTCAGTCTCCTTCTATTCCCTCCTGCTCGTCTCAGCAACAGCTTTTTGTAGGCAAATCTCTATCCTTTCCATTTCCGCCCAACAGCATGTCACTTTCTCTGCTCACACCACTCCGACACCGGTGAATTCACCCCTACGATTGAGGGTCCGTATGACTGTGCAGGTGTTAGTTCTCGCCCATAGCCGACTGAACACGCAGGTGAAGCTCCTCTGTTTTGGGGGACATTGGGTGCAGCCAAAATGGCATCCTATATTTCCCTATAGTGCACTGCATTTGACCAGGGCCCATAGGGCTAGCTAACAGTGAATAGGGTGCCATTTCAGACACAGCCGTTGTGTTCAGACAGGCTGTGGTAGCCCTTGCCAACCCAGTCCTTGGCGACCAGTCCTTTTACATATTTGGTGTATACTAACACCAGCACACCTGATTCAAATGAACAGGGGCCATGCTGAGCAGTTTACTTGTTTTTAGGTGTGCTGGTGTTAGTTTACATCATGTGACACGGCTGGTGGGTTGTATGGTAACCTCCATTGAGGGCACTGCCCTCTAGGACAAAACATAGACACATTTATGAGAACAAACGAATGCATTTCAGCGCAGGCTGAGAGAACGACAGCAAACTGTCACTATATAAATGTCAACAGACGAGGTAAGTGCAGCCCTAACTATGTCAAAGGAGAGACCTGCTTGGTGCGTTTGTTGTGCGCGTCTGACTGTCATTGAGTGCACAAATGTATTCCTTTTCTTCTTCTTTTTAAGTATCTGTATGTATCTGTATTTTTTTATGTGCTACAATCATTCCACATACGCAGAGCATAGCTATATTCATGCCATCTCTACAAGCATACTGGCAGAGTCAGGACATGATGAATAGTGTCATTCACTCTATTATCGCTGCTGGCGTGACGCACACTGAAATCATCCCTGCTCGGGTTTGAACACGACATGCAACCAACCCAACACTAGATGTCCCCATAACACATGAAGTCGACTGTAGCTCTGAAAGAGGATTGAGAAGAAGTGTTAGTTCTATTCCAGCAGAGGGCACAACACACACAGACACACACACACACACACACACACACACACACACACACACACACACACACACACACACACACACACACACACACACACACACACACACACACACACACACACACACACACACACACACACACACACACACACACATAGCCGTCTCTCAATAATAAGGGAATGGCTTATTTATGATGAATGATGTTTTTGGGAAGAGTTCTGGAGAGGAATGGTAGTACAGTAATTTGATAGAACACAGAAAGGACTATCCAGGTTATTCTTCCCTAAGACGTCGAAGAAGTTGATCGGGCCCATGGAAGCTCTACTCGTTCTCCTTACCTCAGATTCAGTCGTATTTCTGCTGTATGGCACGCGTTCTAATCATATAGCCTGTATGCCAATTACTCCTTATGTGAATCAAATTCTGCCCTTAGTCATGTCCTGTAACCCACTGCGTCCCAAATGGCACCCATATTCCCTATGCTGCACTACTTTTGACCAGAGCCCTGAATGAAATAGGGTGCCATGTTGGATGTAGGCAGTACAGTATGTGTCAATTGCTCCCTATGGGAATTGTGGTCATTCTAACCCTTAGTCATATCTGGTAACCCACTGAAGCTGCGTTTACACAGGCAGCCCAATTATGATCTTTTAGCCAATTCTAGGCAAAAGATCTGATCTAATTGGTTAAAAGACCGATTAGTGACAAAAGAAAATGGACGTTAGTGTGTTTTAACAGGAGGTGAATGAGAGTTAGCCTGTCGGCCAGCCAGGTTAGGTCAGCGGTTAAACTGCTGTACCAGTACGGAGGGTGATATTTCACCACCTCACAGCACTCTGGGATGACATGTATCGTGACACATGGTGAGTGTCACGTTCGATGTATGGAGGAGACCAAGGCGCAGCGGGAGATGGATACATCTTATTTTAATGAAGACGAAGAAACACTTAAACAAACTACAAAAACAACAAAACGAACGCGAAGCTAAATATAGTGCTGACACGGGCAACTAACACATATATCACCCATGTCACACCCTGACCTAACCAAAATAATAAAGAAAACAAAGAATACTAAGGTCAGGGCGTGACAGTGAGCAATGTGGCGCTCTCAAGACCCTCTGTAAATGTCACGCCCTTTGGTCTATGCACGCACACACACACACACACACACACACACACACACACACACACACACACACACACACACACACACACACACACACACACACACACACACACACACACACACACACACACACACACACACACACACATTCACTGTAGAGCATAGGCACATGCGCACATATACACACACTGAAGAGAGACGTTTACACGCGCACACACACATACAGGGACACACACACAGACACACACACGCGCACACACACATACAGGGACACACACAGGGGCACAGGAACTTATAGACTCTGTATCTGTCAGTGCGTGTGTGTTGCCCTGCGCTGAGCTCTGAGTCATGACTCCGCATTCCCCTACATCCCACAGTATCACACAGAGGGCGTCAGCGCCATAGCACGGTGATGGAGGGACAGATACTAGCATGGGTATTGAAAAACAAGTATTGTATACAATCTAGGCTGAATAGGTAAAGGTGTGAACACTAAACAACATTTTTAAATGCTACATGTAAAGTGTTGATCCCATGTTTCGTGAGCTGAAATGCAATATCATTTCTCAAACATGTTGTTCACAAATTTGTTTACATCCCTGTTAGTGAGCATTTCTCCTTTGCCATCCACTTGACAGGTGTGGCTGATCAGGAAGCCGTTTAAACAGCAAGATCATTACACAGGTGCACATTGTCCTGGAGACAACAAAAGACCACTCTAAAATGTGCAGTTTTGTCCGGCAACACAATGCCACAGATGTCTCAGTCACTCAATCAAATGTATTTATAAAGCCCTTCGTACATCGGCCGATGTCACAAAGTGCTGTACAGAAACCCAGCCTAGAACCCCAAAACAGCAAGCAATGCAGGTGTAGAAGCACGGTGGCTAGGAAAAACTCCCTAGAAAGGCCAGAACCTAGGAAGAAACCTAGAGAGGAACCAGGCTATGATGGCACTTCTGGCTGTGCCGGGTGGAGATTATAACAGAACATGACCAAGATGTTCAAACGGTCATAGATGACCAGCAGGGTCAAATAATAATAATCACAGTGGTTGTCAAGGGTGCAACAGGTCAGCACCTCAGGAGTAAATGTCAGTTGGCTTTTCATAGCCGATCATTCAGAGTATCCCTACCGCTCCTGGTGTCTCTAGAGAGTTGAAAACAGCGAGTCTGGGACAGGTAGCACATCCGGTGAACAGGTCAGGGTTCCATAGCCGCAGACAGAACAGTTGAAACTCAAGTTTTGAGAGAACGTGCAATTGGCATGCCTACTGCAGGAATGTCGGCCAGAGCTGTTGACAGGGAACTGAATGTTAATTTCTTTACCATAAGCCGCCTACAACATTATTTGTGAAAATTTTGCAGCACGTGTTCTGTCTTCTGGAGATGAATGTACTTTGGTGCGTAAAGTGCAAATCAATCCCAGAACAACAGCAAAGGACCTTGTGAAGATGCTGGAGGAAACAGGTACAAAAGTATCTATATCCACAGAAAAATGAGTCCTATATTGACATAACCTGAAAGGCTGCTCAGCAAGGAAGAAGCCACTGCTCCAAAACAGCCATAAAAAAGCTAGACTACGGTTTGCAACTGCACATGGGGACAAAGATCGTACTTTTTGGAGAAATGTTCTCTGGTCTGATGAAGCAAAAATATAACAGTTTGGCCATAATGACCATCGTTATGTTTGGAGGAAAAAGGGGGGGCTTGCAAGCCGAAGAACACCATCCCAACCGTGAAGCACGGGGGTTTAAGCATCATGTTGTGGGGGTGCTTTGCTGCAGGAGGAACTGGTGCACTTCACAGAATAGATGGCATCATGATGTAGGAGAATTCTGTGGGTATATTGAAGCAACATCTCAAGACATCAGTCAGGAAGTTAAAGCTTGGTCGCAAATGAGTCTTACAAATGGACAACGAACCCAAGCATACTTCCAAAGTTGTGGCAAAATGGCTTAAGGACAACAAAGTCAAGGTATTGGAGTGGCCATCACAAAGCCCTGGCCTTAAACCTATAGAAAATGTGTGAGCAAAACTGAAAAAGCGTGTGCGAGCAAGGAGGCCTACAAACCAAACTCAGTTACACCAGCTCTGTCAGGAGGAATGGGCCACAATTCACCCAACTTATTGTGGGAAGTTACCCGAAACATTTGACCCAAGTGAAACAAGTTAAAGGCAATGCTATCAAATACTAATTGAGTGTATGTAAACTTCTGACCCACTGGGAATGTGATGAAAGAAATGAAATCTGAAATAAATAATTCTCTCTACTATCATTCTGACATTTCACATTCTTAAAATAAAGTGGTGATCCTAAGACAGGGAATTTTTACGAGGATAAAATGTCAGGAATTGTGAAAAACTGAGTTTAAATGTATTTGGCTAAGGTGTATGTAAACTTCTGACAACTGTAAGTATGTATTCTTATAAATGGCATGTAGCAGTACAAAGGGAGGCATTTAAAGTTATACAGATGTGCATGTGGAAGTATTTTATGATTGGCTGTTATGGTAGTAGTCCACACTACAGTACAGTTCATTTGAAGTTTGGACATGTGTTGACATTGGCACGGCATAATAGTTTTATTTCACCCAATGCTCTGATGAAATTCAGTTCTCTTTTAAGGCAATTTAACGCTTGAGTGACGGTCCGAGCTTAATTCAATGTCCTCATCTTCTCTGAACTCTCTTCAGGGCCAAACTCGTTGCAAGCAGCCTTCTGTAGAAAATGATGGCTGTTTTTAGGACAGTTGTCTTTGTTTTTGCACCCATTGCAATCAGATGCACTCTTTATGAAATGAACATAACACCAACAATTATACCAACACTGTATGTCCAATTTTTACTGTAGATTTCTGTACCGTTCTCCAAGATATACAATGTACAGAGAGACACGTCAAAAGATGGGTGCGCTGTGCTACTGTCGGGACCTGAGCTGTAACATGTCTAAAACATTAGTAAGACATGTTTTGAAGATGTTCTCAAATATCAATGTGTCCTCATAGTCTCTTCATTTTCGTTTTCACACATTTTCTGCTCCCTGCATGTTTAAATGCGAAATGAACCAAATGCCTCTTAAAATGTTAAACAGAAATGACCTAATAAAGTAGTGCTTTGAAGCATCAACTTCAAAGGAATACATAATCAGAGCATTTTCCTAACTAGAGCTGAAATGGAATGAGCTTGGGTATGCTGTGGATGTGTGTGTGTGTGTGTGTGTGTGTGTGTGTGTGTGTGTGTGTGTGTGTGTGTGTGTGTGTGTGTGTGTGTGTGTGTGTGTGTGTGTGTGTGTGTGTGTGTGTGTGTGTGTGTGTGTGTGTGTGTGTGTGTGTGTGTGTGTGTGTGTGTGTGTGTGTGTGTGTGTGTGTGTGCGCGCACATCGGTGTGTGTGTGTATACGTGCTTTGCTTGCCTGCATGTTTGTGTCATAGCCATCTTTATAGTAGCTTTTGCAATCGGGTTAACTTCAGTGTCACTTTTCTCCTTTTTATTTTGAAGACGTACATTCTGATATTGCTATTCCCTGCCATTGAAAAGCGGATCTATGAATTGCTTCTACACTGTAGCTTACATTCAGTTTCTTAGTGTTCGGCAGTATTTTGGCAGTGAATCACCCTATGCACTAATGAAATGTTCCTACGTGTGCCTAGGTGATACACGGCAGCCATTTTGTGCTGAGGCACTAGTCAGACATCAATGTGCTGCGCAGCCGAGGCCAAACACCTTCCTTATGGAGACGTCTGGCTTTAACAGAGACATTATTGTGAGCTGTTGATATCATCTGTTTATAGATGTTTTGTAGATTTATATCACTTTAATAAAAAATAGCAGTTTGAGAGTGTTTTGTGAGGCATCACTAGCTATGTTTCCATTAACTTGTGCAGGGATTTTTGTTGTTGTTGTCGACATTTAGAAAGTTTGAGTGGATAAATAAATGCGATAATTGCCTGCTAGGGTGGATTTCCATTTCACTATATTGTGTCGTTCAAAACGTGCTGGACATGACGACGTCACACCTAAAAAAAACATTTTTTCTTAAAAACCTATACTGTCCAATAAAAATGTAGTGGTTGAAGTGTTTCCATTAACCATTTAGGCAAATTGCGCATTAATACATTGTCGACAGACAGCTATCTGTTTCATGTCTTACAGTAGGTAGCCCGTAAAAGCCAGCATGGATAGAATGCAATAATTGACAAATATTTGCCATATTCTAATAATTCTCATGTCCGTGCCATGGTGAAACTCTTGTAGATCGGAAATAATTGGATGGTGAAACTTGCCAGCCAACCAGAAAAGCAAGGCGAAGCAATTCAGGCAATCCTTGTCCTGCAAAGAAACATTTTTACAGAAAGTAAAAAAATATATATTTAGCAAGCAATAGGCATTTAGAATTAAATGTGGAGTGGACCTTTATAGTTTCATGACAAAAATGATTCCACAATCATAATTTATTCCCAAACCGTTTCCAAAATCTTACAAAAGAAATAGCCACCCCTGTCGAATGGATTTTAAAAAATGTTGTCGATGGTCAGAAAATGTTTCCTATGTCTGCCGTTTCCAATACACGTCGCGTATTTTTTGTTGTTGTTGCGACATTGCTTTTGTCGAATAAACCTGAGTGAACGGAACCCTGCCTAATGTAACTTTTTCAAAATGCCCTTTTCGAAGCTACTCCAGTAGTAAGGGAAAACTAGTCTCCAGTGAAGTGACCAATACTCAGTGTCCAAATGGACGTTATGCCCAGTTGCCCATAAGTAAAGGGTCACGTGGAGAGTCAAAACCAAGTCTAAAAGGGGGCCAGTCTGTAGAATGACGCATAATAAGACCAGAAGACTGACTGTGACCTAATTATTTATTTTTTGTACCTTGTGTACCCGCCTCAGTGTTCTTCCTGTCTGGAAATGTTCCTCCATTGTGTCTCTGTCAGACCCATTACCTCACACTATTCACCCAAAACAGAGAGCAACAGAGAGATGGGGTTAGGAGGTGAAAAGGAAAGGAAGGAGGGGTGGCGGAGAGGAGACATAAAAAGGCAAACAGTCACTCAGAGAGAGATACAGAACGAAGGGATGAGGACCCAGACAGACAAACGACAACAGAAGAAAGGGCGAGAGTGGGTTACATACAGAGAGAATGTGAAAGGTGGCAGTGGTGAAACAAGCCGTTTGGGAGATTTAAGGAGGGTGGCACGATGCCCGTGGACTCTCTCTCCCTCCATTTACCTCTCTCCCCTTGACTTATGGCAACGGGGCTCCCTGCCCACTAGTCCTGCATGGGCCACAGAAGATTATTCACCTGTCCCCACCTACTACCGTCTTTGACTAACCTAATGGCTTGGTATTACAGCAACCATCTCCTTGGGGTGTGTCTCAATACTCATATATGGCTTCCTTTCCTTGTATACTTTTAACACAAACAAGTGAAAGGATTTCATAGGCTTTTAGGCCATGCCACATCAGTGATCATGGTGTAGACAGGAAAGGAAGCCACTTTATACTATTGAGATGCACCCTTTTTCCTATTAGTACTCATCCCATATGGTGCGACGGAAGTAAAGGAAACCCCTTTACACTGTTGAGATATACCCCGCATCTCAACCTGCATGGTGAGATGGCAGCCCTTTCAACCCAATAGGCTGACATAGAGACAGGTTAGATCTGGGCTTGTTATGAGAGGTGAAATGAGAGGAGCAACAGCACATTGTCTGGGTTCACACTCCCTCAGCAGAATGATGGGGTCTCCCAGGGCAACGCTGCTGCTGCTGCATGCTGGGAGATGCGGTCCACATCAACTAAATCCACCAGGAACCTTCCTGGAGAGGGAAAGAGAGACGGAAAGAGCAAGAGAGAGAACGATGAAGAGATAGGGAGATGAGAGGGAAAGAAAGAGGAGATGTAAGAAAGAGCAGAGATACATTTCTCACCTCTTTCGCCATTTACGATCAATCACTCTTCATCATGACTCTCATTTTTGCCTCCCCCCGCCGTCTGCCCTCTTCAATGCTGGGCTAGATATCGACAGCTTTTATCTCATTGTGCATTCTAACAGGCACCACACACCATACAGTGAGGGTGGAGAAGGAGAGGAGAACAGTCTCATGTCTGCCCCCCGGCCCTCCTCGCTCCCTTATCACGGTAATTGGCGCATAGGGTCACTACGACGGGCCCTGGATAATCATGGCTGGGGGTCATACCCCGCGTGGCCGCCCCGCCCGTGCCCCTCACTCCTCTGTATCCTCCCTCGTCGCCAAAGCTGCTAATCAAGCCGTGTTTTGGACCCGGCTGCCGGGAGTGTTTTACTGTGGTGGTAGGATGTGACAATGTCCTCGACTGACTGCAAGCCTAACCTACTTTCCCAAGAGAGAGAGAGAGAGCATTAAAAAGGAGGTCTGCTATTGTTTTCAATATGGAAATAAACAAGAGGGGGAGGAAGAGAGAGGGGGATCTGGGGCCCGTTCAGCGGGACGTCACATTTTGTAATGTTCAGATATAGAAACAGACTATGTAGAACAAACATGACTCTCTGACATGTAGAATAAGGAACCACATGGGCTCTATTCATGCCAATTCGATCTGCAACATTTGACAACATTTGTCAACTGAACATGGCCCTTCTCTGTTTTCAAAATGAAAATACTGAGGATGAGGCAAGGGAGGGAGGGATAGTGGGGGAGGTAATGAAGAGCGAGAGTAGAGAGGTAGAGAAGGGGGAATGGAGAGAAAGAAATTGAGAGAGGGAGAACCGAGCGAGAGAGGATCTTGATTTGGCTGCCTGCTTGTGTTTATATCACCACTATCCCCTGCTCGTCGCGTCTTTCATCTCGGTGGTCGCGCTCGCTGTTAGCAGACAGGCGCCATTAAATCTGGCTGCACAAGACACACACACACACACTTCATTAGATCTAAGATAGGCCCTGCGCTCTTTTGAGTGCTCCAGATAGTAAATATGATATCACAGGGATAAGGAGACAAATACGATCAATGTCAAAGACAGCCTGATCCTTATCTCTGGGGGAAAAGCAGAGTCAAGCAAAGTAAAGCAACTCTATCACGCTACGGAAATCACTTTTAACCCTCAAAGCAGCATATTCTTACACATCTGCCTTCTGATGCTGTTTGACTGAAACATAGAGAGAGACATGCCCAGATGGGTTCCAAGTCTGTCCGTCGTATATCGTAGAATCCCAATCCCCCTCCGCTCCTCTTAAACAATGTTATCCACCAGATGATAAAACAAATGCATTCAATGTTTATCGTCCGCTACAAAACCATATGGGCCCTATTAAATGCCGGGACACACTGCACGGCGAGCATTATAGTTATGGGAAGAGGGCTTATGCACAAGTACAGAACGGTATCCCGCACAGCTTTGCCCAACAATGATTTCTGGTTGAAATGGTGCAGGGCTCCATTTTTGAACAAAGACACTCCACAATCTGAAAGTCAATGAGTTCGATTAATTATACAGTTTGTGGTTGTGAATCCTGAAAATGTACCCCTGGGTCTTTTAAATAAGCTATTATTTGAATAGCCCTGCTACCTCCATGAATTACATGTAAGGGCATAAGAAATGGCTACAGCATGCATGGAGTCGTTTGAGCTATTAGGTATAAATACAGGTCTTGTCCAGAGGGTTTGCTGGAGCAAATGTATACTGTATCAGTTAGGGCTTCAATGGAAAATGTTTGAATTTCAGGGAAAGTGTTTTCAACTGCTGTAGAAGAAGAATTATAACTGTAGGAGAATGATCTGTAGGAGAATGATCTGTAGGAGAGTGATCTGTAGGAGAGTGATCTGTAGGAGAATGATCTGTAGGAGAATGATCTGTAGGAGAGTGATCTGTAGGAGAATGATCTGTATGAGAATGATCTGTAGGAGAATGATCTGTAGGAGAGTGATCTGTAGGATAATGATCTGTAGGAGAGTGATCTGTAGGAGAGTGATCTGTAGGAGAGTGATCTGTAGGGGAGTGATCTGTATGATAATGATCTGTAGGAGAATGATCTGTAGGAGAATGATCTGTAGGAGAGTGATCTGTAGGAGAATGATCTGTATGAGAATGATCTGTAGGAGAATGATCTGTAGGATAATGATCTGTAGAGTGATATGTAATGATCTGTAGGATAATGATCTGTAGGAGAGTGATCTGTAGGATAATGATCTGTAGGAGAGTGATCTGTAGGATATGATCTGTAGGAGAATGATCTGTAGGAGAATGATCTGTAGGAGAATGATCTGTAGGAGAATGATCTGTATGATAATGATCTGTAGGATACTGATCTGTAGGAGAGTGATCTGTAGGAGAATGATATGTAGGAGAGTGATCTGTAGGAGAATGATCTGTAGGAGAGTGATCTGTAGGAGAGTGATCTGTAGGAGAATGACCTGTAGGAGAGTGATCTGTAGGAGAGTGATCTGTAGGAGAGTGATCTGTAGGAGAATGACCTGTAGGAGAGTGATCTGTAGGAGAATGATATGTAGGAGAATGATCTGTAGGAGAATGAACTGTAGGAGAATGATATGTAGGAGAATGATCTGTAGGAGAATGATATGTAGGAGAATGAGCTGTAGGAGAGTGATCTGTGGGAGAATAATCTGTAGGAGAGTGATCTGTAGGAGAATGATCTGTAGGAGAATGACCTGTAGGAGAGTGATCTGTAGGAGAATGATCTGTAGGAGAATGATCTTTAGGAGAATGATCTGTAGGAGAATGACCTGTAGGAGAGTGATCTGTAGGAGAATGATCTGTAGGAGAATGATATGTAGGAGAATGAGCTGTAGGAGAATGAGCTGTAGGAGAATGATATGTAGGAGAATGATCTGTAGGAGAATGATCTGTAGGAGAATGATATGTAGGAGAATGACCTGTAGGAGAATGATCTGTAGGAGAATGATCTGTAGGAGAATGATCTGTAGGAGAATGACCTGTAGGAGTATGATCTGTAGGAGAATGATCTGTAGGAGAATGATCTGTAGGAGAATGATCTGTAGGAGAATGACCTGTAGGAGTATGATCTGTAGGAGAATGATCCCCTATACAGTGCGGTCGGTAAGTATTCAGACCCCTTTACTTACTCCACATTTTGTTATGTTACAGCCTCATTCTAAAATGGACTTTAAAATAAAAACTCGTACATTTACACATGATACCCCATAATGACAAAGCAAGAACAGGTTTTTAGAAATACCTGCAAAAGTATAAAAACATTTCAAAATGGAAATATCACAGTTACATAATTATTCAGGCCCTTTACTCAGTACTTTGTTGAAGCACCTTTGGCAGCGTTTACAGCCTCGAGTCTTCTTGAGTATGACGTTACAAGCTTGGAACACCTGAATTTGGGGAGTTTCTCCCATTCTTCTCTGCAGATCCTCTCAAGCTCTGTCAGGATGGATAGGGAGCGTTGCAGAACAACTACTTTCAGGTCTCTCCAGAAATGTTGGGCCACTCAAGGACATTCATATACTTGTCCCGAAGCCACCTGCGTTGTCTTGTCTGTGTGCTTAAGGTCGTTGTTCTGTTAGAAGGTGAACCTTCGCCCCAGTTTGAGGATCTGAGTGCTCTGGAGCAGGTTTTCATCAAGGATCTATCTCTACTTTGCTCCATTCATCTTTCCCTCGATCCTGACTAGTCTCCCAGCTCCTGCCACTGAACAACATAAAAAAAAAATTCACCTTTATTTAACCAGGTAGGCAAGTTGAGAACAAGTTCTCATTTTGTCATCTCCCGTCTGGATTACTGCAACTCGCTGTTGGCTGGGCTCCCTGCCTGTGCCATTAAACCCCTACAACTCATCCAGAACGCCGCAGCCCGTCTAGTGTTCAACCTTCCCAAGTTCTCTCACGTCACCCCGCTCCTCCGCTCTCTCCACTGGCTTCCAGTTGAAGCTCGCATCCGCTACAAGACCATGGTGCTTGCCTACGGAGCTGTGAGGGGAACGGCACCTCAGTACCTCCAGGCTCTGATCAGGCCCTACACCCAAATAAGGGCACTGCGTTCATCCACCTCTGGCCTGCTCGCCTCCCTACCACTGAGGAAGTACAGTTCCCGCTCAGCTCAGTCAAAACTGTTCGCTGCTCTGGCTCCCCAATGGTGGAACAAACTCCCTCACGACG
Source organism: Oncorhynchus gorbuscha (assembly GCF_021184085.1). Taxonomy (NCBI): domain Eukaryota; kingdom Metazoa; phylum Chordata; class Actinopteri; order Salmoniformes; family Salmonidae; genus Oncorhynchus; species Oncorhynchus gorbuscha. Next base: position 28,147,318 of record NC_060193.1, on the reverse strand, counting down.
CCAGGACAGCGGAGTCAATCACCACCTTCCGGAGACACCTGAAACCCCACCTCTTTAAGGAATACCTAGGATAGGATAAAGTAATCCTTCTCACCCCCTCCCCCCTTAAAATATTTAGATGCACTATTGTAAAGTGGTTGTTCCACTGGATGTCATAAGGTGAATGCACCAATTTGTAAGTCGCTCTGGATAAGAGCGTCTGCTAAATGACTTAAATGTAAATGTAAATTTACAATTGCGACCTGGCCAAGATAAAGCAAAGCAGTTCGACACATACAGTCAATAATACAGTAGAAACAAGTATATATACGATGTGAGCAAATGAGGTGAGATAAGGGAGGTAAAGGCAAAACATCCCCACAGCATGATGCTTTCACCACCATGCTTTACCATAGGGATGGTGCCAGGTGTCCTCCAGGTGTGACACTTGGCATTCAGGCCAAAGAGTTCAATCTTGGTTTCAGAGAATCTTATTTCCCATGGAGAGTCCTTTAGGTGAATTTTTGCAAACTGCAAGCGGGCTGTCATGTGCCTTTTACTGAAGAGTGGCTTTCGTCTGGCCACTCTACCATAAAGGACTGATTGGTGGAGTTTTGCAGAGAGGGTTGTCCTTCTGGAAGTTTCTCCCCTCTCCACAGAGGAACTCTGGAGCTCTGTCAGAGTGACCATTAGGTCGCTTTGTCATTATGGAGTACTGGGTGTAGATAGATGATGAAAAACATACATTTAATCCATTTTAGAATAAGGCTGTAACGTAACAAAATGTTGAAAAAGTCAAGGGGTTTGAATACTTTGCGAAAGCACTGTATTTGTATAGCTAGCATGTACAGCATAACATTCAAATGTGTTTAGATTTTTTGTATATATTTATTGGCTTTTGATAAAGGGAACCGATTGACATTCGGAAAACAATGTTGGTTTGCATATTTGTGCCTATTAACTCTGTACCTGTACCTAGCCTCGCTGCTGTTATTTTCACTGTCATTTTAAGGTTTTTTTAAATGATTTCTTTACCTTTCTATTGTTTACCTAATACCTATTGTTTACTTTAAAAAATGGCGCTGTTGGTTATGACTTCTAAGTAAGCGGCAGGGTAGCCTAGTGGTTAGAGCATTGGACTAGTAACCGCAAGGTTGCAAGTTCAAATCCCTGAGCTGACAAGGTACAAAATCTGTTGTTCTGCCCCTGAACAGGCAGTTAACCCACTGTTCCTAGGCTGTCATTGAAAATAAGAATTTGTTCTTAACTGACTTGCCTAGTAAAATAAAGGTTAAATTAAAAAAATTAAAAAATTATTTCATTTTAAAGGTCGACACCTGTTGTATTCGGTGAATGTGACAAATAAACTTTGATTTGGCTTCTTAACGTAAGTACAAAAATACAAAGGCTGTCAAAAGTCTGACTAGCTTCTCATAGATACATTTGAATGCATCGCTAACTGTGCGTTGTTGGCTGTTATCACTGAGGCTTGTGCAATGGGCCTGCTTTAACAGACAACAGTGTGGTGTGTTAGGTCCAGCAGGGCTCCAGTGTGCCAGCCTGTCCTCCTGCTGTTTGAACAGGGGACGAGTAATCAACTGTGAAGGTTGTTGTGGAGCAAACAACCATTTAACCTATGACAACATTGGCCATGATCACCCAGCCAGGGCTGGACACAGGGAAGGAGAGATAGAGAGAGAGAGTGTATGCTCGTGTGTGCCCTTGCGTGTGTGTTTGTGAGGGGCATGCATGCATGTTAGTTACAGTACATCTATATTTACCCTCTGTGTATGTGGGTATCATGCATCACCCACTACATACCATTTTAATATGATGCCCATATAGTGGTAGCTTGTGGTACCATAACATGCTCTGCCCACGCCCTGCCCACGCCCTGCCCACGCCCTGCCCATGCCGTGCCCAGCCCACACCCTGACCACGCCCTGCCCATGCCCTGCCCAGCCCACACCCCGACCACGCCCTGCCCACGCCCAGCCTATGCCCCGAGTTGACGTGCTACGCCTGCTGTGTCAGCTGGTGTGATTCCAACCTGAACGAACCCATCTGCTGCATAGCAGGCTGGCACGACAAAACCCTCAGGGGGGGCAGAGCCATAGAATCATAGGAACATGAGACTGGGCATCAGATGGCATGAGGTGGCGTGGCAAGTGTCCGAAGCTATTGCAGTCTAAACAATGTATACGCTAATCAAACATCATGATCATAGATGGACTATATCAAGGGGCTACGCTGAATAAATTGATTGAATGTGGCTCTAGTATTTATAGAAAGGCCGAGAGAGGCAGAAATCAACACAAGTTCCAATGTCCAAGCCAAAATACTGGGGTGCAATCATGAGCATAAACAGTGCATTAAATTATTGGAGAGGCTTACATGAGGTTGGGGTGGGGGATGGGGGGGTTGATTGAGAGATCAAGAGATTGCCAGGACCAGATTAGAGGCGGGGAGGAATAGAAGAGCTGGCACTGCTCAGGATGACCATGCGAGGGTAAGGAGAGAGTGATGGGAGTTGTCGAGGGGGATGGAGGGATGGTACTCCTCTCTTCACAAACAACAGAAGGGGAGGATGCCAGATAACAGACGGGAGAGGACAGAGGGGACACAGGGATGGCGAGAAAAGACTAGTGGCTTCACGCTTCACACACATACACACACGACACTTGCAGAAACACTCGTGTAACACATCGCACACACACACACAGAAATATCAGACACACGCTTCCAGAAACACACATGCAAACACCTCCTCCCACACACACACACACACACACACACACACACACACACACACACACACACACACACACACACACACACACACACACACACACACACACACACACACACACACACACACACACACACACACACACACACACACACACACACAGCTTCCCTGTGGAGTGTTTTCTCATGCGACATCCTGGGCGTGGAGCCATCTGTAGGGGAAGCCATATTGCTGAATCGCCATCTCTGACTGGGTCTCCCTCCCTGTGCCAGAGACCTGATAACCTCCTCCTGCATTATACATTCGGCAGGGCCTCGCTTCTCTCTCTCTCTCTCTCTCTCTCTCTCTCTCTCTCTCTCTCTCTCTCTCTCTCTCTCTTTACCTTACTCTTTAGTGGCCTTCAATTATCTCTCTCGATCTCTCTCACTCCCTGGGAGATCCTCAATTGCATACTCCTCACGTCCTCTCTCCTCGCCTCCTTCCCAAAACCCATCGGGTGAGAAAGCCAGAGGTCTGTCCCCTCTGACCCTCTCCAATGGGGTTTTAAGAAAAAGGCGAGGAGAGTGGAAAGAGGACGCGAGGTGTATGCAATTGAGATCCCCCGTCTACCCACCTCTCTCCCCACTCAATTACTTGCTTGCTTGCTTCTATCTTGCTCTTCATTTTTTTTCTGTCCCACTCAGTGCCTCTGTACCCAGTATGAAGCTGCATAATGTCACAGAGGGTATTTTGTTAGGGCACAGCCTGTGTCACCTTGTCAGCCAGCAGACTGGCACTCAGGCATGCACGCCACCCACAACAACCCATGCAGACACACACACCCAACGTCAAACTGAAGTATAGTGCACACCTACAGTATACAGACACATTATTGAAGGGACAACCATCATTCCGTTGACAGGCTGCTTCCTGTCAACCCCAGTCTGATGTGTGGTCTTCATACTTCCACTACACTCAGTGTAGCGTCTGGACACACTCTGCACTTAGTTTTCTGTCATGCTCTGACCTTGCAAGGTGTTTACTCATTCACGTCTACGTAGGGAAGAAAATGGTGCATGTGCAGTATAATTTGCAGACAGACACATTTTAGTCATTTATCAGGCAATTCACAGTCATGAGTGCATACATTTATGTACCAATTTGTTTTTGTTTTTTCATACTGGTCCTCTGTTGGAATTGAACCCACGACCTATGGCATTGCAAGAGCCATGGGCTACCGACTACGCCACACTGGACATTACAGTGAACTGCCTTGGACCCATTATCTTCTATGTGTTATGGTAGTCATGCACGCAAACAGAAATAGATCCTTTTTAAAGTACCACACACACACACTCCCCTCCATTTTGACCACGCCATCTGTCTTATCTCTGTAAGCAGACGCCTATAGATGTTGCTTTGGCTAGTCTTTCTCCTCCCTTCTTCCCTCTCTCCTCTCCTCTCTCATTTGATTCCTCCGCGTGCCCTGGCTCTAAGGACCACCCCCTGTCAGCAGATATTAGTAGTCATTTTCAACACTGTGCTGAAAACCCAGTCTCTCTCTCTCTCTCTCTCTCTCTCTCTCTCTCTCTCTCTCTCTCTCTCTCTCTCTCTCTCTCTCTCTCTCCTTTAGAAGTGCTGAGCATCGGCATCTCCCCCTTCCTCCTCGGAGGGGGGCTACTGAGTCGAGAATGGGCAGAACAAGGGAATAAAGAGCGAAAAGAAAAAGAGGGAGGATTTGTCTGACGCCCATTTTAATTAGAGTGCATGCAGGCCCAATGTGATTTTTTTTCTCTCTCCCTGCGTGGCCACTCATGGCTGTACTGATGAATCTCCACCTACGTCAACTTCCTGCTAGGTCCCCTTCTTGTGTCAGGCAAAATCCCTATGGGCTACTATAGGCTATACATCTGCTAACTGCAAAGAGGTTTAAAGGTAGTAAGGACCCGAAGAAAGACGATCGACAATTGACCTGTGTTTACTTTGTTGAGATCACCAAAAGGACTCGTTACATATTCATGTCGTCCCTTTGAAAAATGAGTCCAACACATTTCAAGGTTATCATTTTTTCAATGGCAAAATCTCATCATCCTATCGTCACAGACACCACCATCCAAACCCTTGACTCATTAAAACACTCTTTCGTCGCCTGCAGTCCCCTCTGACCTCAACCATTGGTTTACTGGCTCTTTTATTGACAAATGCTCGAACGCCCTCCTGGAGACAGTTTCACTCTTACCCCAATGAGTCCCGAAGCATTTGTGAGCCAGGTAGGTCGAGTGAAGCTATCGCTCACGTCTCCACCGTTGCCCCGTATGCCGTGGCGCTGTCGTCTCACTGCCCTCTCCAGCTCGCTCTGATCACTCCTAAACCCTCTTTCTCTCCAAGACTGGCTGTCTTGGTGAGTGGTGGCCCACAATGCTTTGCTGCGGCCCAATTAGAGTCCCAGCCACATTAGGATTCCTCCCACTTAGTGACGTGGCGCTGCCGACTGGTCAACTCGCTGCTACATGGTAGAGGTGGCTGTGCCACGCGACGGCCTAGTTTCTCAAACGAGTCAAACTTGTGGGACTGAGATGAGACTTTGGGTCTGGAAGGACTGTGTGGAGACTCTTAGATCCGATGTTGTCAACAGTGTTGTGGCTGAAGAATGGGGAAATGTGTTGGGGGAAAACTGTGACATCAGGCCCAATGTGGATCACAATACACCCATCTCTCCAAGCCCTTGTGGTCGAGCAAAAATGGAGAGCTTTACTTCTCCTAGCCGGTCTAGACCCAAAGTTAACTTGTGGGAATGAAGCACTGCATTGCAATTCAAAGCCACTGATTTGAATGGGCGTGTTCATCGATTAGTGTGCATTAATCAAGGGTGTTTACTTAGAAGCACTGTGGTAATTGATGAATCGACTATTGTTAATTGAGAAACAGCTGGTGAACGTAACACATCTCGCCCGTCCTGCTCATGGCTCCTCCAAACGGTCAATGACGTCTACAATAAACCAGACGGCCAAAATTGGAGGATCCTCCACCAACTGAAACACCAAACTTTACACGGTCTACCTTGACGACAGACAATACGGGGAGCAGAGTGCTGAAGTGTGAGATAATAGAAGAGGGAAGGACTGAGAGAAGGAGCGAGAGAATGACATCCTTTGTCTATATGATCAGAGACGTTCTCCCATTTGATCTCGGGGACAAAGGGAGAGCGGCGGAAGGAGAAAGTGGCATCTCAATGAGAATGAATTGCATTTTAATATCGCTGCTCTTCTTAATGATTAGCCTGGCCCTTGTTTCTACAGAGACTGACAGGGCAGCATTAGAGCGACTTACAGCCTCATTTAGCACTAAGCCCTCCTCCGCTAGCCTGTTTACTATCTTCATTACCTGGCCATTAGAAGATGGCCAAACATCAGCATTAAAGCAGCCTGCCAGTTAGGCAGGAGGCAGGTGGTTGAGCAAAAGCAATGCCATGTGGATTGCAGTGCCCATTAGCTATTAGTTAGCTAGCTACTGTAGCAGCTTCTAGCTAATATGGCCCAATTAGCATAGGGTAATCTATTAGCTGCTTATGAGCTACAGTAATGTTACAGTGTATTAGCTTCAAGCTAATATGGTCCATTGCACTGTTTTCTGCCCCCAAACCTCGTTCGATGTTCCCCCAGCGTAGCAGACACGCTAAGGCCTTCATTGTTACTGCTGTTATGGCCTGATGTGTCCTCTGTTTCTCCTTAGAATTAGCCCCTTTGCTCTTTTATGGCCTCTTGTGGCAGATAAATAACACATGGACTCTCTCCCGGGGGAACCATTTCCCATTCATTCTACCTGCTCTGGAGTCTCCGAAAGGGCTCTCTGATTGTATATCAAACTACATTTTTCCTTTGTCTCTCTCTCTTTCTCCTTCTTTCTCCTTCTAGAAGTTTATCTTCAACTCGTTCTTCTCGCTCTTTCTCTCGCTCTCTCTCGTTCCCTCTCTCTGCAGTAGGGGACTTTGCCTCATATTAACTTCACACATTGTGTGATTAAACGTCTCTCGATCCAATTTCGTGTGGCTCAAGACAAAAATCCAGGGAAGAAGGAACAACATTAAATATGAAAACGGTTTTCGTGTGTGTGTGTGCGTGCGTGCGTGCGTGCGTGCGTGCGTGCGTGTGTGTGTGTGTGTGTGTGTGTGTGTGTGTGCGTGCGTGCGTGCGTGCGCGTGTGTGCGCTTTCAAGTGTTGGACGACCACCATTTGTTTTGTTCTTGCAAATGTGCCCTTGTTCCAGTTGCTGCTCGGTGGTACCCAGCAGCATGTACAGTAGGTCTTTCACCCTTTACACTGGTGGGAATTGGCCTAGATGGTTAGAGCTACATTGAAATGCTTCCTACTGAAGTCATATGAAAAACATACGCTTAACCTGTTAATCCTACCCCCTACTTTTTCGAACATTCTGTTAAAAATCGCGCAACATTTCAGCGCCCTGCTACTCATGCCAGGAATATAGTATATGCATATGATTAGTATGTGTGAATAGAAAACACTCAGACGTTTATAAAACTGGTTAAATCACGGCTGTGACTATAACAGAACGTGCGTTTCATCGAAAAGCGCAGGAAAATCTGTTCACTGAAAATGGAAATATATATCCATGCGCGACTTGAACCGATTGATAAAGGTGAACCACATTTAATGGGGCTGAGGTTGCAATACCTACAGCTTCCACACGTTGTCTAGAGTCTTGTCATTTGCCTAGGCTTTGTTTCTTGGTCAAACAGACGCAAGGCAATGCATTTCCTCCGGTCTCCGACCAGATATTTTGGTTGAGAATTACCCGGACAGTATTTCCAGACGGAAATAATAAGAAGAATATACTTTGCCTCGTAATCAATTTGATCGCTTATTAACGTTTAATAATACCTAAAGTTGCATTACAAAAGTATTTCGAAGTGTTTTGTGAAAGTTTATCGTCGACTTTTTTTATTTTAAAAAACAACGTTACGTTATAAGACGCTATTTTTTTCTGTTTATCACACAGTCTTCATAAATCGATATCTAGGCTATATATGGACCGATTTAATCGAAAAAAAGACCCAATAGTGATTATGGGACATCTAGGAGTGCCAACAAAGAAGACGGTCAAAGGTAATGAATGGTTTATATTTTATTTGTGCGGTTTGTGTAGCGACGACTATGCTAATTATTTTGTTTACGCCCCCTGCGGGTCTTTTGGGGTGTTACATGCTATCAGATAATAGCTTCTCATGCTTTCGCCGAAAAGCATTTTAAAAATCTGACTTGTTGCCTGGATTCACAACGAGTGTAGCTTTAATTCAATACCCTGCATGTGTATTTTAATGAACGTTTGAGTTTTAACTAGTACTATTAGCATTTAGCGTAGCGCATTTCCAGATGTCTAGATGGGACGCCTGCGTGCCAGGTAGGACCAAGAGGTTAAGCGCTATAGCAATTGAAAGGGAACAGTGTGGAGGTTATGGGGCAATTGTTAGACCAAATGTGAGGACACAGCAGTTCACTTGACACAAGACTGAATCCAAACATGTCACTGTTGAGTTTATGTGCATTTTACATGTACAGTACTTTTAGACACATTTATTTAACGAAATATGAAAATTGTCTGGAAGATTCGGTGACATAATAAGAATATTCCTGGAAAATGTGGGGTAGGTGCCACATAAGAAAGATACAATTACAAGGGCTTGAGTGAGAGGATTAACAAGTGTCTCCAAGTGGACACACCGCTCTCCAAAGACCGCAAGTAGTTTCAAAGCATTTTTATGACTTAAAAAAAGAGTCTTCAACTACAAGCTTTGAGCTCTCCTAGCTGTGCCGTTGAGGAACTAGAGCGAGCACGCTTGTAGTAGTTTTGTTTGGAACACGGCCCTGCACCTCCCTCCCGTCACACAATTACTGTTAGGCTTCACAGGGTAATTCAGAGAAACAGATCTTAATTTTGGTGCGCATAGAATGGAGTCATGAATGGCATTCAGGAGCATGTTCTGCTGCAATTCTCTTCACACTAGACCAACATAGGCTGAACCTGTTCAGAACAACCCAGGGTATGACGCCATGTCATCGTGTATCTGCATCAAATATAGTGATCATAAACGTTGACACTGTATATGACAGGAGTTTTATGATATGGACATTAGAAGTGCACATTTAGATCCACGGGTGCTGGGCTTGCTTGTATGACATCAAAGCGGTATTTATTGTCATCCTCAACTGCTCATCTTCCAAAGTACACAAGAGTCCAGCAATGTACAGCGTTTTCCTCACTCAGACAACGAAAGTAGCAGAAAGGGACGCGGGCCACGTCCTGTTGTGTACGGGGCTCAAGTTCAGAACAGCTGTCAGTCAAAACCCATACGGAGCTGTGAAGTGCAGAGCTGGATCTCTACCATCATTACTTCACAGCCACTGCGTTCCAATTTAGGCACTTAACAGTGCCCAAATCTGCCATTTTCAACCCGTGTACTCGTGTAAAAGGTTAATGGAAGTGACTGGCTTCCTCGGGGCACTGTACTATTTCAGGGCTGGTTCCACCAGGCAGTGAAGTGGAAGACTCCCTCATTATGGCTTTGTTTACGGACCCATTATTTTCCCTCATAATCACCGTTCTTTGCCTCGGCGAACGCCACTGTGACACACTGCGAGTCAGCCATCGTCAGGGACAGCCTTTTGTTTTAGCCTCTTAGGCTGTGCTATTGTATAGCGTAGCCAGTAATTATTTTCCACTTTCTGTTGGTTAGTTTTCAATGTATTGCCCTTTTTTAGTAGATACATTTTGAACGTAATGTGTAAACGGAGCACTTCGCTGCAGCTGTTACCCGCTAACGCAATTAGCATTAGCCGTCACCGTGACTTTGCTCATCTGAAGGCGATTCGTGCCGACTCGCCATAATACACCTCAATGACAGACGGATTCAGTTCTGCTGCCTTCATCAGAACCCATACTCTTTCACTCCGTCACTCACTCGTTCCCTGCCACACTTTACATAATCGGTCGGCTTCATTGGGAAAACCTATAAATAGCACCGAGGCTCAGTTGGTGAGGGAGAAGACGCTACAGTAAATATGTCTTTAATAAGCATTTCTCCCACCGCCATATGTTGCTGCGTCAAACAGTCCGTCTCCTGTGCCAGTAGAAGCGAGACCGTGGAAGGAGAAGAAGAGGGGGGGGGTTGACCGAGGAGAGGGGTGGCAGGTCCAATGCCGTCTAATCGCCCGTTTTCTCCACCCAGTCTGGCATAGTCCTACTATACAGACGTCAATTACACAGTTCCACTGGTACAACATCCTACAGACGATAGCTATAAAGCTGTTCTACCACTCATCTCGCCTGTCCATGGCAGTTGTAGGCTGAATCCTTGCTTTACAATGAAAGGCTTGTTCAATAAGTAGCACGGCAACACCTAGCTACCCTCTTGCTTTGCCTTTGAAGGCATCCTGCTGTTACTATATTATTAGAAGGTTTAGTTGTCTGTTTTTGAGTCTCCTGTTTTTTTTATTTTTTATATATATATATTTTTTTTTAAACCTTTGTGCGCTTAGTGACACACATTGCACAGTAGGCCTTCTTGTATGATACTACTTTGTCTTTCCGTGTGTGTGTGTGTGTGTGTGTGTGACTGTACTGTTACACATGTTTGTTTGAATGGAAACTGTGTGTGTGTGTGTGTGTGTGTGTGTGTGTGTGTGTGTGTGTGTGTGTGTGTGTGTGTGTGTGTGTGTGTGTGTGTGTGTGTGTGTGTGTGTGTGTGTGTGTGTGTGTGTGTGTGTGTGTGTGTGTGTGTGTGTGTGTGTGTGTGTGTGTGTGTGTGAGTGAGTGTGTGTGTGACAAACATGCAGGTTTTCTCCATTAGCTGTATAGTATCGTCCCTGTGGACTTAGTTGCTGATACACTCTGTATAAACATCCTCTCTCGGTGGGTGACCATATCTCTTCCCCTCCAGGTAAAGGACCTGAAACGCTCTTCGCTGGCCAGAAGCTCAACGACAACGAGTGGCACATGGTGAAAGTGGTGCGCCGAGGAAAGAACTTCCAGCTATCTGTGGACAACGTCACGGTGGAAGGTCAGTGTCCACTCCCCACTGTTCGCCACCTCTTCCACCCTTAAGTGATAGAAAGGAGGAAAAGAGGGATGGGGGGGTTGTTAGATAGGTGAGAGGAGGGATTAAGAGAGGGGGCATGATGATTCTTTGGGCTAGGGATGGAGAGATAGTTGGATGGCAGAAGGTCAGTGTCCACTCCCCACTGTTCGCCTCCACCTCTTCCACCCTTAGGTGATAGAAAGGAGGAAAAGAGGGATGGGGGGGCTGTTAGATAGGTGAGAGGAGGGATTAAGAGAGGGGGCATGATGATTGTTTGGGCTAGGGATGGAGAGATAGTTGGATGGCAGAAGGTCAGTGTCCACTCCCCACTGTCTACCACCACCCCACGGGGGTAGAATGGATGGATAGAGGGGTGTGGGGCGATAGGTGAGAGAAATGCAATCGATGATGAAGCCTGGGGCTATAAATGACCTTGTGTGACCTTGTTTCTGGTGGACACAAACCACAAAGAGAAGGCCTCTGGGCTGACCTTGTTTAGGACTACGGTGTTTTTAACAAACTGGCCAAGCTCATTCCTGCTCAATTCCAGGAAGCCACACCATAATCACCAAGGGGACAGATCGGGAAACTATAGGTGTAGTGAAAGCTGGGCTCATAAGTTTACGTAGCTAGAGATTTACAGTTAAAGTCGGAAGTTTACATACACCTTAGCCAAATACATTTAAACTCAGTTTTTCACAATTCCTGAAATGTAATCCCAGTCAAAATTCCCTGTTTTAGGTTAGTTAGTTAGGATCACCACCACTAAATGTCAGAATAATAGTAGAGAGAATGATTTATTTCAGATTTTATTTATATCATCACATTCCCAGTGTTTCAGAAGTTTAAATACACTTAATTAGTATTTGGTAGCATTGCCTTTAAATTGCTTAACTGAGTCAGGTTTGTCGGCCTCCTTGCTCGCTTACGCTTTTCAGTTCTGCACACAAATTTTCTATAGGTTTGAGGTCAGGGCTTTATGATGGCCACTCCAATTCCTTGACTTTGTTGTCCTTAAGCCATTTTGCCACAACAAGACCCATTTGCGACCAAGCTTTAACTTCATGACTGATGTCTTGAGATGTTGCTTCAATATATCCACATAATTTTCATACCTCATGATGCCAGCCATCTATTCTGTGAATTGCACCAGTCCCTCCTGCAGCAAAGCACCCCCACAACATGATGCTGCCACCCCCATGCTTCACGGTTGGGGTGGTGTTCTTCAGCTTGCAAGCATCCCTCTTTTTCCTCCAAACATTACGATGTTCATTATGGCCAAACAGTTCTATTTTTGTTTCATCAGACCAAAAAGTACGATCTTTGTCCCCATGTGCAGTTACAAACCGTAGTCTGGATTTTTTAATGGCAGTTTTGGAGCAGTGGCTTCTTCCTTGCCGAGCGGCCTATCAGGTTATGTCGATATAGGACTCGTTTTACTGTGGTGTGGATGTAGATACTTTTGTACCTGTTTCCTCCAGCATCTTCACAAGGTACTTTGCTGTTGTTTTGGGATTGATTTGCACTTTTCGCACCAAATTATGTTCATCTCTAGGAGACAGATGGCGTCTCCTTCCTGAGTGGTATGATGGCTGCGTGGTCCCATGGTGTTTTTACTTGCGTACTATTGTTTGTACAGATGAACGTGGTACCTTCAGGTGTTTGGCAATTGCTCCCAAGGATGAACCAGAATTGTGGAGGTCTACATTTTCTTCTGATGTCTTGGTTGATTTCTTTGGTTTTCCCATGATGTCAAGCGAAGAGGCACTGAGTTAGGCCTTGAAATACATCCACAGCTATACCTCCAACTGATTCAATGATATCAATTTGAATAAAATTTTCCAAAATTAGCATAATTTTCTGGAATTTTCCAAGCTGTTTAAAGCCACAGTTACCTTAGTGGAACCCCTAATATCTGTGTTACTGCCCAATCCAAGGCTTATACAAATTGATCAATTTAATATATAACATATTACACAGGGTGGTCAATTACCATATGGAACTCCTTCCCAATTGAAGCCCTACATAGACTATAGCATCCTGTGAAGGTGCTAGTCTTCATAACATGCATTTATTTATGTCCCCAATGTTTTAATTGTTGCCTGTAGATTGTTTATAAGGAGGGCTGTATCTGCATCCCTGCAGTTGAATAATTGGGAGTTACTAGCTCCGGGCATTGAAGATTGTAGGAGGCAATTGGCCACACCCCATCCCATCATCAGGTCTTAATTCAGGCCAGATGTTCACTCAGACCTTGCTAAAAGATACCGACCCTACCATTACGCTTGTTTACATTGTGCTACACTGGGGTTGGAAGGCATTCATGGTTTCATTATTAAGAACCCATGGAGCAGGTGTGAAATACCGGCTACATTTTTCTGTGACCAACAGATGCATATCTGTATTCCCAGTCATGTGAAATCCATAGATTTAGGGCATAATGAACTTATTTCAATTTACTGATTTCCTTATATGAACTGTAACTCAGTGAAATCTTTGAAATTGCTGGTTTATATTTTTCTTCATTGTGGTAGGAATTTAGTTTGCAGTTTAGTTAGATGCTTTTAGCCTCTTTTTTAAAAGTAATTGTATCACCACCGTGTTTTAGATTTCCATATTTATTCCAACATATTCCATCCCATTGTACCATTATTTCATAACCAGGGTATAAAGCTTTTCCTGATCAGGCCACATGGTTAAGAAAGGTCAATACCTTTAATATAACATGTTCCCATGTCCTCCTTCACCCTCCAGGCCAGATGACGGGTGCCCACACGCGGCTGGAGTTCCACAACATTGAGACTGGCATCATGACCGAGCGTCGCTTCATCTCCGTGGTGCCCTCCAACTTCATCGGTCACCTCCAGGGCCTGACAGTCAACGGCGTGCCCTACCTGGATCAGTGCAAGAACGGTGACATCTCCTACTGTGAACTCAACGCCCGCTTTGGCATGCGCCACATCATCGCCGATCCGGTGACGTTTCGAACGAAGGCAAGCTATCTGGCGTTGGCTACTTTGCAGGCCTACGCCTCCATGCACCTCTTCTTTCAGTTCAAGACCACCACGTCGGACGGCCTGCTGCTCTTCAACTCGGGGGACGGCAGCGACTTCATCGTTGTGGAGCTGGTCAAAGGGTGAGTCTGGACGTTTGAATGGTGTTGACATAAATATAAGTGTTGGCTTGTTAGCTTACCCTGAAAATTGTAATGTGGTTTTGCTTATTGTGCCCACTAGGCCTACACCACATGGGCACATCTTAATCATATGATAATGGAAAACATAACAAATGATGTAGATGTATATGTTGTGAAACAAATAGATGCAGTGAAAATGAAAAAGTCCTGTATAAGTTCCACTAAGATATGTTTTTCTACAATTCTATGAATCTATGCTGGTTGGAGGCAGTTCACTCTATTTCTCAATGAGCAATACTATTCATTTTGGTTCATGGCTCTGTTGAATGCCCAGAACAGGCTATTATTATCGGGAAGAAACAGCAGTTGGAGGAAATATTTCACTTTCTAATTTGTAAATATCAGATGCCTTCCCAGCTGTACATACAATCCATACGTTAAGGTTGAACAAAATCTATTTATTTGGTCTGAAAAAAACGAGCTTAGTTGTTAAAACTCTGAATGCAGACTTGAATAATAGGACACCTGAAATAGCACCGATCTGAACAGTGTGTTTTATCACCTTTCAGCACAAAGACAAAGCAGAGCAGGAATAAACACATTCCATATACTGTACATTGCTCTGGCAAACTAGTCACCAACAGATGATACGAAAGGAAATCATTTTGTGCATGAACGAAACATGCCATCTTGTCTGCCTCTGGCAACTGGACAGGAAAAGTTCTATTCAGATTTTCTGAGGGGGACATATTTTTTTCTGTACATTTCAAAACTTAAAAATACACAAAGAATATAATTTCTGAGCGGCTGTACATTATGTGAGGTCGGGCAATTTTCCGCTCTGCAAGCTTGCCATTGCACAGCTGGAGGTTCGGCGCACTTCAGCCCTACACCACCCTCTCCTTCGACCAAAGAGAGAGCGAGAGAGAGAGCAGCCTTTTCTTTTTCTTCCCCCATCGCCTTTATAAGAAGTCCAAGATAGGCACCAGGGGCTGAGTGAAAATCCTGCTGTTTAAATATAACAAAGGTTGGAGTGAGACCGACTCACCCTGCCGCCTTGGACTCTGGCTTCATCCATTGAACAGCCTTAACTATACTGAAAGTACTGTATCCTTATGGCGTCGTCTTTGACTGAAGAAATGGGCTCTTTTTCAAAAGAGCCAAACACCCAAATATTCAACTTGCTAGGCTAGACCTGTCTTTGTCTGGTTTATACCTCTTTCAAAGAACTATGCTCTGTGAGTGACATTCTGATGTTGGTTTGGTCAAACTGACTGTGACCGATGAGGTGATAGTGATATAATTCGAAGCACCTTTACCCCCTTGTCCCTTCCATTCCCTCTCTGTCTCATATATAAACACCCGCGCACATCTACAGTTATTTCCTAAAAGTCACTTACAATCTGTGCTTACAGCTACGTCCATTATGTCTTTGACCTCGGCAACGGCCCGTCGCTGATGAAGGGCAACTCGGACAAGCCGCTCAACGACAACCAGTGGCACAACGTGGTGGTCTCCCGGGACGCCAACAACGTGCACACGCTCAAGATCGACTCCCGCACCGTCACCCAGCACTCCAATGGAGCCCGCAACCTGGACCTCAAAGGTAGGGGGCACTGTTCCGTATCCCCTTTTCTGTAGGCTACTACTGTAGCTGATGGGTCCTCCGTGGCTCATTGACCTTTCCACTACTATGGTTATTGGAGTCACTTTTAGTACTGCAACAACACCTACATAAAATATATAATACTATATTTAAATACTAATAGCAGCAATATGTGTTTGCTACACCCAATTTTTTTTACTTTGGAATTAATGCTTTATATATCTATTGAATATTGGAGAATACAACTGTTGTTCCCCCTTCAGAGCTCAACATATAAGCTTGTTTTACTCCACTGTTTGAAAACATTCTGATTGTAAACAAGCACTGTAACGCCTCAAAACATGGTTAAAACTCAAATGTTGATATCATGGCTTGATATGAATTTGAGAGTGGTTCCATTTCTCCTGCCCCATTCTTCAGCTGTTTACCAAAACTGAGGCGGGTCGACAACCTTATTGTTTTAACTGCAGATTTCCCCTTTATGTAGCTGAAGAAAGCAAATTTGTGTGCGAGTGCATTTTGAGTTGAACAATGTGGCTCAATCTCTGTAGACTTTTTGGGAAGGTTTTACAGGCCATATAGGGATGGCTCTGAAAAAAATGTTTCAGAAACGTTCTTGACTGATGAATATTTTTTAAACCTCCTGCTTTGGGCTGGATGTTTCCATGTGTACTTCATACATTAATAATGTATGACCAGAATTACTGTCAATTAGCCACGAAATCCCTAGATTGAAAGCGACTTGTTTTCTGGAAACTTTGCAGTGCCATTTTCCCAAAATGTTCAGCCTCCTAGCAATTAGAGTTCATGCAAATGAGCTTCAGCCCCTTGCCATTTGAGTGAAAGCTGGCAAGATACACACAGAGCAGAGTGAGAGCAATGACCTGGTGACCTGATACTGTATCTACAGCTATACAGGTAGCCTGCTGGTTAAGAGCGGTGGGCCAGTAACTGAAACGTTGCTGGTTCGAATTCCAGAGAGGACTAGGTGAAAAATATCTGTACCCTTGAGCAAGACACTTAACCCCAATCGCTCCTTGTTGGGATGATACTTTCTGGACTCTATTTTGAATCATGTTCCTCTTAATAGAACTCGAGACCAAACTGCTCTCTGTGACTTTCAAACGTTTATTCACCAAGGGTATCATAAGCAAATGCACCAAATTTAATAAAGGTTACATTTAAAAAAAAAAAAAAAAAAAAGTATATATATATATCTATTTTTTTGGAAGCCTAACATCTAATCAAAATTAAATCAAATGTTATTTGTCACGTGCTTCATAAACAGCAGGTGTAGACTAACAGTGAGGTGCTTACTTACGGGCCCTTCCCAACGATGCAGAGAAAAAAGAGAACTCATAGAAAAAGCATAACACTAGGAATAAATACACAATGAGTAATGATAATTTGGCAAATATACACAAGGTACCAGTACCGAGTCGATGTGCAGGGGTACAAGGTAATTGAGGTAGATAAAGTGACTACGCAACAGGATAGATAATAAACACCAGCAGCAGCGTATGTGATGAGTCAAAAAGGGTCAATGCAGATAGTTAAATAGCTAACCAATAGCTACCTAGACTAACTATTTAGCAGTCTTATAGCTTGAGGGTAGAATCTGTTCAGGGTCTTGTTGGTTCCGGACTTGGTGCATCGGTACCGCGTGTCTTGCGGTAGCAGAGGGAACAGTCTATGACTTGAGTGGCTGGAGCCTCCTCTGACACTGCCTGGTACAGAAGTCCGGGAAGGGAGCATGACCCCACTGACATACTGGGACGTACGCATTACCCTCTTTAAAAATATATATATATTTTTATTTTACCGTTATTTTACTAGGCAAGTCAGTTAAGAACAAATTCTTATTTTCAATGATGGCCTAGGAACAGTGGGTTAACTGCCTGTTCAGGGGCAGAACGACATATTTGTACCTTGTCAGCTCAGGGATTTGAACTTGCAACCTTTCGGTTACTAGTCCAACACTCTAACCACTAGGCTACCCTGCCAGTTGGATGCCAAGCAGTTGCCAAGATACTCTCAATGGTGAAGCTGTAGAAAGCTTTTATGACTGTGTTGATGTGTGTGGACCATGATAATTCCTTAGTGATGTGGACACAGAGGAACTTGAAGCTCTCGACCCGCTCCACTACAGCCCGTCAATGTGGATGGGGACGTGCTCGGCCCAAGATCAACTCCTTTGTCTTGCTGTAGTTGAGGGAGAGATTGTTGTCCTGGCACCACACTGCCAGGTCACTGACCTCCTCCCTATAAGCTGTCTCATCATCGTCAGTGATGAGGCCAACCCCCGTCGTGTCGTCAGCAAACTTAATGATGGTGTTGGAGTCGTACACAGCCACGTACTCAATGGTGAACCGGGAGTACAGGAGGGGACAAAGCACACACCTGAGGGGCCCCCTTGTTGAGGGTCAGCATGGCAGATGTGTTGTTGCTTACCTTAACCACCTGGGGGCAGATCCAGTTACAGAGGGAGGTGTTCAGTCCCAGGATCCTGAGCTTAATGATGAGTTTGTAGGGCACTATGGTACTGAATGCTGAGATATAGCCCTGGAGCTATAGTCAATGAACAGCATTCTCATGTATGTATTCCTCTTGCTTGTCCAGGTGTGAGAGGGCAGCGTGGAGTGCAATGGAGATTGCGTCATCTGTGGATATGTTGGGGCGGTATGTGAATTGGAGTGGGTCCAGGGTGTCTAGTATGATGGTGTTGATGTGAGTCAAGACCAGCCTTTCAAAGCATTTCATGGCTACAGGGAGATAGTCATTTAGACTGATTACTTGGTCAGCGCCTGATCTGAGTACACATCCTGGTAATCCATCTGGCCCCGTGACCTTGTGAATGTCAAAATGTTTAAAGGTGTAACTCACATCGGCCACAGAAAACGATATCACACATTCATCTGGAACAGCTGGTGCTCTCATGCATGGTTCAGTGGTGCTCGCCCTGAAGCAATTATAGAAGGAATTTAGCTCATCTGGTAGGCTCTCGTCACTGGGCAGCTCGCGGCTGGGGTTCCCTTTGTTATCTGTGATAGTTTGCCAGCCCTGTAGTAGGATTCGATCTTAGTCCTGTATTGATGTTTTGACTTTTTGATGGCTCGTCGGTGGTCGTAGCAGGATTCCTTATAAGCTTCTGGAGTAATGCCCGTAGCTCTAGCTTTTAGCTGCGGTTGTTGCCTATAATCCATGGCTTCTGGTTGGGATATGTACGAATGGTCACTGTGGGGAAGACGTCGTCGATACACTTATTAAGTCGCTCTGGCTAAGAGCATCTGCTAAATGACTAAAATCAAATATATAAAAAGGTATATGTGACACAGTATGCAATTTCTGGGCACCATAAGTGCTACATTCAGAACTACATTACTGGCTATAAAGTATACAAAAGTACCAGAAAATCTCTTTAATCAAGTCACTATTGTCAATATTGAGCACATGCATAGCCTCAATACCCCCTCATTTAGGCCTTCTGTCTTTAGTTCTCTCCAGCTTTCAGTGGGTTACTCTTTGTTTAAAGTGGTGTTCCTTTGGCATACAGTCTGAAATATTCAACCATGTTAGCAGAGAATGCTCACAGAAACAACCATCTGTGTCTTATGAAAGATAGATCCCAATAGAGTAATGTCAAGACTGAGCTGTCTTCACACTCACTCATCCGGAACTTTAACATGGATATGACTCGTAGATGTCACTCAGTGACATGTCTTTCATTTACTGTCATGCAGCGATGAGAAGAAAAGACTCAGAAGGTGCTGAAAAGCTGTGGACTATCTCATGGTACAGTAAAATCCTGGTGTGTGTGTACCCGTGTGCTCCCTTCGTTTATGCGTAAGAGTGTACACACGTCCACACGTGCGCACGGTTAGTTATTCATACTTGTTCTATTTGTTCAGCTTTCAAAAGTATGCCAGCTCAGGAGGCTTGGGGGCTGCGTTCAGGTTAGGCAGAGTAGCGAAACCTGCTCCCAGTGCCAAGAGCAAATCTGCCTGCCAAACATGTGGACAGGAAGAAAAAGTCTAGCAGTGGCAGCCAGCCCGTGCCAGCCCACCGCGCCAGCCCACCGTGCCAACCCACCGTGCCAACCCACCCTCTTCACCTTGATATTTGATCCTTTCCCCAGCCAATCTGCCCCTCCGAAGATGAACTGAAACTCATGCGTCTCCAAAGAGATCGAAGAGGGAAAACAACGACAGTATCGACACAAAACAAACCCCACGCATTCCTCCTCCTCCCTCTAGATACGTCTCTCTTTTTTTGTTTTGAAAAGTTCTGTTTTTATTTGAAAAACAAGGTTCAGACACACATGACATTTTCACATTGAGTACAAAGAAAAAGAGCACAATAGAAGTTGAAATGCATAAAACAAAAATGTAAAACGTGCAGGAGTTGAGTGTGTCATAAATATTAAAGGTCTCAATAATTCTGCATTTCCCAATTGATTTTCTACTCGAATTATTAATGGTTGAACATGGTTGATGTTATTACAGTACATTATTTTTCCACTTTGACCATTAAACAAAATCAGATCTGAATGGTGTTATATAGTCAAACTATTTTGACCAAATCTGCAGTCAGAGAAGAGGTCAAGCCTCTCCATCACATAGATCTCAAGTATTACATCTATCCACTCCTCTGCCTCCGGGCACCTCCAATTGTAGCAATTCTTTTGTCAGGGCTTTGGTACTTGCTAGTAGGAGTAACCCAATCAAATGTTTGTCTAACGCATCCCTTAGATCAAATGTAATGACCTCACCTCTGCATGGGCCATCAACCTTAAATATGGATTCCATGTATTTATGCACATCCTGCCTACAAGCTTCAAAATATGTGGTAATGGTTTGCCTCATTAGATCCACATAATCTCCAACATCCCGTTCCATTACCCTGATGTCTTTTCTGCAAATGAGTGGTTAAGAATCACATAATATTTTCCATCCAAATTCCCTCCAAGTCAATGAGCTTGTTAATTTCCATTGTGATTGGCATAAGGTTTCCCACTCCTCCACAGAAATTACCATGTTCCCCCACCCTTTCCCATTTCTTCTTTATGTATAGTGTATTTTGAGATTTGGTCATTATGAAGCCATTGAATAGTCTAGAGATACTTTTGCTGCATGCCCTGTTCTATAGTCCGATGGCGAATTTGGAGATATCTATAGAAATCTTGACCTTTTAATCATTGTGTTATGCAGGTGAATGAGGACCCAAAAGCGACTTGGCGAAAACAGAGTCTTTAATCCAGTAAGATACTTAACAAAACAAAAGGCATAATACTACTCGTAAAGACGAGAACAGACTGGAGACTTGATCAAGAACTGCAGGTTGCCTCGGGAAGGCACTTGAAACTAGCAGACTCAGTACCTGCTCACCACGCAGCATCTGAGGGAAACACGACACGACAGGGCAAAACATAGACACAGCACGGTGAATATAGACAAGGATCCGACAGGGCAGGTACGGAAAACAAGGAGAGAAATAGGGACTCTAATCAGGGAAAAGGATCGGGAACAGGTGTGGGAAGACTAAATGATTGATTAGGGGAATAGGAACAGCTGGGAGCAGGAACGGAACGATAGAGAGAAGAGAGAGCGAGAGAGTGAGAGAGGGAGGGGGAGAGAGAGGGATAGAAAGAGGGAAAGAACCTAATAAGACCAGCAGAGGGAAACGAATAGAAGGGGAAGCACAGGGACAAGACATGATAATTAATGACAAAACATGACAGTACCCCCCACTCACCGAGCGCCTCCTGGCGCACTCGAGGAGGAACCCTGGCGGCAACGGAGGAAATCATCAATAGCGAACGGTCCAGCACGTCCCGAGACGGAACCCAACTCCTCTCCTCAGGACCGTAACCCTCCCAATCCACTAAGTATTGGTGACCCCGTCCCCGAGAACGCATGTCCATGATCTTACATACCTTGTAAATAGGTGCGCTCTCGACAATGACGGGAGGGGGGGAGGGAAGACGAACGGGGGTGCGAAGAAAGGGCTTGACACAGGAGACATGGAAGACAGGATGGACGCGACGAAGATGTCGCGGAAGAAGCAGTCGCACAGCGACAGGATTGACGACCTGGGAGACACGGAACGGACCAATGAACCGCGGAGTCAACTTACGAGAAGCTGTCGTAAGAGGAAGGTTGCGAGTGGAAAGCCACACTCTGGCCGCAACAATACCTTGGACTCTTAATCCTGCGTTTATTGGCGGCTCTCACAGTCTGTGCCCTGTAACGGCAAAGTGCAGACCTCACCCTCCTCCAGGTGCGCTCACAACGTTGGACAAACGCTTGAGCGGAGGGAACGCTGGACTCGGCAAGCTGGGATGAGAACAGAGGAGGCTGGTAACCCAGACTACTCTGAAACGGAGATAACCCGGTAGCAGACGAAGGAAGCGAGTTGTGAGCGTATTCTGCCCAGGGGAGCTGTTCTGCCCAAGACGCAGGGTTTCTGAAAGAAAGGCTGCGTAATCGACCAATCGTCTGATTGGCCCTCTCTGCTTGACCGTTAGACTGGGGATGAAACCCGGAAGAGAGACTGACGGACGCACCAATCAAACGACAGAACTCCCTCCAAAACTGTGACGTGAATTGCGGACCTCTGTCTGAAACGGCGTCTAACGGGAGGCCATGAATTCTGAACACATTCTCGATGATGATTTGTGCCGTCTCCTTAGCGGAAGGAAGTTTAGCGAGGGGAATGAAATGTGCCGCCTTAGAGAACCTATCGACAACCGTAAGAATCACAGTCTTCCCCGCAGACAAAGGCAGACCGGTAATGAAGTCTAGGGCGATGTGAGACCATGGTCGAGAAGGAATGGGGAGCGGTCTGAGACGACCGGCAGGAGGAGAGTTACCCGACTTAGTCTGCGCGCAGTCCGAACAAGCAGCCACGAAACGGCGCGTGTCACGCTCCTGAGTCGGCCACCAAAAGCGCTGGCGAATAGACGCAAGAGTGCCTCGAACACCGGGATGACCAGCTAACTTGGCAGAGTGAGCCCACTGAAGAACAGCCAGACGAGTGGAAACAGGAACGAAAAGGAGGTTACTAGGACAAGCGCGCGGCGATAGTGTGCGTGAGTGCTTGCTTAACCTGTCTTTCAATTCCCCAGACTGTTAACCCGACAACACGCCCATAAGGAAGAATCCCAGAAGCCACAGAAGAACTAAACAGACGGGATAAGGCATCAGGCTTGGTGTTTTTGCTACCCGGACGGTAAGAAATCACAAACTCGAAACGAGCAAAAACAACGCCCAACGAGTTTGACGGGCATTAAGTCGTTTGGCAGAACGGATGTACTCAAGGTTCTTATGGTCTGTCCAAACGACAAAAGGAACGGTCGCCCCTCCAACCACTGTCGCCATTCGCCTAGGGCTAAGCGGATGGCGAGCAGTTCACGGTTACCCACATCATAGTTGCGCTCAGATGGCGACAGGCGATGAGAAAAATAAGCGCAAGGATGAACCTTATCGTCAGACTGGAAGCGCTGGGAAAGAATGGCTCCCACGCCTACCTCTGAAGCGTCAACCTCGACAATGAATTGTCTAGTGACGTCAGGAGTAACGAGGATAGGAGCGGACGTAAAACGTTCTTTTAGAAGATCAAAAGCTCCCTGGGCGGAACCGGACCACTTAAAACACGTCTTGACAGAAGTAAGAGCTGTGAGAGGGGCAGCAACTTGACCGAAATTACGAATGAAACGCCGATAGAAATTAGCGAAACCTAAAAGCGCTGCAACTCGACACGTGACCTTGGAACGGGCCAATCACTGACAGCTTGGACCTTAGCGGAATCCATCTGAATGCCTTCAGCGGAAATAACGGAACCGAGAAAAGTAACGGAGGAGACATGAAAAGAGCACTTCTCAGCCTTTACGTAGAGACAATTCTCTAAAAGGCGCTGTAGAACACGTCGAACGTGCTGAACATGAATCTCGAGTGACGGTGAAAAAATCAGGATATCGTCAAGATAGACAAAAACAAAGATGTTCAGCATGTCTCTCAGAACATCATTAACTAATGCCTGAAAAACAGCTGGCGCATTGGCGAGACCAAACGGCAGAACCCGGTACTCAAAATGCCCTAACGGAGTGTTAAACGCCGTTTTCCACTCGTCCCCCTCTCTGATGCGCACGAGATGGTAAGCGTTACGAAGGTCCAACTTGGCTCCCTGCAGAATCTCGAAGGCTGATGACATAAGGGGAAGCGGATAACGATTCTTAACCGTTATGTCATTCAGCCCTCGATAATCCACGCAGGGGCGCAGAGTACCGTCCTTCTTCTTAACAAAAAGAACCCCGCCCCGGCCGGAGAGGAAGAAGGCACTATGGTACCGGCGTCAAGAGACACAGATAAATAATCCTCGAGAGCCTTACGTTCGGGAGCCGACAGAGAGTATAGTCTACCCCGAGGAGGAGTGGTCCCCGGAAGGAGATCAATACTACAATCATACGACCGGTGAGGAGGAAGGGAGTTGGCTCGGGACCGACTGAAGACCGTGCGCAGATCATGATATTCCTCCGGCACTCCTGTCAAATCGCCAGGTTCCTCCTGAGAAGTGGGGACAGAAGAAATGGGAGGGATGGCAGACATTAAACACTTCACATGACAAGATACGTTCCAGGATAGGATAGAATTACAAGACCAATTAATAGAAGGATTATGACATACTAGCCAGGATGACCCAAAACAACAGGTGTAAAAGGTGAACGAAAAATCAAAAAAGAAATAGTCTCACTGTGGTTACCAGATACTGTGAGAGTTAAAGGTAGTGTCTCAAATCTGATACTGGGAAGATGACTACCATCTAAGGCAAACATGGGCGTAGGCTTGTCTAACTGTCTGAAAGGAATGTCATGTTTCCTGCTTCGTCCATGAAACAACCCTCAGCCCCAGAGTCAATCAAGGCACTGCATGTAGCACCCGAACCGGTCCAGCGTAGATGGACCGACATAGTAGTACAGGATCTAGATGAAGAGACCTGAGTAGTAGCGCTCACCAGTAGCCCTCCGCTTACTGATGAGCTCTGGCCTTTTACTGGACATGAATTGACAAAATGTCCATCAAATCCGCAATAGAGGCACAGGCGGTTGGTGATCCTCCGTTCCTCTCCTTGGTCGAGATGCGAATACCTCCCAGCTGCATGGGCTCAGTCTCTGAGCCAGAGGAGGGAGATGGTTGCGATGCGGAGCAGGGAAACACCGTTGACGCGAGCTCTCTTCCACGAGCTTGGTGACGAAGATCTACCCGTCGTTCTATGCGGATGGCGAGAGCAATCAAAGAGTCCACACTGGAAGGAACCTCCCGAGAGAGAATCTCATCTTTGACCACTGTGTGGAGTCCCTCCAGAAAACGAGCGAGCAGCGCCGGCTCGTTCCAGTCACTAGAGGCAGCAAGAGTACGAAACTCTATAGAGTAATCCGTTATGGATCGATCACCTTGGCATAGGGAAGCCAGGGCCCTAGAAGCCTCCCACCAAAAACTGAACGGTCAAAAACCCGAATCATCTCCTCTTTAAAGTTCTGGTAATTGTTAGAACAATCAGCCCTTGCCTCCCAGATAGCTGTGCCCCACTCTCGGGCCCGGCCAGTAAGGTGTGAAATGACGTAAGCAACCCGAGCTCTCTCGCTAGAGTATGTGTTGGGTTGGAGAGAGAACACAATATCACACTGGGTGAGAAAGGAGCGGCACTCCGTGGGCTGCCCGGAGTAGCAAGGTGGGTTATTAACCCTAGGTTCCGGAGGCTCGGCAGGCCAGGAAGTAACAGGTGGCACGAGACGAAGACTCTGGAACTGTCCAGAGAGGTCGGAAACCTGAGCGGCCAGGTTCTCCACGGCATGGCGAGCAGCAGACAATTCCTGCTCGTGTCTGCCGAGCATGGCTCCTTGGATCTTGACGGCAGTGTTACGAGCCTCTGTAGTCGCTGGGTCCATTCCTTGGTCGGATCCTTCTGTTATGCAGGTGAATGAGGACCCAAAAGCGACTTGGCGAAAACAGAGTCTTTAATCCAGTAAGATACTTAACAAAACAAAAGGCATAATACTACTCGTAAAGACGAGAACAGACTGGAGACTTGATCAAGAACTGCAGGTTGCCTCGGGAAGGCACTTGAACCTAGCAGACTCAGACACCTGCTCACCACGCAGCATCTGAGGGAAACACGACACGACAGGGCAAAACATAGACACAGCACGGTGAATATAGACAAGGATCCGACAGGGCAGGTACGGAAAACAAGGAGAGAAATAGGGACTCTAATCAGGGAAAAGGATCGGGAACAGGTGTGGGAAGACTAAATGATTGATTAGGGGGAATAGGAACAGCTGGGAGCAGGAACGGAACGATAGAGAGAAGAGAGAGCGAGAGAGTGAGAGAGGGAGGGGGGAGAGAGAGGGATAGAAAGAGGGAAAGAACCTAATAAGACCAGCAGAGGGAAACGAATAGAAGGGGAAGCACAGGGACAAGACATGATAATTAATGACAAAACATGACACATTGGCTCTCTCTTAGTACTTGGAAGCATTGGAACACCCCCTTGTGTACAAAAGTACAGTAGGCTGAGATGTCTCTTGTTGCCCAACCTCTTAGTCCGCCCCATCCCGGATCCGGGATCGTGACTACAACCTCAAGCTCATTACCATAACGCCATAACGCAAAATTAGCGATTTCTGAAAATTGCAAATTAAATGAAATAAATATGCCTATCCTCAAGCTTATCCTTTTCTTAACAATCCTGTCGTCTCAGATTTTCAAAATATGCTTTAGAACCAGAGAAAATCAATAATTTGTGTAAGAGTGGTGATAGCTAGCTTAGCATTTAGCGTTAGCATTTAGCACGCAACATTCACAAAAACCAGCAAAGGGATCAAATAAAATAATTTACCTTTGAAGAACTTCAGATGTTTCAATGAGGAGACTCTCAGTTACATAGCAGATGTCCAGTTTTTCCTGAAAGATGCTTGTGTAGGACACAACGTTCCGTTTTGTTACTATGCATTTGGCTACCGAAACTAACCGAAAATTCAGTCACCTAAACGTCAAACTTTTTTCCGAATTAACTCCATAATATCGACTGAAACATGGAAAACGTTGTTTGAATCAATCCTCAAGGTGTTTTGTCATATATCTCTTCATTGAAATCCCTTCCCTGGAAGCGTGCATTCTTCTCTGATTCGGATGGAAAAATACTGGTACCTGACTTTTGCGCACCAATTTCCACGCAGACACCGTGCGGGACACTTGGTAATTGTAGGCTCTTATGGTCAATCTTCCAATGATATGCCTACAAATACGTCACAATGCTGCAGACACCTGGGGGAAACGATAGGAAGTGTCCGTTCATTCCTGTCGCATTCACAGCCATATAAGGAGATCATGGAAAACGTGCCTCCAGAAATCCTGTTGATTTCCTGGTCACTCAAACATCTTGGTTTTGCCTGTAGATTCTGTTCTATGGCACTCACAGTGAAAATCTTTACAGTTCTGGAAACGTCAGAGTGTCTTCTTTCCAAAACTATCAATTCCAAGCATAGTCGAGCATCTTTTCGTGACAAAATATTGCGCTTAAAACGGGCATGTCTTTTTATCCAAAAATGAAATACTGCCCCTAGAGTCTTAACAGGTTAAACCGATGATCTATTTTATTGGGAGAAAAATAGGTATCATAGCACACCATCTTAGTATTTTATCTGATTCTTTCAAATTATACTTCATACTAAATCTTCAAATGTAAATGTACCCAAGGAGTCTCTTTGTCTATGAGGTTATCTACCAACTTCCTATCTGCTATCATAGCCTGTATTGGGACTCCCCTTGTAGTTTCACATTCCTTCCATCTTGCTGTAGACTGAGTTGCACCAGAACACCAGTAGCCTTATCTGTGCTGCATAGTAGTATTCTCTTAGACACGGGATAACCATTCCTCAATTCCCTGTTGATACTTGCAAGGTTTTATATCTGATTCTAGGCTTTTTCCCTTGCCATATGTATCTACAGATGAACTTGTCCCATTTCAATCAGTTCTGGGAATGATTGTTAGGTTGTCCCAGACAAAATCAACACATCATATCAATCTCTTTGATGTGATTATTTTGTCTAATTCATTGATTCAGGTGTTCTATAAATAGGGCAAAGAGGAGGGGAGACATAGGACATCCCTGTCTACCACCCCATTCTAATGTAAATGGTTTGAGAGGTCACCTTTGATTTTAATTCTTGCTAATGGTCTATCATACATTATAATGCCTGAAACGCTTTAATAATGTCCTCATGGAATTTAAATCTATATAAGACCTTATAGAGAGAGGCCCATCTGACAGAATAGAAGGTATTGGCTGTATGCTTAGGGTCATTGTCCTGTTGGAAGGTGAACCTTCGCCTCAGTCTGAGGTCCTGAGCGGTCTGGAACAGGTTTTCATCAAAAATCTCACTGTACTTTGTTCTGTTCATCTTTGCCTCGATCCAGAGTAGTCTCCCAGTCCCTGCCGCTGAACTGGTCTCCCCACAGCATGATGCTGCCGCCACCATGCTTCACCTTAGGGATGGTGCCAGGTTTCCTCCAGACGTGACGCTTGGCATTCAGGCCAAAGAGTTCAATCTTGGTTTCATCACACCATATAATCTTGTTTCTTATGGTCTGAGAGTCTTTAGGTGCCTATTGGAAAACTCCAAATGGCTTCCATCTGCCCACTCTACCACAAGGCATGATTGGTGGAGTGCTGCAGAGATGGTTGTCCTTCTGGAAGGTTCTCCCATCTCCACAGATGAACTCTAGAGTTATGTCAGAGTGACCATCGTGTTCTTGGTCACCTCCCTGACCAAGACCCTTCTCCCCTGATTGCTCAGTTTGTACGGGCAGCCATCATTAGGAAGAGTATTGGCATTTCCAGACAACTTCCATTTAAGAATGATGGAGGCCACTGTGTTCTTTGGGACCTTCAATGCTGTATACATTTTTTGGTACCCTTCCCCAGATCTTTGCCTCGACACAATCCTGTCACGGAGCTCTACAGACAATTCCATCGACCTCATGCCCTGGTTTTTGCTTTGAAATGCACTGTCAACTGTGGGACCTTAAATAGACAGGTGTGTGCCTTTCCAAAATCCTGTCCAATCAATTGAATTTACCACAGATGGACTCCAATTAAGTTGTAGAAACATCTCAAGGATGATCACTGGAAACAGGATGCATCTGAGCTCAATTTTGAGTCTCAAAACAAAGGGTCTGATGCTTACAGTAGAAATCAGAAGTTTACATACACTTAGGTCGGAGTCATTAAAACTAATTTTTCAACCACTCCACAAACTCCTAGTTAACAAACTATAGTTTTGGCAAGTTGGTTAGGACATCTACTTTGGACAAGACACAAGTCATTTCTCCAACAATTGTTTACAGACAGATTATTTCACTTATAATTCACTGTATCACAATTCCAGTGGGTCAGAAGTTTACATACACTAAGTTTACTGTGCCTTTAAACATCTTGGAAAATTCCAGAAAACTATGTCATGGCTTTAGAGGCTTCTGATAGGCTAATTAACATCATTTGAGTAATTGGAGGTGTACCTGTGAAATCAAAAGAAATCAGCCAAGACCTCAGAAAACACATTTTAGACCTCCACAAGTCTGGTTCATCCTTGTGAGCAATTTCCAAATGCCTGAAGGTACCACGTTCCTCTGTACAAACAATAGTACGCAAGTATAAACACCATGGGGCCACGCAGCCGTCATACCGCTCAGGAAGGAGACGCGATCTGTCTCTTAGAGATGAACGTACTTTGGTGCGAAAAGTGCAAATCAACACAAAAGGACTTTGTGAGGATGCTGTAGGAAACAGGTACAAAAGTATCTATATCCACAGTAAAATTTGTTTTGTATTGATATAAACTGAAAGGCTGCTCAGCAAGGCAAAAGCCACTGCTCTAAAACCTCCATAAAAAACCCAGACAACGGTTTGCAAATGCACATGGGGACAAAGATCGTACGTTGTGGAGAAATGTCCTCCGGTCTGATGAAACAAAAATATAACTTTTTGGCCATAATGACCATTATTATGCTTGGAGATAAAAGGGGAGGCTTTGCAAACCGAAGAACACCATCCCAACCATGAATCACGGGGATGGCAGCATTATTCTGTTGGGGTGCTTTGATACAGGAGGGACTGGTGCACTTCACAAATAGATAGCGTCATGAGGTAGGAAAATAATATGGATATATTGAAGCAACATCTCAAGACATCAGTCAGGAAGTTAAAGCTTGGTCGCAAATGGGTCTTCCAAATGGATATGACCCCAAGCATACTTCCAAAGTTGGGCAACAAAGTCAAGGTATTGGAGTGGCTATCACAAAGAACTGAAAAAGCATGTGTGAGCAAGGAGGCTAAAAAACCTGACTCAGTTACACCAGCTCTGTCAGGAGGAATGGGCCCAAATCCACCCAACTTATTGTGGGAAGCTTGGGGAATGCTACCCGAAACATTTTAACAATTTAAATGCAATGCTACCAAATACTAATTGAGTGTATGTAAACTTCTGACCCACTGGGAATGTGATAATAGAAATAAAAGCTGAAATAAATCATTCTCTCTACTATTATTCTGATATTTCACATTCTTAAAATAAAATGTTGATCTGACTGACCTAAGAAAGGGAATCTTTACTAGGATTAAATATCAGAAATTTGAAAAATTGAATTTCAATGTGTTTGGCTAAGGTGTATGTAATCTTTCGACTTCAACTGTATGGATACAATGTTTTTCTCTCTTTTTTAAATACATTTTCTTTGTCATTATGAGGTAATGTGTGTGGATTGCTGAGAATAAGGCAGTAATGTAACAAAATGTGGGAAAAGTCAAGGAGTCAGTATACATTCCAAAGACACTGTATGCATATGTTGGTCCCAGATACCTTTAAAAAAGGTAGGGGAGTGGATCAGAAAACCAGTCAGTATCTGGTGTGACCATTTGCCTCATGCAGCGCGACACATCGCCTTCGAATAGAGTTGATCCGGCTGTTGAATATGGCCTGTGGAATGTTGTCTTACTCCTTGCTAGTTGCTGGATATTGGCTGAAACATAATGTGATGGCGGCAGATGAATGGCACGCCAATGGGCCTCGGGATCGCGTCACAATATCACTCTTGCATTCAATTTCCCATCAATAAAATGCAATTGTGTTTGTTGTCGGTAGCTCATGAATGCCTATACCATAACCCCACCACCACCATGGAACACTTGTTCACAACGTTGACATCAACAAACCGCTCGCCCACATCACGCCATACACGTGGTCTGCGGTTGTGAGGCTGGTTGGACTTACTGCCAATTCTCTATAACGACGTTGGAAGCGGCTGATGGTAGAGAAATTATCATTCAATTCTCTGGCAACAGCTCTGGCAGACATTCCTGCAGTCAGCATGCCAATTGCGCACTCCTTGACATCAGTGGCATTCTGTTGTGTGATAAAACTGCACATTTTAGAGTGGCTTTTATTGTCCCCAGCACAGGGTGCACCTGTGTAATGATCATGCTGTTTAATCAGCTTCTTGATATGCCACAACTGTCAGGTGGATGGATTATCTTGTCAAAGTAGAAATATACAACAGGGATGTAAACACATTTCTGCACAAAATGTGAGAGAAATGAGCTTCTTTTGCATATGGAACATTTCTGAAATATTTTATTTCAGGTCATGAATCATGGGACCAACTTGTTGCATTTATATTCTTGTTCAGTGTAGTTTGTAATCCAAATGTAGGACCGAGATTGGCCTGTGTTTTCCATAATGTGGTCTATGTTTCCCTTCCTTCAGTGTAACTGAAATTAGGGCCTCTATCCATGAGGAGGGGATGTCACCCTTCTGAAATTCCCAGTTACAGGCTGCAAGTAAACTTGAGATAATCTGCTCTCTAAATGATGTATACCATTCAGAGATGAAACCATCTGCACCCAGGGATTTGGTTTCTTTTAGTCTAGTAGTAGCTGTATTTTATTACTCTGTGGTAAATTCAGAGGCTACCATCCCATTTTGTAAGTCATTGTCAAAGCTCTGTTGTATCTCTTCCATTATATGTTGAATTGTTTTGGTTTGGGGGTTGCTTATCTTATAGATGGTATTATCTGCTTGTTGATTTCGCAATCTATAGGCTAGTTGTTTCATAGGCTTACCGCCTACTGCTTCTGCTGTACTTCTTGTGAATACATTTAATACATTTCATTCTTGATCTTTTTAATTTTTTGTTTCACATTGGGATCTAAAGTGTTCGAGTGATACCTTTCAGACGTGTCTCTATTTGTAATTCTTCTGGTGGTCCGACGGTGAAAAGCAAAATATCTCCGGTACACTTGACTGTCATCAGAGATATGTTGATGATTATCACAGTCACTTTTCGGAGGGAGAAGCCTCTTTTTCTTGTCTCTGTGATAACCTTGAGTTTGGGAGAGGAGGGGGGCTTATGAAGCAGAGGGTCCCACTCAGGGGTACCGGTGGATATGCGAAGTCAGATGATCAAAAATCCAACTTCCTTCTCTCTCTGCCAGTACCTTTGTCTACATGGGTTACTGGTGCAATAGGCTGTGTTAATCACGGAGTGGGGTGGTTTTAGAGGATTGGTGCAGTGCTAGGTAGATTGGGGAGGGTAGTGAGCACACATATCCCTGGATGTAGTTGATAAGAGGGAAGAATCAGGAGGCACATGCTTTCTATAGCAAGCAGCCTGATTTGCATGCATATGAATCTCAAAGTATGTGATCAGACATGTGGATGAAATACTCTCATCCCCATTGTTATATTCTTCCTTTTGCTGCATATCTGCCGCAATGATCTACTAATGTGACAAAAGGATATACTGTATCTCTGTCATTTGGATGGAGTTTGTCAAAAAGACTATGCATGATTGGTGACTATCTATGACAGATTGACAGCTGTCAGTCAAGAGGCAGACTTCAGACAGAAGACAACCGGGGAGGAAAAACAAGATGAGGGTCAGAAGACAAGAGATTACTCACAGCCTCAAACTGGGGACAGTATCTCGATAGTCTAAAATAGATGACTCTGTCTCATCGCCTTCAGCTGCACTGACCTGACAACACAGGAAGGCTGTAAGCAACATGGTTTTCACCTCTCCTGTCCTTTCAGATCAGTGCACATGAAGTCGAGGAGGAGAGGAAGACTATTGAGATTCAGTGTGGGCATATAAATGGCCGTCACAAACAAAGCAGGTGTCAACAAGCCTCTTTGCCTCCCGCTAAAGACCCTACATTGCTAACAGTCTTATTTGCATATTCTAAAATGTTTGAAATTATCTACTATTACCAAGATGGCGCCGACAGAGATGGTCGCCTCCGTTCGAGTCCTTAGGAAACTATGCAGTATTTCGTTTTTTTATGTAGTATTTCTTACATTGTTAGCCCAGAAGATAGTACGTGTTATTACATACAGCCGGGAAGAACTATTAGATATAAGAGTGACGTCAATTTACCAACATTACGACCAGAAATACAACTTTCTCGAAGCGGATTCTTTGTTCGGACCACCACCCAGGACATTGGATCTAATCCCAGAGGCCGACCCAAAACAACGTCGCCGCAGTAGAGGTAGACGAAGTGGCCTCCTGCTCAGACTTCGAAGGTGTGCACACCACCCACCGCTTCTGAGTATATTCCTCGCCAATGTCCAGTCTCTAGACAACAAGGTAGACGGAAATAGGGCAAGGATTACCTTCCAGAGAGAAGTCAGAGACTATAACATTCTCTATTTCACAGAAAAATGACTCTCTTGGGATATGTTGTCGGAGTCGGTACAGCCACCGGGTTTCTTCGTGCATCACGCCGACAGAAATAAACATCTCTCTGGGAAGAAGAAGGGCGGGGGTGTATGCTTCATGATTAACGACTCATGGACTAATCATAACAACATACAGGAACTCAAGTCCTTTCTGACCTGACCTGACCAAGAATTCCTTACAATCAAATGCCGACCATATTATCTCCCAAGAGTATTCTTGTCGGGTATCGTCACAGCCATATCAAGCAGATACCATGACAGCCCTCAAGGAGCACTGGTCTATTTAAACTGGAAACCATATATCCTGAGACTGCATTTATTGGAGCTGGGGATTTTAACAAAGCAAATTTGAGAACAAGGATACCTGAATTCTATCAGCACATTGATTGTAGCACGCATGTGGGCAATACACTGGACCACTGCTACTCTGACTTCTGCTATGCATACAAGGCCTCCCCTGCCCTCCCTTCGGCAAATCCGACCATGACTCCATTTTGCTCCTACTGTCCTATAGGCAAGATACTCAAACACGATGTACCCATGACAAAAACCATTCAACGCTGGTCTGACCAATTGGAATCCACACTTCAAAATGTTTTAATCATGCGGACTGGGAAATGTTCCAGGCAGCCTCAGAGAATAACATTGATTTATACGCTGATACCTTGAGTGAGATTATAAATAAGTACATTGGAGATGTGGTACCCACTGTGACTATTAAAACCCACCCTAACCAGAAATCGTGGATAGATGGCGCCATTCGCACAACTGAAAGCGTGAACCACCACATTTAACAATGAAAGATGACTGGGAATATGGCCGAATATAAACTGTTTAGTTATTCCCTCTGCAAGGCAATCAAACAAGTGAAATGTAAGTATAGAGACAAAGTGGACTCACAATGCAACAGGGCAGGGTCTACAGGCAATTACGGACTACAAAAAAAAAGCCATGTCACAGACATCAACGTCTTGCTTCCAGACAAACGAAAGACCTTCTTTGCTTGCTTTGAGGATAATACAGTGACACCGAAGTGGCCTGCTACCAAGGACTGCGACTCCCCCTCTCTTACTCTGTGGCCGACGTGAGAAAGACATTTAAACGTGTTAACCCTCGCAAGGCTGCTGGCACTGACGGCATCCCTCAGAGCATGCTTAGACCAGCTTTCTGGGTTGTTTACGAACATATTCAATCGCTCCCTATCCCAGTCTGCTGTCCCCACATGCTTAAAGATGGACACCATTGTTCCTGTACCCAAGAAGGCAAAGATAAATGAACTAAATGACTATCGCCCCGTAGCACTCACGTCTGTCATCGTGAAGTGCTTTGAGAGACTAGTCAAGGATCATATCACCTCGACCTTACCTGCCACCCTAGACCCACTTCAGTTTGCATACCGCCCTAATAGGTCCACATAGGTCCACATCCGCGATGTAATCGCCATCACACTGTACACTGCCCTATCCCTTCTGTTCTTTGACTACAGCTCAGCATTCAACACCACAGTAGCATCCAAGCTTATCTTTAAGTTTGAGGCCCTGGGTCTCAACCCCGCCCTGTGCAATTGGGTCCTGGACTTTCTGACAGGCCACCTCCAGGTGGTGAAGGTAGGAAACAACATCTCCACTTTGCTGATCCTCAACACTGGGGCCCCACAGTGGTGTTTGCTCAGCCCCCTCCTGTACTCCCTGTTCACCAATGACTGCGTGGCCATTCACTCCTCCAACTCAATCATCAAGTTTGCAGACGATACAAAGTAGTGGGCTTGATTACCAACAACAACGAGACAGCCTACAGGGAGGAATTGAAGGCACTAGGAGTGTGGTGTCAGGAAAACAACAACCTCTCACTCAATGTCAACCAAACAAAGGAGATGATCGTGGACTTCAGGAAACAGCCGACGGGACAACAGTGGAGAAGTGGAAAGTTTTATGTCCCTCGGCGTACACATCACCGACAAACTGAAATGGTCCACCCACATAAACAGTGTGGTGAAGAAGACTCAACAACACCTCTTCAACCTCAGGAGGCTGAAGAAATTTGACTTGACACCTAAAACCTTCACAAACTTTTACAGATGCACAATTGAGAGCATCCTGTTGGGCTGTATCACCGCCTGGTACGGCAACTGCACCGCCCTCAACAGCAAGGCTCTCCAGAGGGTGGCGCATCACCGGGGTCAAACTACTTTCCCTCCAGGACACCTACAGCACACGATGTCACAGGAAGGTTAAAAAGTTCATCAAGGACAACAACCACCCGAGCCACTGCCTGTTCACCCCGTTACCATCCAGAAGGCAACGTCAGTACAGGTGCATGAAAGATGGGACCGAGAGACTGAATAACATCTTAAACCTCTTACCTCCACCCGACACGCAGGCGTCCCATCTAGACATCTGGAAATGCAAATGCGCTACGCTAAATGCTAATAGCACTCGTTAAAACTCAAACGTTCATTAAAACACACATGCAGGGTATTGAATTAAAGCTACACTCGTTGTGAATCCAGCCAACAAGTCAGTTTTTTAAAATGCTTTTCCGCGAAAGCATGAGAAGCTATTATCTGATAGCATGCAACACCCCTAAAGACCCGCAGGAGACGTGAAACAAAATAATTAGCATAGTCGGCGCTACACAAAATGCAGAAATAAAATATAAAACATTCATTACCTTTGACCATCTTCTTTGTTGGCACTCCTAAATGTCCCATAAACATCACTATTGGGTCTTTTATTTTATTAAATCGGTCCATATATAGCCTAGATATCGATCTATGAAGACTGTGTGATCAAGGAAAAAAACAGCGTTTTATAACGCAACGTAATTTTTTTAAATTAAAAAAGTCGACGATAAACTTTCACAAAACACTTCGAAATACTTTTGTAATGCAACTTTAGGTATTAGTAAACATTAATAATCGATCAAATTGATCACGAGGCGATGTATATTCTATAGCTGTACGTCTTGAAATAATGTCCGGGTAAATCTCAACCAAAATATCCGGTCGGAAGAAATGGGCTGTCTCTTGTCCGTTTGACCAAGAAACAAATCCTAGGCAAATGACAAGATTGTTGACATCGTGTGGAAGCTGTAGGTATTGCAACCTCGGCTCCAGGTAATGTGGTTTCTATTCAACAATTCATTCAAGTGGCGCATTGATATATTTTCCAGTTTTCAGTGATCAGATTTTCCTGCGCTTTTCGATGAAACGCACGTTCTGTTATAGTCACAGCCGTGATTTAACCAGTTTTAGAAACGTCTGAGTGTTTTCCATCCACACATACTAATCATATGCATATACTATATTCCTGGCATGAGTAGCAGGGCGCTGAAATGTTGCGCGATTTTTAACAGAATGTTCAAAAAAGTAGAGGGTAGGATCAACAGGTTAAGGCCATCAGACTGTTAAACAGCCATTACTAACACAGAGAGGCTGCTGCCTTACATACAGACTTGATTCACTGGCCACATTAATAAATGGATGTAAGTTTTAGACAGATCCAATGAACCATTGCATTTCTGCTCAAAATGTAGTATCAAGACTGCCCTAATGTGCCTAAATGGTTTATGAATACATTTTAAAGTTCATAACTGTGCACTCTCCCCAATCAATAGCATGTTATTATTTCACTAATAGCTACTGTAAATTGGACAGTGCAGTTAGATTTAAGAAATTAAGCTTTCTGAAAATATCAGATATGTCTATGTCCTGGGAAATGTACTTGTTACTTCCAACAGCCTACGTTAGCTCACGTTACCCACCGATCCTGTAGATGTTTTCATCTTTAGCATTAAGCTTTGTGTGTTGTTTTATTCTTATTTCTTATTTTTCTTCCGGGCCTTTATATTTGTCTGCTGTGCTCCAGACTGTAGGGGATAGAGGCTGTGGAGCCGTAGCGCTGGCGGGAAGAGTAATCGGTGTAAATCTTGTTTCCTAGGACCTTTACTAGGGAGTGATGTCTCTATCCACAATCCCCTTGTCTAATTGTACATTCAGACGTTGTTCCGAAGTCCTCGCCCAATTCCCAGACGGAGACGTCGGCAACTCCCATCTCTACCATCACATCTCTATCCAAAACACATAGACATGGAAACACGGAGAGCAGAAAATTACAGACACACACACGCATGTCCCACACATGCATGACACACACACATCTATCCCTAATCACAAACATACCTATCACCCTGTAGTCGGCAGCAGTCACACCTACATTGCTGTTTGTATCAAACAGTGTGTGTGTGTGTGTGTGTGTGTGTGTGTGTGTGTGTGTGTGTGTGTGTGTGTGTGTGTGTGTGTGTGTGTGTGTGTGTGTGTGTGTGTGTGTGTGTGTGTGTGTGTGTGTGTGTGTGTGTGTGTGTGTGTGTGTGTGTGTGTGTGTGTGTGTGTGTGTGTGTGTGTGTGTGTGTGTGTGTGTGTGTGTGTGTGTGTGTGTGCACGGCACTTCAAACAGAACAGTCTAAAAGCATCGCAACTGTGTGTAATTGTCCTGAGAAAATAGGTTGTCTCTTTTCTTTTCAAATTTCTTTGGGGGTTCTAAAGTGATTGTTTGAGGGATGGAATCCTCAAGCATCCAGATTGTCAGTTTAAGCGTGATGGGGATACAATATGGAGTCCCACAGGAGAAGGGAAGTGGATCCGGTTTTGTTTCTTATTTGCGGCAGCAGTGGTGATTGTACAGTCACCAAGGAACAGATGTTGAAGAAGCACAGATGTAGGATGAAGCGAGTACTGTCTTTGTTTATGAAAGCCTGAAGAGTACAAAGTAAAATGGATTCCTCGCTCCCATCTATAGCGGTAGCCTTCAAAGCCATAGAATCAGTGGGTTATCACTACTACCATTGCTAGCTTGAGGTTAGTGCCAATAACATGCATTTTAGCTACTTCTATCCACAATATTCTTATATTTCTAAATCCCATATGTGGTTTTTTCTCATGACATATTTTATTAGCTCCTGTACATACCAGGTTTTTGCTTAAATCCCAACCCCAGTTTCGTTTTTAACTTAACTGTTTCATTTATCAATCAGCAAATTATTAGAATTGTCATGCCTTGGTCATTGTATTTTGTGTTTTTGTTATATGTTTGGGTAGGCCAGGGTGTGACATGGGTTTATATGTTGTATTCGTATTGGGGTTTGTATTATTTGGGATTGCGGGTGATTAGGGGTGTGTCTAGTTAGGCTTGGCTGCCTGGGGCGATTCTCAGAGTCAGGTGCTTGTCGTTGTCTCTGATTGAGAACCGTATTTAGACAGCCTGACTTTCGAGTTGCATTTGTGGGTGTTTGTACCTGTCTCTGGGCTGCCCCTCTGTCCCGAGCTGCCCCTCTGTCCTGAGATGCCCTCTGTCCTGAGCTGCCCCTCTGTCCCGAGCTGCCCCTCTGTCCCGGGCTGCCCCTCTGTCCCGAGATGCCCCTCTGTCCCGAGCTGCCCCGCTGTCCCGGGCTGCCCCTCTGTCCCGAGCTGCCCCTCTGTCCTGAGATGCCCC
Source organism: Oncorhynchus gorbuscha (assembly GCF_021184085.1). Classification (NCBI taxonomy): domain Eukaryota; kingdom Metazoa; phylum Chordata; class Actinopteri; order Salmoniformes; family Salmonidae; genus Oncorhynchus; species Oncorhynchus gorbuscha. The sequence continues at coordinate 28,108,496 of NC_060193.1, read as the reverse complement.
TCTGTCCTGAGCTGCCCCTCGGTCCCGAGCTGCCCCTCAGTTATGTGGGGATCAGGGTGAGGACTATTAGGCCATGGTTGGCGGAGAAGGTGGATTATCCCAGGACGCGAAGGGGAGGAACTAGGACATTTATGGTGTAGGGTCCACGTCCCGAGCCAGAACCGCCACCATGGACAGACGCCCACCCGGACCCGGTTCTGTCACGCCTTGGTCATTGTATTTTGTGTTTTTGTTATATGTTTGGGTAGGCCAGGGTGTGACATGGGTTTATATGTTGTATTCGTATTGGGGTTTGTATTATTTGGGATTGCGGGTGATTAGGGGTGTGTCTAGTTAGGCTTGGCTGCCTGGGGCGATTCTCAGAGTCAGGTGCTTGTCGTTGTCTCTGATTGAGAACCGTATTTAGACAGCCTGACTTTCGCGTTGCATTTGTGGGTGTTTGTACCTGTCTCTGTGTAGTAGTCACCAGATAGGCTGTAATTAGTTTCACATTTCGTTTGTTGTTTTTCGTATTTATCAGTTATTTCATGTACCGCAACATATTTCATTAAAGTCATGAGTAACCTACACGCTGCATTTCGGTCTGACTCTCTTCATTCAACAGACGAACAATGTTACAAGAATCAGTTAGATTTTAGTGTGCTAGAATAGGGTTGGAGCGAAAACCTACAGGACGGTAAACTCTCCAGGACCAGGGCTGGGCAGCCCTGGCTTACATATGGTATCAGAAACATACTGAATCATTAGACAGATTGTCGTGTTATTACACCATTAGTACAGTGTCCGGCTACAAGTAGCTTTGTTGTGGTCCGATTGGCTTTTCAGACCCGCCAACCCTTTACTGTGCTCCAGTATGATCCCTCTCCCTAATCACTGCTCCTCTGCGATTACCATGGGCTAATTAGCCCTGAATGGAAATCAAAAGGCAGGAAATGTTTTCCGCTAGTAAACACATCTCTGGTTGCCAGATATGAAAACGCGTCAGACTTTGTGCCTTAGCATTATTGCCTTCCATTTCTTTTTTGATTCTCCGTTCATTTTCCACGAGCTACTCTCGCAAATATTGTTCAAGGCTATTAAACAGTGTCCCCACTTGTATCCTTACCAGAGTGCATTAGCCTCGAATCAGGCTTGCAAACAAATTGGCATTTGTCTTTAGGTCTAGTACGAGAGAGAGAGAGAGAGAGAGAGAGAGAGAGAGAGAGAGAGAGAGAGAGAGAGAGAGAGGAGCAGGAGAGTGCATTCTCTAATCCTCTTCTCTAGAGATTTGTCTGTCCCTCGTTGTATCAGTCCCCACTCACGCATTGCACTCCAAGAAGGGCTCTAAATCAGGAGCTAGCAAGTACTGCAGCTCAGCAGAGGAAGAAGGAAAGGAACACACATTAACTCCTATTACTAACACCCCTGTGGTTAAGCATACATACAAACAAAACAGACACACAAAAAAGAACACGTTTTCTCTGTGGGTTGTGGATGCTATCTCATTTAATGTAATGTGAGGTCTGTTTTCTTCCCCTTGAGATGAAGATGAAGTATATGACGCCGGTCATGTTCATTGAGAAGTGCTTCCGGTAAACACAAACAGAAATACACATGGCCCTTAGGGGATAGCCTAGCCTCATTATGCTAATAGAAAGACCATGACAAAGATAATGCTGTCTATATTTAAAACAGGGAAGGGGGAGATGAATAAAAACAACCAGGGATCTTGTAAGTTATTCAGAAAAACAATGTTTATAACCCAGAACAAGAGAGAAACAAGAAAAGAAAAACGGGTTAAATAAGTTTTAAAAACCCTGCTGTAGTACTACCTGCCCCTTTTCTCCAAAGGTTCCTCATTGCGAAGGATATCCTTGTCGAAACACCATAGCAGCAGCAGAGGACTAGTTCATGTGTTGTGTTTTTGCCCAATGCAGGACTAAAATGAATGTGAAGAGAGGGGTTGGGAAGGAAAAGGAAGGGGCGGGAAGGAAGGGAGTGAGGGAGGGAGGGAGGGAGGGGAAGAAGTAGGTACGCACATTTTAATGAGTCGTGATTTCCTGCAGTAAAATTGAGATGACTCGTTTCATCACACCTTACTTAGTTGGGTTTTTGCCCTGAAACTTGGCCGCTAATCCGTCACTAGCTGCTAAATCAGTCACTAGCTGCTAATCCTGCCATAAAATACAGAAACCTCTGCATACCTTAGCAGGCACACCGTGGTGCTAACCGCTAGCCATTGTTTCCCAGGTCCCCATCAAGGCCATGTGTTCTCTGCAGGGATGCAGGGATAAAGCGGTGGCCCTGATGTAGCAGAAATTAACCTCCCCATCCCAGCCCCAGTGAATGGCTCATAGAGAAATGTGTTGTTTCCCTCAATTACCCAAAACCTGACCGACTGGCATGCTAGAACGACTTGGGATGTGGAGGTATTGTTGTTGTTGGACAGCAGAAGGAAGTGTTAGCTTGCTACGATAATTAATTCATCTCCGCTAGAGAGAGAAATCTGATATTTGGACCGAAAACAGTGAGGGTATTATGTGGAATTTGGCTCCTAATTCACTTTGACCTACTGAGTAGGAAGAAATTACGGCTTTAATACATCCAATTGGATTTGAAAAACAACGTGTTTAAAATGATCTCAGGGTAACACTTGACCTCCAGTGTCCTAACATGTTATGACAAGGTCATAAACATGTCATAATATGTCATAACAGCGACATAACTTGTCATAATCTGTCATAATATGGTCAAAACACTGTCTATAACCCATATATTTACACCTATTGTGACATATATTGTGTTATTTCATGGCTACATAAGAGTGTCAAACCCACATTTATTCAAATATTTTTTTGTCCTGTCAAGATGTTTCCTTTCGTTTGAATGTTTGTTTCTTACATCCTTTGTTGTTGTCGTAATGGATTCATCATAGTCCTGTTTTTCTTTTCATCATATTTTAAATAACTTGTGGAAAATACACTTCATGGACACTGTCAAGAAGCATTATGACCATCATAATGATATAAGCCAGATAGACCAATCACGTACATGCCCTTATATCAGTCATCAGTCAAAAAAAGTGTCTTGTCCTGCTCCTTAAATCTGCTCCTGCTTGCAATCCCAGTCATCAGCCACAGAGCATTGGGGAAGTTTAAATGTGCTTTTAAACAGCTTGGAAAATTCCAGAAAATTATGTAATGGCTTTAGAATCTTCTGATAGGCTAATTGACATAATTTGAGTCAGTTGGAGGTGTACCTGTGGATGTATTTCAAGGCCTACCATCGTTATGTTTGGAGGAAAATGGTGGAGGCTTGCAAGCCGAAGAACACAATCCCAACCGTGAAGCACAGGGGTGGCAGCATTATGTTGTGGAAGTGCTTTGCTGCAGGAGCGACTGGTGCACTTCACAAAATAGATGGCATCACGAGGGAGGAGAATTATGTAGATATATTGAAGCAACATCTCAAGACATCAATCAGGAAGTTAAAGATTGGTCGCAAATGGGTCTTCCAAATGTACAATGACCCCAAGCATACTTCCAAAGTTGTGGCAAAATGGCTTAAGGACAACAAAGTCAAGGTATTGGAGTGGCCATCACAAGCCCTGACCTCAAACCTATAGAACATTTGTGGGCAGAACTGAAAAAAGTGTGTGTGAGCAAGGAGGCCGACAACCGGACTCAGTTACACCAACTCTGTCAGAAGGAATGGGCCAGAATTCAGCCAGCTTATTGTGGAGAAGCGTGTGGAAGGCTACCCGAAACGTTTGACCAAATTAAACAATTTGAAGGCAATGCGATCAAATACTAATTGAGTCTATGCAAACTTCTGACCCACTGGTAATGGGATGATATAAAACAATGCATAAATAAAACATTATCTCTACTATTATTCTGACATTTCACATTCTTAAAATAAAATGGTGATCCTAAGACAATGAATTTCTGCTAGGATTAAATGTCAGGAATTTTTTCTTCATTGTAGAATAATAGTGAAGACATCAAAACTATGAAATAACACATATGGAATCATATAGTAACCAAAAAAAGTGTTAAACAAATACAAAAATATGTTATGTTTCAAATTCTTCAAAGTAGCCACCCTTTGCGTTGATGACAGCTTTGCACAGTCTTGGCATTATCTCTACCAGCTTCAAGAGGTAGTCACCTGATATGCATTTCAATGAACAGGTGTGCCTTGTTAAAATTAAATTTGTGGAATTTCTTTCATTCTTAATTTGTTTGAGCCAATCTGTTGTGTTGTGAGAAGGTAGGGGTGGTATACAGAAGATATCCCTATATATGGTAAAAAACCAAAACAGCCAGCTAACGTTAGCTAGTTATACAACAATGAACAAAGTGCCAACAATGCCACAGTGCCAGGAGGTAACCAACCAGGTTCAATGTTAGCTAGATAACATTAGGCTCTAACGAGAAAAAAAAACATCTCTGGGAAATGAATAATAACAGCTAATGAGGCAGCCAGCTAACTTTAGCTAGCTAGCTAGAGTAACAGTACATTTTAGCTTGAAATGAAACCACTTTCTGTCATAATTAGAAACGTGCAATATCTGAAAATGTAGCTAGTCTAACATTAGCTATCTGACCTGTTTACATTGTCATGCATGATGGACGTGTCTCCCTGTCAGGAATGTCATACCACGGTTGCCCTTAATTTGAAGATGTAATCCAGAGGCAGGTGTTTTCTCCATCTCTTTAGCTATCATACTCTAATTCCACTGACTTCAAAACTTGATCCTCCAGAAAGTGGAGAGCAACACTTATGCAGCTTCACTACACTATAAAAAAATGTAAAAGCCGCGTTTGACAGGAGTACCAACACAGACTGACGAGCTCAAATAGACGGAGGCCATCTATATGGCAGACAAATACAAACTCCTCTCTCGGCATGTCCAGCCGAGAGAGGGAAGGTTGCCGACTTTGCCTGGAGCTTAATAAACAAGGCTCGTAATTTAACAATTTTATTCATATTTACAGATGGCATACAAGTTTGTTATTAAGGCAGATTAAAGTTTGTATGTTCAAGAAGGCATTTCTGCCAATAAAACGCATTTTGATAAACATCTTTTGTACGTTCAAACGGCTCTCCTGTGAAGCTGCGACATACGCCTAGTTTCCTTGAATCCAGTCACATATTATGGCATGTAAAATCAAGACCTTTGAAAGATTCTTCAAGTGCAGTCACAAAAACCATCAAGCACTATGATGAAACTGGCTTTCATGAGGACCGCCACAAGGAAGGAAGACGCAGAGTTACCTCTGATGCAGAGGATAAGATCATTAGATTTACCAGCCTCAGAAATTGCAGCCCAACTGTTCAGAGGAGACTGCGTGAATCAGGCCTTCATGGTCGAATTGCTGCAAAGCAACCATCACTAAAGGACACCAATAATAAGAAGATACTTGCTTGGACCAAGAAACACAAGCAATGGACATGAGACCGTTGGAAATCTGTCCTTTTTTGAGATTATTGGTTCCAACTGCCATGTCTTTGTGAGACGCAGAGTAGGTGAACGGATGATCTCTGCATGTGTGGTTCCCACCGTGAAGCAAGGAGGTGTAATGGTGTGGGGGTGCTTTGCTGGGGACACTGTCAGTGATTTATTTAGAATTCAAGGCACACTTAACCAGCATGGCTTCCACAGCATTCTGCAGTGATACGCCATCCCATCTGGTTTGTGTTTAGTGGGACTATCAACAGGACAATGACCCAACACACATCCAGACAGTGTAAGGGCTATTTGACTAAGAAGGAGAGTGATTGAGTGCTGCATCAGATGACCTGGCCTCGACAATCACCCGACCTCAACCCAATTGAGATGGTTTGGGATGAGATGGAATGCAGACTGAAGGAAACGCAGCCAACAAGTGCTCAGCATATGTGGGAACTCCTTCAAGACTGTTGTAAAAGCATTCCAGGTGTAGCTGGTTGAGAGAATGCTAAGTGTGTACAGTGCTGTCATCAAGGCAAAGGGTGCCTACTTTGAAGAATCTCAAATATAAAATAATTTAGATTTGTTTAACACTTTTTTGGTTACTACATGATTCCATAAGTGTGATTTCATAGTGTTGATTTCTTCTGTGTGTGTGTGTGTGTGTGTGTGTGTGTGTGTGTGTGTGTGTGTGTGTGTGTGTGTGTGTGTGTGTGTGTGTGTGTGTGTGTGTGTGTGTGTGTGTGTGTGTGTGTGTGTGTGTGTGTGTGTGTGTGTGTGTGTGTGTGTGTGTGTGTGTGTGTGTGTGTGTGTGTGTGGAACATAAACATACTGTTGACATGTGGGCTATGGTGTAATGGAATGTTTTGCATTGTGTGGTAGGTTTTATGGGTTTTTAAACTCTTATATAGGTGTAATAACCAACCATAAAATAACCACCGTTTTAGGTTTTATGGGCTTTTACACTATTATGTAGGTGTAATAACCAGCCATAAAATAACCACCGTGGTAGGTTTTATGGGCTTTTACACTCTTATATAGGTGTAATAACCAACCATAAAATAACCACCGTTTTAGGTTTTATGGGCTTTTACACTATTATGTAGGTGTAATAACCAACCATAAAATAACCACTGTTTTAGGTTTTATGGGCTTTTACACTATTATGTAGGTGTAATAACCAACCATAAAATAACCACCGTTTTAGGTTTTACGGGCTTTTACACTATTATGTAGGTGTAATAACCAACCATAAAATAACCACCGTTTTAGGTTTTATGGGCTTTTACACTATTATGTAGGTGTAATAACCAACCATAAAATAACCACCGTTTTAGGTTTTATGGGCTTTTACACTATTATGTAGGTGTAATAACCAGCCATAAAATAACCACCATGGTAGGTTTTATGGGCTTTTACACTATTATGTAGGTGTAATAACCAGCCATAAAATAACCACCGTTTTAGGTTTTATGGGCTTTTACACTATTATGTAGGTGTAATAACCAGCCATAAAATAACCACCATGGTAGGTTTTATGGGCTTTTACACTATTATGTAGGTGTAATAACCAGCCATAAAATAACCACCGTGTTAGGTTTTATGGGCTTTTACACTATTATGTAGGTGTAATAACCAGCCATAAAATAACCACCATGGTGGGTTTTATGGGCTTTTACACTCTTATGTAGGTGTAATAACCAGCCATAAAATAACCACCGTGGCAGGTTTTATGGGCTTTTACACTATTATGTAGGTGTAATAACCAGCCATACAATAACCACCATGGTGGGTTTTATGGGTTTTTAAACTCTTATATAGGTGTAATAACCAGCCATAAAATAACCACTGTGGTAGGTTTTATGGGCTTTTACACTCTTATGTAGGTGTAATAACCAGCCATACAATAACCACCGTGGTAGGTTTTATGGGTTATTACACTCTTATGTAGGTGTAATAACCAGCCATACAATAACCACCGTGGTAGGTTTTATGCGTTATTACACTCTTATGTAGGTTTAATAACAGCTATAAATAACCACAGTGGTAGGTTTTATGGGTTATTACACTCTTATGTAGGTGTAATAACCAGCCATACAATAACCACAGTGGTAGGTTTTATGGGCTTTTACAGTATTACGTAGGTGTATAACCAGCCATAAAATAACCACCGTGGTAGGTTTTATGGGCTTTTACACTCTTATGTAGGTGTAATAACCAGCCATAAATTAACCACCGTGGCAGGTTTTATGGGCTTTTACACTATTATGTAGGTGTAATAACCAGCCATACAATAACCACCATGGTGGGTTTTATGGGTTTTTAAACTCTTATATAGGTGTAATAACCAGTCATAAAATAACCACTGTGGTAGGTTTTATGGGCTTTTACACCCTTATGTAGGTGTAATAACCAGCCATACAATAACCACCATGGTAGGTTTTATGCGTTATTACACTCTTATGTAGGTTTAATAACAGCTGTAAATAACCATAGTGGTAAGTTTTATGGGTTATTACACTCTTATGTAGATGTAATAACCAGCCATAAAATAACACAATATATTTCACAACAGGTCTCAATAAATGTTTCATGACAGTGTTACGACCATTTTATAACAGGTTATGTCAGCTGTTATGACACATTATGGCATGGTTAACTGTAACCTACCGTTCTCTTTTCCAACAATTAGCCTTTCAGTAATGACACCTGTAGTAGTGCTAAAACATAATTACCTGTGTTAAAACGTCTCTGTCGGTATGCTGCGGAGGCATCATATCAATCATTAGCACGAGGAAGGGAAAGGAGACACCCACGCTGTAGCACGAGCGCTAATGAGTAGCAGGCTAGCATCGCCAATACATAAAGTTCACGAGTTGGAATGACACCCCTCGCTATGGAATCGATTAGCACCCAGCGTCAGGTTAAGATCAGACTAAAGGTGAGGAGAAAACATTGAGTAATTGTGTCCTGCTGTACTCTGTCTTATTTCTGTTGGCGCTCTGGAAAATAAATTGGTCTGTAGCAGGAGGCCATACTACTATGTTACTCTGTTTTTGTGATGGGTCTCTCTGTTGCCAAGAAGGACTTAACCCTGACTGGTTGGTGTTTGTTGGTTGCCGGTGGTTACAGAGGAGCGGTACCAGGTGATTGGCCGGGTCCTGGTTGATGGTCCTGGTTGATGTCTTTAACTAGCTGTGGCCATGTGCCGCCCACACATCCACTGGCTGCTAAATTGGGCCTGCATCGATCAGCACCCCTTACCCTAATGGCTATCGACCGGCCACCCAGAGGAGAGGGAGACACCAAGTGTGTTTGTGTATGTGGGGGCCTCAGTGAATGACTGGGATCTGACTTTGTATATGGGTGGGAGGTGGTGGGGGGGGGGGAGTGGGGATGGGGGTGAGAGTGCCGTGTGTGTGTGACTACTCGCCAACCTTGTGATTACACAATCTTAAGCACATACTGTAACAGTATTGTTCAATATGGCTTTTGACTCTATTGACGACAATGCCACAAATGCCAATGCACACTCAGCCTTGACCACAGTGGCACCAACTAAGGAGATGATTGTGGACTTCAGGAAACAGCAGAGGGAACACCCCCCCTATCCACATCGATGGAACAGTAGTGGAGAGGGTAGCTAGTTTTAAGTTCCTCGGCATACACATCACAGACAAACTGAATTGGTCCACTCACACTGACAGCGTCGTGAAGAAGGCGCAGCAGCGCCTATTCAACCTCAGGAGGCTGAAGAAATTCGGCTTGTCACCAAAAGCACTCACAAACTTCTACAGATGCACAATCGAGAGCATCCTGGCGGGCTGTATCACCGCCTGGTACGGCAACTGCTCCGCCCTCAACCGTAAGGCTCTCCAGAGGGTAGTGAGGACTGCACAACGCATCACCGGGGGCAAACTACCTGCCCTCCAGGACACCTACACCACCCGTTGTTACAGGAAGGCCATAAAGATCATCAAGGACATCAACCACCCGAACCACTGCCTGTTCACCCCGCTATCATCCAGAAGGCGAGGTCAGTACAGATGCATCAAAGCTGGGACCGAGAGACTGAAAAACAGCTTCTATCTCAAGGCCATCAGACTGTTAAACAGCCACCACTAACATTGAGTGGCTGCTGCCAACACACTGTCATTGACACTGACCCAACTCCAGCCATTTTAATAATGGGAATTGATGGGAAATGATGTAAATATATCACTAGCCACTTTAAACAATGCTACCTTATATAATGTTACTTACCCTACATTATTCATCTCATATGCATATGTGTATACTGTACTCTACATCATCGACTGCATCCTTATGTAACACATGTATCACTAGCCACTTTAACTATGCCACTTTGTTTACTTTGTCTACACACTCATCTCATATGTATATACTGTACTCGATACCATCTACTGTATGCTGCTCTGTACCATCACTCATTCATATATCCTTATGTACATGTTCCTTATCCCCTTACACTGTGTATAAGACAGTAGTTTTGGAATTGTTAGTTAGATTACTTGTTGGTTATCACTGCATTGTCAGAACTAGAAGCACAAGCATTTCGCTACACTCGCATTAACATCTGCTAACCATGTGTATGTGACAAATAAAATTTGATTTGATTTGATTTGAACACAATTGACATTATACATACATTCAAATCCCATTGGTTCAGGCATGACGCACATGTAAAACACTGCCAATTGAGCACCTTCCAATGCTACACACGTGTCCTCATGTCTTAAGGGGATATTGCTCCTCCATTATTCTGGTGGAGAGGAAATGTCATTTCTACAATGTCAGGTCTATTCCATTATGTGGGGAAAAATAGATTTCGCCTCCCTCTCTTCTCTCCTCCCTCGCTCCATACAGAGTAGCTCTGTGTGGTCCACTCGAGGTGGGGGAGCGATGGGAGGAGTAGAGGGCTGGTAATTGAATGTGAGTTGTGAAGTATCACGGAGTATCCCTATGGAGAACTGTGGTAGAGAAGAAGTGCATTTTTAGCTAGCATCATGCGGCCTTCCACCAGGAATTCTCTGTGTGTTGAGACATAACTTGTTTTTAAGGCCTATTAAATGAAGGGGTAGCTTTAAGCCAACCTAATGGAATGGCATCTTTACATATCTTTCACACATAGAGATACACATACAGGCATACATACGCAGAGACGGCATCGGCGTTTATCATTAGCATGTAGGAGAGAGAAGGAAGGACATAATTGAGTTTTCGCCATTCAACATTCAAATAAACTCTCTCTTCCTGTCAGAGATAGTTTATTTGACAGATAGATGACTATGGGTACATAACATGATAATACAGTAATTACTATGTAATATGTGCCCATTATGAACATATACTGTCATCTGTCTGTCAAATAAACTATATGTATGAGACAGATTATTTTAGGATGTGTGTGTGTGGGTGACTGAGTGTCTGTGTGGGTGACTGAGTGTCTGTGTGGGTGACTGAGTGTCTGTGTGGGTGACTGAGTGTCTGTGTATGTGTGTTTCATTGACGTTCTATGGAATAATCTCGAGTCTCCACCTGGCCGGATTTCTGATTTCCATTTTGAGAGGGAAGTGAAAGGTGGGCAGAGATTTGATTTGATGAAGATGTGCTGAAGCAGAGCTCGCGTGCATTTGCATAATCATCTCAAATAAATAGTACGGCGCCTAACTCCATTGGTATCCTATAAGTGTATTATGATGTAGTTCATTTTCCCTTTTGTAATTGAGTAGCAACATAATCTACAAGGTCGTTGTCATGCTGGTGAATGAGGACCCAAAAGCGACTTGGCGAAAACAGAGTATTTAATCCAGAATAAACTTTACAAAACAAAAAGCATAATAATACACGTAAAGACGAGAACAGACTGGAGACTTGATCGAGAACTGCAGGTTGCCTCGGGAAGGCACTTGAACCTAGCAGACTCAGACAACTGCTCACCACGCAGCATCTGAGGGAAACACGACACGACAGGGCAAAACATAGACACAGCACGGTGAATTATAAATGAGGATCCGACAGGGCAGGTACGGGAAACAAGGAGAGAAATAGGGACTCTAATCAGGGAAAAGGATCGGGAACAGGTGTGGGAAGACTAAATGATGATTAGGGGAATAGGAACAGCTGGGAGCAGGAACGGAACGATGGAGAGAAGAGAGAGCGAGAGAGTGAGAGAGGGAGGGGGAGAGAGAGGGATAGAAAGAGGGAAAGAACCTAATAAGACCAGCAGAGGGAAACGAATAGAATGGGAAGCACAGGGACAAGACATGATAATAAATGACAAAACATGACAGTACCCCCCACTCACCGAGCGCCTCCTGGCGCACTCGAGGAGGAATCCTGGCGGCAACGGAGGAAATCATCAATGAGTGAACGGTCCAGCACGTCCCGAGACGGAACCCAACTCCTCTCCTCAGGACCGTAACCCTCCCAATCCACTAAGTATTGGTGACCCCGTCCCCGAGAACGCATGTCCATGATCTTATGTACCTTGTAAATAGGTGCGCTCTCGACAAGGACGGGAGGGGGGAGGGAAGACGAACGGGGTGCGAAGAAAAGGCTTAACACAGGAGACATGGAAGACAGGATGGACGCGACGAAGATGTCGCGGAAGAAGCAGTCGCACAGCGACAGGATTGACGACCTGGGAGACACGGAACGGACCAATGAACCGCGGAGTCAACTTACGAGAAGCTGTCGTAAGAGGAAGGTTGCGAGTGGAAAGCCACACTCTCTGGCCGCAACAATACCTAGGACTCTTAATCCTGCGTTTATTGGCGGCTCTCACAGTCTGTGCCCTGTAGCGGCAAAGTGCAGACCTCACCCTCCTCCAGGTGCGCTCACAACGTTGGACAAACGCTTGAGCGGAGGGAACGCTGGACTCGGCAAGCTGGGAAGAGAATAGAGGAGGCTGGTAACCCAGACTACTCTGAAACGGAGATAACCCGGTAGCAGACGAAGGAAGCGAGTTGTGAGCGTATTCTGCCCAGGGGAGCTGTTCTGCCCAAGACGCAGGGTTTCTGAAAGAAAGGCTGCGTAGTATGCGACCAATCGTCTGATTGGCCCTCTCTGCTTGACCGTTAGACTGGGGATGAAACCCGGAAGAGAGACTGACGGACGCACCAATCAAACGACAGAACTCCCTCCAAAACTGTGACGTGAATTGCGGGCCTCTGTCTGAAACGGCGTCTAACGGGAGGCCATGAATTCTGAACACATTCTCGATAATGATTTGTGCCGTCTCCTTAGCGGAAGGAAGTTTAGCGAGGGGAATGAAATGTGCCGCCTTAGAGAACCTATCGACAACCGTAAGAATCACAGTCTTCCCCGCAGACAAAGGCAGACCGGTAATGAAGTCTAGGGCGATGTGAGACCATGGTCGAGAAGGAATGGGGAGCGGTCTGAGACGACCGGCAGGAGGAGAGTTACCCGACTTAGTCTGCGCGCAGTCCGAACAAGCAGCCACGAAACGGCGCGTGTCACGCTCCTGAGTCGGCCACCAAAATCGCTGGCGAATAGACGCAAGAGTGCCTCGAACACCGGGATGACCAGCTAACTTGGCAGAGTGAGCCCACTGAAGAACAGCCAGACGAGTGGAAACAGGAACGAAAAGGAGGTTACTAGGACAAGCGCGCGGCGACGCAGTGTGCGTGAGTGCTTGCTTAACCTGTCTTTCAATTCCCCAGACTGTCAACCCGACAACACGCCCATAAGGAAGAATCCCCTCGGGATCAGTAGAAGCCACAGAAGAACTAAACAGACGGGATAAGGCATCAGGCTTGGTGTTCTTGCTACCCGGACGGTAAGAAATCACAAACTCGAAACGAGCGAAAAACAACGCCCAACGAGCTTGACGGGCATTAAGTCGTTTGGCAGAACGGATGTACTCAAGGTTCTTATGGTCTGTCCAAACGACAAAAGGAACGGTCGCCCCCTCCAACCACTGTCGCCATTCGCCTAGGGCTAAGCGGATGGCGAGCAGTTCACGGTTACCCACATCATAGTTGCGCTCAGATGGCGACAGGCGATGAGAAAAATAAGCGCAAGGATGAACCTTATCGTCAGACTGGAAGCGCTGGGATAGAATGGCTCCCACGCCTACCTCTGAAGCGTCAACCTCGACAATGAATTGTCTAGTGACGTCAGGAGTAACGAGGATAGGAGCGGACGTAAAACGTTCTTTTAGAAGATCAAAAGCTCCCTGGGCGGAACCGGACCACTTAAAACACGTCTTGACAGAAGTAAGAGCTGTGAGAGGGGCAGCAACTTGACCGAAATTACGAATGAAACGCCGATAGAAATTAGCGAAACCTAAAAAGCGCTGCAACTCGACACGTGACCTTGGAACGGGCCAATCACTGACAGCTTGGACGTTAGCGGAATCCATCTGAATGCCTTCAGCGGAAATAACGGAACCGAGAAAAGTAACGGAGGAGACATGAAAAGAGCACTTCTCAGCCTTTACGTAGAGACAATTCTCTAAAAGGCGCTGTAGAACACGTCGAACGTGCTGAACATGAATCTCGAGTGACGGTGAAAAAATCAGGATATCGTCAAGATAGACAAAAACAAAGATGTTCAGCATGTCTCTCAGAACATCATTAACTAATGCCTGAAAAACAGCTGGCGCATTGGCGAGACCAAACGGCAGAACCCGGTACTCAAAATGCCCTAACGGAGTGTTAAACGCCGTTTTCCACTCGTCCCCCTCTCTGATGCGCACGAGATGGTAAGCGTTACGAAGGTCCAACTTAGTAAAGCACCTGGCTCCCTGCAGAATCTCGAAGGCTGATGACATAAGGGGAAGCGGATAACGATTCTTAACCGTTATGTCATTCAGCCCTCGATAATCCACGCAGGGGCGCAGAGTACCGTCCTTCTTCTTAACAAAAAGAACCCCGCCCCGGCCGGAGAGGAAGAAGGCACTATGGTACCGGCGTCAAGAGACACAGATAAATAATCCTCGAGAGCCTTACGTTCGGGAGCCGACAGAGAGTATAGTCTACCCCGAGGAGGAGTGGTCCCCGGAAGGAGATCAATACTACAATCATACGACCGGTGAGGAGGAAGGGAGTTGGCTCGGGACCGACTGAAGACCGTGCGCAGATCATGATATTCCTCCGGCACTCCTGTCAAATCGCCAGGTTCCTCCTGAGAAGTGGGGACAGAAGAAATGGGAGGGATGGCAGACATTAAGCACTTCACATGACAAGATACGTTCCAGGATAGGATAGAATTACAAGACCAATTAATAGAAGGATTATGACATACTAGCCAGGGATGACCCAAAACAACAGGTGTGAAAGGTGAACGAAAAATCAAAAAAGAAATAGTCTCACTGTGGTTACCAGATACTGTGAGAGTTAAAGGTAGTGTCTCAAATCTGATACTGGGAAGATGACTACCATCTAAGGCAAACATGGGCGTAGGCTTGTCTAACTGTCTGAAAGGAATGTTATGTTTCGAACCCATGCTTCGTCCATGAAACAACCCTCAGCCCCAGAGTCAATCAAGGCACTGCATGTAGCACCCGAACCGGTCCAGCGTAGATGGACCGACATAGTAGTACAAGATCTAGATGAAGAGACCTGAGTAGTAGCGCTCACCAGTAGCCCTCCGCTTACTGATGGGCTCTGGCCTCTTACTGGACATGAATTAACAAAATGTCCATCAAATCCGCAATAGAGGCACAGGCGGTTGGTGATCCTCCGTTCCCTCTCCTTAGTCGAGATGCGAATCCCTCCCAGCTGCATGGGCTCAGTCTCAGAGCCAGAGGAGGGAGATGGTTGCGATGCGGAGCAGGGAAACACCGTTGATGCGAGCTCTCTTCCACGAGCCTGGTGATGAAGATCTACCCGTCGTTCTATGCGGATGGCGAGAGTAATCAAAGAGTCCACACTGGAAGGAACCTCCCGAGAGAGAATCTCATCTTTGACCACTGTGTGGAGTCCCTCCAGAAAACAAGCGAGCAGCGCCGGCTCGTTCCAGTCACTAGAGGCAGCAAGAGTACGAAACTCTATAGAGTAATCCGTTATGGATCGATCACCTTGGCATAGGGAAGCCAGGACCCTAGAAGCCTCCCCACCAAAAACTGAACGGTCAAAAACCCGAATCATCTCCTCTTTAAAGTTCTGGTAATTGTTAGAACAATCAGCCCTTGCCTCCCAGATAGCTGTGCCCCACTCTCGGGCCCGGCCAGTAAGGAGTGAAATGACGTAAGCAACCCGAGCTCTCTCTCTAGAGTATGTGTTGGGTTGGAGAGAGAACACAATCTCACACTGGGTGAGAAAGGAGCGGCACTCAGTGGGCTGCCCGGAGTAGCAAGGTGGGTTATTAACCCTAGGTTCTGGAGGCTCGGCAGGCCAGGAAGTAACAGGTGGCACGAGACGAAGACTCTGGAACTGTCCAGAGAGGTCGGAAACCTGAGCGGCCAGGCTCTCCACGGCATGGCGAGCAGCAGACAATTCCTGCTCGTGTCTGCCGAGCATGGCTCCTTGGATCTCGACGGCAGTGTTACGAGCGTCTGTAGTCGCTGGGTCCATTCCTTGGTCGGATCCTTCTGTCATGCTGGTGAATGAGGACCCAAAAGCGACTTGGCGAAAACAGAGTATTTAATCCAGAATAAACTTTACAAAACAAAAAGCATAATACTACACGTAAAGACGAGAACAGACTGGAGACTTGATCGAGAACTGCAGGTTGCCTCGGGAAGGCACTTGAACCTAGCAGACTCAGACACCTGCTCACCACGCAGCATCTGAGGGAAACACGACACGACAGGGCAAAACATAGACACAGCACGGTGAATTATAAATGAGGATCCGACAGGGCAGGTACGGGAAACAAGGAGAGAAATAGGGACTCTAATCAGGGAAAAGGATCGGGAACAGGTGTGGGAAGACTAAATGATGATTAGGGGAATAGGAACAGCTGGGAGCAGGAACGGAACGATAGAGAGAAGAGAGAGCGAGAGAGTGAGAGAGGGAGGGGGAGAGAGAGGGATAGAAAGAGGGAAAGAACCTAATAAGACCAGCAGAGGGAAACGAATAGAATGGGAAGCACAGGGACAAGACATGATAATAAATGACAAAACATGACAGTCGTAATCAACGTTGGCAGAACTTTCATGATCAACATCATCAAATAGTTCCTCTCCTCCTCACTCCTATAAATATGTATTATTACGCAATTATATATCTTACTATCCCCCTCTCTTATGCCTTTCTACCTCCCAGGCAGTGCTCTGTGAATAAGTGATAGGCAAGCCACTTGAGTGCTGCGATTGAGCAGTGTTTTAAATTTTTCCACTGACCTGTGGTAGACCACAATTCACTGTGGTATTACTCCGGGCAGTGGCCATTTTCCCTCCCTCCCTTCCCCCTGCTTCTCCTCCCTCACCTGCTGGCTGCTAGAGTTTTGTTGGAAACGGAGGGAGAGGAAAGGCACTTTTCTGGTGTGCGAGTGCGTTCACGTGTCTGTGTGCGTGCACGTGTGTGTGCTGCGCGTCTGTTAGACTGTGTGTGCTGCGCGTCTGTGTGTCTGTTAAAGCAGGTAACAATGAAATCAATGTCTCCCATTAGGGGATATAAGCAGGTACATTGGGGATAGCTGTGGGTTAAGGTTTAGCAGAGGACAAACATGGTCTCCTTTGTTGTGCTGGTCTTTGTCACATCGATCTCCACAGGAGCGAATCGTGGTTGGCCGAGTGGTTGGCCGAAAGCAGAGTTACATAAAGCGTTTCACAATGAGTTCAGGGTTACCTTGAGTCATTGATTTTGCAGTGTAGTTCAGCCATAACAAAATGGCCGCCTTTCCCTGTGTTTTGGTTTGTGTGGGAGAGTGTGTTGACCACCAGTGGATAGGAGCACATTATCCAGTTTGTTGCCCTATACTGCTGACTACTACAGCGCAGTGAGGCGAGCAGAGGGGAGGGCAGTTGATTTAAGAGACAACAACAGTGGCCAAATCCTCCATCAGTCAAAATTCCCCAGCTTCCGATAGGCTGGGCTCTTCCCTCTGACAGGGCTGCCCAGTAAAAATGTCCCCCTGACGGACGGGCGTTGTCGCGAGGACGCACTTGTGTTTTAACAGGCGCGTGTCCCCCTCTCCATCACCCTGCTGACAGCCCTCTCACAGAGGAGAGAGGGAGAGAGGGAGAGAGGGAGAGAGAGAGAGCGCCATAAATAGATAGGGAGCGAGATATAGCAAGGGAGAGAAAGCAGGCATGGAACTGTGTAATGACGCCTGTCTGTTTCACTCTGTTCAATCTTGGAGAGTGTCAGAGTTAAACAGAGGCTTCCATTCAGTGCAGTTGAAAAGCTCTCAAGGTCTGGCTGTTAGCAGTTAGGCCTGACAAACATCTCTCAATAGGAGTGTGAATGTGGAGGCACAGCCTGTACTATTGGAGACTGTTGTGGAGGTATTGTGTGGAAACGTGAGTGAGAACTATGGCTTTTGTCCCGAGCTGTTGGATCAGAGTTGAAGACATGAGAGAGGCTATTGGAGTGTGTGTGTGTGTGTGTGTGTGTGTGTGTGTGTGTGTGTGTGTGTGTGTGTGTGTGTGTGTGTGTGTGTGTGTGTGTGTGTGTGTGTGCGTGCGTGCGTGCGTGCGTGCGTGCGTGCGTGCGTGCGTGCGTGCGTGCGTGCGTGCGTGCGTGCGTGCGTGCGTGTTCACAAACTACAAAGAGAGAGAGACAAACACATACACCCACAGTGTGTGTATAAAGAGCTTTGATGCATGTCAGCCAGACTGCCCACAGGAGCAGCGTTTATGGCCCATGGAGACTGCTCTCTCCTGGGCTTTGCTGCCCGAGAGGGCCTGTAGCTATGGTGTCCTTCCCCAGGATACTGCTTCACTGATGCCCCACTTAGTACCATGCCAGGGTGGAAGAACCATGAGGGGCAGGGAGGCTGTATGGCTAGTCATTGTGAAAGAGAGTGGATTTGGAGCAGATGAGACACTCCTACTTGGCATGCCTGCGTTCGCTCTTTCTCTCTCCCTCTGCTACCTCTTTCTCTTTCTGACTCCTCTCTCTCTCTTTCTCGCTCTGCCTCATCTCCCTCTCCCTCCCTCCATTTCATCCTCTCCTTCACCTCTCTTGACTAGACTGGAGGGCACTGGATATACAGAGCACCCAGGTGATTTCATTGTGTAGGGCACTCAGAACTGGGCTGCCATAGAAAGGACAAATCCACTGAGGTATGTCTGTGTGTGCGCCTGTGTGCGTGCATTTATGTAGAACAATGGCGGAATGACGCCCAGGTGTGTGAGCAGGCAAGGGTGTTGAGTACTGCCACGAAGCAGAATGTCGACGGGACCAGCCTGTTGTGGTTTTATTGTACTGTGTGGAGGCCATTTCTGACAGACGCAACAACACCGATCAAAATGGCATCGGAGACTTCCTAGAGAGAACCAGAAAGTGCACCAATTAAAGTCACCTGATGAACAGAGCGAGATGCACCTTCCAACGCATCATTTGAAACTACATTTCTAAATTCACCTGCAGGTATAGTCAAATATTTTAGCTCGATTTGAATCCCTACACATGGCGTTGTTACACCACAAGCACATTGTGGGACACAATAATAATGATAATAATACCACCGATAATTTGGTTTCATCAGTTAACACTCCAAGCGACGACAACATTCATTTACTGCAATCAGTTTGTTGTGGCACTCTGCTGAGTCAAACTGCAATGTCATTTACAATCAAAGATTCCCTGCCTGCTCCTATACAATACTCCCATTGACGTTCTCCAGCCTTGGCCCTCTACTGCACAGCTTCTGCCAGCCATCCATCCAATGTGCGTGTGTGTGTGCGTGCGTGTGCGAGTGCGTGTGTGTGTGTGTCAGCATCAACGTCCATTCAATTTGTGTCAATTAGAGGCAGTTCACGCCAGCCAGACAAATACTCTCTTCTTGTGACGGCTGGAGGAAAATCAACAAGGTTGCCAATAAACCAGATAGCTGGAGGGAGAGGTTCATAATAGACCTTTTAATGAGACTTAATGTTTGCTTCTGTGTTAGGGAGGCAATTTGAGGGGACAGTGTCTAAGGAGTATCTTTGGATTTCACAGTAGCCTTGGTCTAAGGGACAGCTGCTTGACCCAAGCAGTCTATTTCAGGGAAATGTGCCAAGAAAATGATACAATATAGAGTATCATCATTCTGAATTGAGATGATACTGTAAGTGAGTTGATGGACTGAGGTCTGTCAGTGGTATAGTTCAGTTGATTAGGATCTCCATTAGCTGCTGCACTTGCACTCTTCCTGGGGTCCACATGAAACATACACATACATGACTAAGTGCAGAACAGTAATAGCCAAGAACAACATAAGGTCTAAAACGGTACCATAGCGACGCATAATAACTTAGAGGAAAAACAAAAAGGAAATGGATGAACTTATTCAGCAAAGATCAGGTGTAATATAT
The DNA here is from genome assembly GCF_021184085.1 of Oncorhynchus gorbuscha. NCBI lineage: Eukaryota > Metazoa > Chordata > Actinopteri > Salmoniformes > Salmonidae > Oncorhynchus > Oncorhynchus gorbuscha. Next base: position 28,088,607 of record NC_060193.1, on the reverse strand, counting down.
TATAATAATAAGGCAAACGCGATGGAAAATGGGGAAAAATGCACCAAATCATTTTTAAATCTTCAACATAGAAATGCTACCAAAAACAATTTACTGAAACTTGTTGCAAATGAAGGAATCACGTATGATTCACCACATTACATTTTGAAAGAGGAAGCAAAGTACTTTAAGCATATGTTTTTGCCTCAGTCTCCTCCCATCTACTCTAACCGAAGCTAATTGCAATTGTTTTTTTTTCTATTAATAATGTCAAATTAACAGCCAGGTGAAATTAGATGATATTACAGAGGAGGAACTTTTTGATGCAATTAAACCGTTATTAGTATGTTTTAACCACTCCTATGTAAACTCAACAAGTTCTGATTTCATTATTACTGAAACAGGATACAAGTGAGAAATATAAAGATCCAGTCCATATAAAAAATTGGAGCCCCCTTACACTTCAGTGTTCTGATGCAAAAATTTTAGCAATTTAAAAGGTATTTTTGGACATTATTCATTCTAATCAGACATATTTTAAAATCAAGTATAGTAACCCTAGGTGTAAAATAGTAAATAATGGCTACTTCTCAGCAAGTTTTAAACTGTCAAGAGGAGTAAAACAAGGTTGTCCACTATCCGCATATCTATTTATTATGGCCATCAAAAAGTTAGCTATTAAAATTGAATCCCAAAATAATATCAAGGGAATAGAAATACAGGGCTTAAAAACAAAGGGGTCATTGTATGCTGATGATTCATTTTCTTTAAATCCACAACCTGGATCCCTCCACAGATATTTTCACTAACCTCTCAGGATTACAACCAAGTGATGATTTTACAAATTGGATCGCAAAAAAAGAGTATCTTTACTTTACCATGTAGTTTACTAATAAAATAGTCTGATGGTGATGTGTATATACGCGGTACACATATCTCTAAATAAATGATATTACTCCAATACATTTTTATAGAAAGTTTGCAAAAATAGATAAGATCTTGCTACCGTGGAAAGGTAAATACCTTTCCATTTGTGGAAAAATCACCCTGATTAACTCTTTAGTCTTATCCCAGTTTACCTATTTGCTTATGGTCTTGCCTACACCTAGCAAACAATTAAAAAAAAATCTAATTCATTTGGAACGGCAAGCCAGACAAAATTTAACAGGCCTTTTTATATAATGAATATGAATTTGGAGGGCAGAAATGATTAAATATTAGACTTCTCACTAAAGGCTTCAGTCATGCAAAAGTTATGCTTAAATCCAAACTGGTTCTCTCGAAAATTAGTGAGAATGTCTCACCCTACATTATGTTCAAGAAAGGCATTTCCCCTTTATTCATATTACAACCTCTCTCTTCCAGTTATTTGAAAAGGAAATCATCTCCCAAATCTCAGTATTAAAAACAAAACAAGCCATAGACAATTGGTTGCAATTTCAATTTAGTCCACCTGAAAAAAACAGAACAAATAATACAACAAATATTGTGGTTAAACTCATATATAGTAATTGATAAAAAAAACATTTTTTCAACAAAGGTATATTTTTTTTACAATTATATACGACTGGTGGAGTTGTCACACATGCAGCTAACTAAAACACATGCAAATGTCCGCTCGACCCAAAATTACAACCAAATAATTGCGGCATTACCGCAAAAAATGGAAGAGGAAAGTATACCAGTTTCATTAAAGGACCAAACAATTGACAGCCGTGCCATATAGATTACAAAATGACATACCAATTTCATGCACATGGTTAATGAATTGTTACGCAAAATGATGCCGGATTCAAAACTTAAAATTATTACACAGAATTCTTTCAAACAACAGAATGTTATTTATATGGGGATACAACCTTCCCAGCTCTGCAGAGTTTGCTGTGAAAAGACAGAATCATTAGATCATTTGTTTTGGTTCTGTCCATATGATGCTTGTTTTTGGTCACAGGTCCAGGAATTGTTGAAGAATTGCAATGATTACCTGGAGCTAACGCTGCAGATAGCACAACTCAGAGATCTGAAAAGTCAGAGTCAATTGATCAATAATATAAATACTTTTAGCAAAAAAAAATTTTTTCATTTACAATCTGTATAAAGAATAAAAATAGAAAGGTTCAGAACCTTTGTGAAACATCACAGCACATTTGAAATATACATGGCAAATATAAATCCAATATGGATTCTTAGGGCTAGCCATCCCGTCAGCGGGACACCTGCCGTCAACTTCCGGTGACGGGATGAATAAATAATCATACAAATTATGGATATTAAACATCTAGGTACATACAAGCGTCTGATTTACAATCCCAAGGGTCCCAGCTACAACATGCATGGTTTTGTTAGATAAAATCCTTCTTTATATCCCAAAAAGTCTGTTTAGTTGGCGCCATCAATTTGAGTAATCCACTCGTTCAACATGCAGAGAAAGGAATCCAAAAAGCTACCACTAAACTTTGTTAAAACAAGTCAAAATACGTTTCTAACTGATTTCCAACTCTGACTCCCTGTACCAAAACTCAGAATTCTTCCTTGTTTGGGAAGAAACAAGCCTAAAACCTTCAACAAAGACTGTTGACATCTAGTGGGAGCCATAGGAATTGCAATCTGGGAGCAGGAATTGCATAGGACCATTGAAAGAGCATGGGCTCTCAAAAAAAACATTTTCCGGTTGGTTTTTCTTTGGATCTTTGGCTATCATATCAATTCTGTTATCTCATACATTATTTTACCATTTCTACCAACTTCAAATAGCTTTCTATCCAATGGTACCAATTATATGCAGATCCTGGCTTCTGGGCCTGAGTAACAGGCAGTTTACTTTGGGCACGTCAGTCAGACAGGAAGTGGAGAAAAATAGACCCTAGCCTGAAGGAGTATAGATGGGAGGGGTTGAATGGAGCTGAAGGTTGGGACTAATAACAACAAGATAACTGATGTAAAACATGCGGTGTCCGTAAAACGTATATAGTTCAAGATCGTTTTTGAAAGAGTACAGTTTGCAAGATATGGCAAATATAAATCAAACCTGATGAACATCAGAAATATATGGGCGAGGATGAGGGTAGAGGAAGGACAAGAGTTAAAAACAAACAAAACTATTGTAAAATAGACGGTGTCCATAAAATGTATATAGTATGTATCAGCTAGAAATACAGGCCTAAGCGTTGTTGTTTACTCGTTTGCTCCAATTCGGGGAGGGGTGGTAGAGTTGGAGGGTAACAAAGGAAATTTATATATTTTAAAATATATGAATGTATGTATTTATATGCGTATATGTGTGTATATGTATATATATTAGCAAAAAAGATATGGGGGATTGGAAGTGATACAGACAATTACACTGATGGTAGCTACAACCTGGCTGCAATATTAAAGCTGATCTACTCCCTAAAAATACCACATGATATTATATTACATATATCCAGAGTAGTGAGCGCATACATTTTCATACTTTTTTTCGTACTGGTCCCCTGTGGGAATCCAACCTACAATCCTGGCTCTGCAAGCATATAGTTAAATTAGATATTTAGAATGACCGGAGGCGTTTGTGACGCAATGTTTTTTAACTCTGTTTTTAAATGACTATAGAAGAGTTGTGTAGACAAGTGTTAGACTACAGTACAAGCTTATTTCAAATATGAAGTCACTAGTGTACCAGACACAGGTGTTACTGAGCTTTCTCTTAGTGGCCCTCCAGGGGCCCTATCCCAGCAGCCCTCTCTCTGTCTGTCTGCTCAGATGCAGCACGGCTCTACCCAGGGGCCCCTGAGAAGTTGTTATGGTAACCGCAGATGCACAGTGGCCCCGGCCGTGTCTGAGAGGCTGTAATTGGTCCCCTCTGGTGGACCTCTAGACCCCGTGTGCATCCCAAATGGCACCCTTCTTGCCATTATAGTGCACATTTTTTTTTAACAAAGCCCGATAGGCCCTGGTCAAAAGTAGTGCACTATATAAGGAATAGGGTTTCATTTGGGACGCAGGCCTGTGCACTAGAACATTCATCACTGCCTGGGCTGGGGAGGAGAATCAAAACACTAACTGCAACTCTGTTACCTTATAAAACACTAAAAGAAGAAATGGAGCACAGAACATTCTCACAGTATGTCACAGAGGACCCATAATGGAGCACAGAACTCTCTTACTATCTCTCACAAAGGGATACATAGCCCAAAACCCTTATTCAAGCAAATATGACCTAAAACACTGGCCATAAAATGTCTTACTATGTTTCTAAGAGGAGTCGAAATACATTACAGAACGCTCACACACAAAATCCAAAATAAGTGCTCCTAACAGGCAAGAGGAAGGTCGACCCAAGAGGTGACATTCTGAGGGCACGGCGAGAGCCAGACAGAGGGAGAGAGGGGGAGCGAGAGGGAGAGCGAGATCACTAATTACCAACCCAATGAAGGGACCCAGAGAGGAACACGTCTGTGTGTGTGTGTGTGTGCGCGCACGTGCTCAATCATCTAAATCAGACAAAAACCAAAACGTTGATACAAATAAAGGTTATTTCTCCTCATCCCGAATGCATTAAAGTCAGTCTCTTACTCTTGAAAATGTCTGCTAACTTTTCAAGAAACTGCTTTGCACTTTTTGGAGTAAGTCAGCAATAAAAATGCATATTTGAGAAGCGATTCTTCTCTACAATTTGAGGGCATCGTTCAGTTATGCAGCTAATGAATCCACAGTATTGATTAGAATGCCTTACAGCCTTGACTGAGATGCATTAAGTGTCAAACACACATTAGTTTTAGGAAGAGAACGGCGAACCATAATTGACTTATTCAATTACTCTGGCACTATTTGACCTAGTGGGCTTATTGCTTCTCTCAAAGCCAAAGGGGGCACTTTTATGAATGCAGTCCCCAGAGTTTTGCTGAATTGAGACAAACAAAGGCGGCTTGATGGCCCTGTATTTACTTTGTCAGGGTTGCCCTTTTAGCCAATGATTCCTTGGGAAATATTTACCCACAATGTCTTTTTTTTCATTTCAATGTGACTTCCTGCTTTAGATAAAGGCTGAATGAAGAAATGATAAGAAATGCCAGGAGCAAAATAGTTGTTTTATTCTTATTGTACTTACATCAAAGGAGTTTTGATGTACTGATTCTTCATAATTTAGTTTGGCATTCTCACCAACGCCTTTTGCAATATCTTTTGAGTAGAAAAAACATACTTTTTAAACATAAAAATAAGAAATGGATGAAAAGAAAATGCATAAGTAATATATATTTTTTAAATACAATGGCTTTACTTGTAGTTATTGAAGATTGACAGTATTTAATTGGCCTAGTCTTCAATAACGGTCAATCTCTGGCTTGAAAAATCATAAACCCTCACCTCCCAGATATAGTGTTATGTGAATTTAATAGCTCACAAAGGAATGTCGAAAGGAATACTGTGTCTGCATCAAACATCAATCCCAATTTCGCAAGTCTTGTCACTGGATAGTGAGAGACTACAGAGAGAGTGCGAGGGGGGGCATCCACGGGGTAGCCTTGAAATCCCTATTTTTAGTTTATTTTCACCAGTGCTGCTTTATCTATTTCCGACAGATGTTGTTTCTGTCGAACTGTTAAACTACATGTGCTGATTTGCAGTCTGTTTCCTCTGTTTTACTCATTTGGCCTCTCTGGTCTGTCTCAAATGGCTTTAGCACAGCAAAGACTCCCAAATGTCTGCAGAGCTTAATTGATGACAAATGATATCAATTCAATTATTTCTTAATCCCCTCCCTTTGAGCGTTCACTTCATTTTCATTTTCTACATTTGAGTGGTTACATTTCTCCAGCCCCATCCCTCAACTTTTTAACAGAAACAGGGGCGTGGAAAATGTGTTATTGTTTCAACTGGAGAATCCCCCTTTTTGACGAATAAAGACATTAGGAGAGAAAAAACTCCACATAGTCATACACCATTCTATATCTACATGCACGCTTGCCTAATCAATCCACAAATATTCTACTGTGTTAAGAGCAGGTCGGCGACACAGAATGTCTAGGTCTAAGTTCAACTCTTCTTCCAAAATGTCTACTCGCGTATCATTTTGTGTAATAATGTTGGTTGTCTAGCAGTAGGAATGTGCTGTAAAACACCAGAATGATAAATAAACATTAGCAAACATTTGCTGTAAGGGGAGAAATTGAGTGATGAAGAGTTGCACGTGAGAGTGGCATTGCACCAGTGGGCTGGTTTCTAATCAAATCAGTCACAGCTGTTTGTTCAATCTTTGTCTACAAACTATTTCCTGCACACACACTTTCATTATAAAAACTAAAGTCATGCTTGAGAGGGCATCTACCTGCAATAGGAGTAGAGTAGGCTAGTCGTAGTCTTTACAGTAGCCTAGGGCCAGGCTACACAAAGCCAATAATTTTTTATGCGCATAGTGCCTATTAAAAAATAGGCGGGAAAACGATTCAGTGTGCGCTGGGCCCCCCTTCAACGCCCCCGATTTGTTGTCAGTGAAATATCAAAATAAGACACAACAGTTTGTCACGAGTGTTGAAATTGAATTGGAGTGGTGGAAAAATAACCCAAATTTCATACTTGAGTAAAAGTAAAGATATGTTACAAGAAAATGAAAGTCACCAAATAAAATGCTACTTGAGTAAAAGTCTAAAAGTATTTGGTTTTAAATGTACTTAAGTAGTACTTAGAAGTATTTTTACTTAATTACTTTAACCACTAGGAGGCAGGGTAGCCTAGTGGTTAGAGCAAGTTCAAATCCCCGAGCTGACAAGGTACAAACCTGTCGTTCTGCCCCTGAACAGGCAGTTAACCCACTGTTCCTAGGCCGTCATTGACAACAAAAAGAATTTGTTCTTAACTGACTTGCCTTGTTAAATAAAGGTAAAAAATAAAAATACTGTTGAATTGTAATAATGGCTGTAGTATATACATGATTGTATTCTAATCAGGTTTCCAAAAAGTTAGCTAGAAGCATAGGTTTCGATTCAGTCACCAAAAACAATGTTCCTTTCGTCTCTATGTGCTCACTCATTTTGATGCAATGCTACCTACACATGTTCTTGAACCTAACTTCAGTGCAGGCGATTGAGCCAACAACAACATTGTTGAGATTTGCTTGATACACTTGCCTCTGTACATTTCTTACAGCCATATAGCCTCGGACAGGCTACGTTTTCAGGCAGTTGCAAGCACGTGAAACACTCAGAATCAGGTGGAATACTATGACCATGTTAGTTTTCCGCAGGGCCATGTGGACCTTTCAGGGGGGCAGGTGCAAGAAGAAGAAGAAAATAAGGCACCGACCACCATATCTCAAAATTCCTAACATACCAAATGCCTCTGTAGCAAGCATTTGTAACTTTTTTAAAGCAGATGCCTATTTATTTCCTGCAACAACACACTCATTCATCATCACAAATTGTAAGCAAGCTATACATTGGCTCCTAAAGACGAGATTGACATCGGGGAAAAGAGGGTGGGCTATCAGTTGATTGTGATTTACCTCTTTGTCTTTCTGCCTCTCTACTGCGCAGACCAGACAGAATATTGATGATGTAGGTTAAATGCTGTACTGTTGATATTTAAACTAGGTAACTCGCTACACACACTGGACCGGTGACCACATCTCTGATGCCATGTACTGTATGTTTGCATACCAGGCATGGGCCATCTCTGTACAGGGTACTCTGGGGGAAAAGGCCCAACCGGTTGTGCAAGCTCCATACAGGGCAGATCAAACGGCGCAACAAACCAATGGACGGGGTGGGGGTGGCAACGACTTGTGGGTTCGGAACAACAATGAAAAAACTTTTATACCTAAAAATTGTTTTTGGGGGGGTGGAATTTCAAATAGCACATTTTCACAATGATTATTGAACCAGTCATTTCCTCCTCTAGGCCAGTAGCCTAACTTAATACCTTTTCAGAGATGCAGAGCTTTCAGGAATAAACACATATACCTTTTCAGAGATGCAGAGCTTTCAGGAAGAAACACAGTCCTTGTATGTGGCGGCAGTAATAGCTAGTCAATACCTTTCTCGGGAGGCATTCTTGAAGTCCACCCCACTACAAATCATACCCAAGATATTGTGCATTGTGAGTTTGGTCGAATGTAGGCCAGTTTTCCTCATGTTGTTATTGTCTTCTCCTCTCCAGGGGAGCTGTACATCGGTGGTGTGGGGAAGAGCATGTACAACAGTCTGCCCAAGCTGATCGCGTCCCGGGACGGGTACCAGGGCTGCCTGGCCTCGGTGGACCTCAACGGGAGACTGCCAGACCTGATCGCAGATGCCCTCCACAGGGTGGGCCAGGTGGAGCGAGGCTGCGACGGTGAGTTGGTGCTCACACACACATATGCACATATTGTACATGCACGAGGATGCACGCAAGTTCACACGCACACGGACTCACACACAGGCATGCACACATATGCCCACAAACACACATTATGCCCATGTATGCACACACACGAGTGTGAACGCATGCGCAAACACGTGCAATATATACACACACACTTGGCATTCGCCAGGGGCGGACTGGGCCAAGAATCTGGCCCTGGCATTGTATCCACACCAGCCCACATCACTGCGATCCGCCAACTCTATCTATCTCAGCATCTTCTCTGCTGTCACTGTGTGTCTTCTTGTTATCTGTCTGTCTCTGCTTTATACATTATAAATGCCAAGGTAATGACTTAGGCTATATTGCAAATTAGTGCTTGGTATATATCAGTCCCCCCGAATCAACACCTACCCTACGTGTTGATTACTATTACAATGCTGCAGACTAACATGTTCCCCTGGTGTCACGGGTGAAACTAACTTCCACAGTTGGTGGGCACCAGTGACATCGTTTGGTCGGACTCAAGAGAGTAATCACACGTAATCATGAGTAATCACCTTATAAAGTCATTTATAGTGCTTTATTAAGAACAGTAATACATGGACTACTTGAGGTATTCAAGAAATACGCAGTTTCATCTCACACGTCCAAGCAATGATGCATGATTGAAGATATTTTTGTATGTGCAACCTAATCCAGTGATTGTCATGAATTTTGGGTTGACAATTAGACTATAGTTGCTCAATTTTGCTGTCTAAATAGGACTAACGGTAATCAGGAATTTACAGATTACTGCCTGCTGCTAGTAGCCTTGTAGTCATGATCCCAACAGCAAATTGAATGTCCTAAAAAAACTTGCAGTTGTAGGCTACTACCCAGGAAACCTATAGGCCTATGCCCTCTCAACTGCATATGCGCAAAGCCAAATCAATATCTTGGTTGTAAAATAGTTGCTATTGAGCTGAATATTAAGTTGAGAATTATACATTATACCTACAGAAAGCTGAGACCATCCTCTCTTTAACAGGGACATGGGGACAAAGCTTTCATTGCATTTTGAAATGTTATAATGATCAGACTGCATTTTTCTCTCAAGCACATGGCTGGAGAGGAGAGTGGCTCGCTCATCACAGCAGTAGGCCCCAGCGATATAAACGCTTTCATTACAGGAATCACGAGGATAATGCACTTTACTGTTTTATCAAATCATGGTTTTAGCTGACCAAAAAACTGGACATTTTGAGTGCGGTGACCTTTCTACATTTATAGGTACCCTTTCCGATTTTTACGATCCATGATCGTGGCTGTCTAATTAATGACAGAGTTGGAGCAGGTCTCTTTGCTGATGCCACATTGTACTTTGAATGTGAGTTTGCTCGACCTCAGCTTAGTCTATCAGAAAACAGGGCTGGCCCATCTTGGTAGGGGGGACCGGCCGTTGCCCAGTAATCAGCCAAATACTCATTATAGATTAGCATAACAAAGAAATTGCACAAAAACCAGGCCCGTGGGCTGCCTTTTTCATATATCATTTTTTAATATGTAAAGAATGTGTTGTATCAGTCAAAAGTTTGGACACACCTACTCATTCAAGAGTTTTTCTTTATTTTTACTGTTTTCAACATTAGAAAATAATAGTGAAGACATCAAAACTATGAAATAACACATATGGAATCATGTAGTAACCAAAAAAGTGTTAAACTAATCAAAATATATTTAACATTTTAGATTTTTAGCCACACTTTGTCTTAATGACAGCTTTGCACACTCTTGTCATTCTCTCAACCAGCTTCACCTGGAAAGCTTTTCCAACAGTCTTGAAGGAGTTCCCACATATGCTGAGCACTTATTGGCTGCTTTTCCTTCACTCTGCATTCCAACTCATCCCAAACCATCTCATTTGGGTTGAGGTCGGGTGATTGTGGAGGCCAGGTCATCTGATGCAGCACTCCATCACTCTCCTTCTTGGTCAAATAGCCCTTACACAGACTGGAGGTGGGTTGGGTCATTGTCCTATTGAAAAACAAATGATAGGCCCACTAAACACAAACTAGATGGGATGGTGTATCACTGCAAAATGCAGTGGTAGCCATGCCGGTTAAGTGTGCCTTGAATTCTAAATAAATCACTGACAGTGTCACCTACAAAGCACCCTCGCACCTCCTCCTTCATACCTTATGGTGGGAAGCACACATGCAGAGATAATCCCTTCACCTACTCTGCGTCTCACAAAGACACGGCGGTTGGAACCAATAATCTCAAATTTGGACTCATCAGACTAGAGGACAGATTTCCACCAGTCTAATGTCCATTGCTTGTGTTTCTTGTCCCAAGCAAATCTCTTCTTATTATTGGTGTCCTTTAGTAATGGTTTCTTTGCAGCAATTTGTCCATGAAGGCCTGATTCACGTAGTCTCCTCTTGGCAGTTGACATTGAGATGTTACTTGAACTCTGTGAAGCATTTATTTGGGCTGCAATTTCTGAAGTTGGTAACTCTCATAAACTTCCTTTCCTGTGGCGGTCCTCATGAGATCCAGGTTCATCATAGCGCTTGATGGTTTTTGGGACTGCACTTAAAGATACTTTCAAAGTTCTTGAAATGTTCTGCATTGACTGACCGCCAAGTCTCTTTGCTTACTTGATCTGTTCTTGCCATAATATGGATTGGTGTTTTACCAAATAGGGATATCTTCTGTCTACCACCCCTACCTCGTCACAACACAACTGAGAGAATGACACGAGTGTGCAAAGCTGTCATCAAGGCAAAGGGTGGTTACTTTGAAGAAGCTCAAATATAAAATATATTTTTTATATGTTTTACACTTTTTTGGTTACTCTATGAATCCATGTGTTATTTCGTAGTTTTGATGTCTTCACTATTATTCTACAATGTAGAAAATAGTAAAAAATAATAATAAAAGGTAGGTATGTCCAAACTCTTGACTGGTACTGTATATATTTGTGTGTGTGTCAATTTCAACCAGCACACCCAACCGAAATATTGCCCAGCCCATCTGGCATTTGCCAGAATTGCCGGATGGCCAATCCACCCCTGACATTCACTTAGACTAACTTAGCAGACTTTATCATCCCATTTCAAGCTATTTTCTCCTCCCAGTCTCATCATACACAGGTGATTCTGAAGTTTGACTCCTGCAGTAACTCATAGGTCCTTCGTCGTCTGTAATAGCCAGATATATAATTAGACTCCACCCTCAGACTCGGCGCTCGACTCCTTTTTCTAGTCCCAGCTCTTTCCCATAAAACCTACAGAAGGTATCTCTGCCTCTGTTATTGTCAGCCACCTTGTAGCGCTCACTGTGCAGTTTACAAGGACCACAGAGAGTAACTGTGGTCACACCAGTTTCAGGCAGGGCTGCTTTTTAAGGCATTAGGTTTCTTGGAGGTGACACTATGAGAAATCAAGGAGCCTAGCATTGGGATTTTGAGATCCACCATGTATTTCTTCAATTGTTGCCGTTTAAAAAAGGCTGACTATTTGTCGTTGTTTGTGTATATTTTATAAAGCTATCATACTTTTTATACCTTTTTATTATCCTTTTTCATTTGGAACTTTGCATTGTACTGTGAAACTGCTTGAGGTGCTAAAATCCCGTTTGAAAAACCTGCATTTTTAGCTTTTGTTCTTTAATTAACGAGGCCTTTGTGTTTTGATGTGCTTTTGATTCAAGGTTTTTATTGCTTTGTGTTTGGTCTTGTTTATCTTGCGATAAGTGTGTGGCTAAATCAAGTTTGATTTGATATTGGATCTTTAATTGTTGCCATGACAAGGATCATGTGCACTGGGGGGATACGAATGAGGACAATGGACAAGGTGATAAGAGCTACGGCAACAGCATGAGTAAAGATCCATGTCCTTCCATGGCTCACTGGTCAAAGTCTGTTTTCATCAGGACTTCTCAACACTGAAATCCTACTTGTTATCATTAGAACTTCTGACACACATGGGGAAAAAGGCCATTTTCCGCAGTGCCTAAACTCCTGCATCCTGCATTTGGAAGGGGCTCAGCTTTTCGGGCTGGACGGACGTCACCGGTATTGTGGTGTCTCTGGCGGCTAGTTAATTGTGTTTGTGACACCTGCAGGCTGTGGCGGCAGTAGCGTTCACACTGTCTGATTTCCCAGAGGTCTCGCAGCCTCTCCGATTCTAAACGCAAACGCTGCCACCTCTGCCTGCCAGCCTGGCTTATTACCTGCCTACAGTCATACGGCGTAATTACTTCCGTTTTTAGAAGAGATCTAAAACTGCATTAGGCTATCACATATACTCCCTTAAAATCTCAAACGGCAGGTTTGCAAGAGGTAGCAATAAGTGTCATAGCATCAACTCATCTTTTCACGGAATTGTTTCCCCATAGCCTGGCAACAAAAACCAGTAGAATGTTTCAACTCAATAGAAGTCAATGCAAAATGGCTATTGATAGTGTAGGCTAGTGGCAGATGTGGTTGTGCTTTAGCCAAGTCTCCCTTTCACGTCTGTTGTCATGTCCGTTGGTCCTGTCAAACATGAAGGGCTATAGCATGACAACAAGACAACAAAGGACATTGAGTTGGCAGAAGCATGCACAGCTCTGCAACCGGACTATGTGTACTGCACACTCCAACAGTAGCCAGACCCTCTGTTCAATATGTCAGGCCAAGGCCGGTCCTCCAGACCAGCTCAGTGGAGCAGGTGGATCAGGAGTTGGAACCAGAGTTTAGTGGTCAGAGGTTGACCTCTATGGCTGCATCCCCAGACATCCAGCAGGGTCAATGGGGCAACTTGTTCTCCTGTAGCTGCCTGACTCAGCTAATCCCTCCCTACAGCAGCGAGAGCAGAGAGCTGCAGCCTTTGGCTTAACGACTGTTCACTCTGTGTTCTTCACTATGCTGAGTTGCTGACTCACGTCTGGGATTTGGGAGGAAGACCGAGGAAGGTGAGAGAGAGGATAGGGAAGGCGGGGGGAGTGAGAGAGAGGGAGGGAGGGTGTCAGGGGGTGGGTGGAGGGAGGGTATTCCCAGATGTCTCATTCTCTCCCAAGCTGTTAGTTCCAGATACAGGTGTCATATTGTTACGCAGGGTTGAGATGTGTGTTAAGGCAGGTTACACAGTAAGGCTGTTAGTGCCCTAGCAGATAGCATGCTGCTCATTCTTCCAACTCCTTTAATAAATCACAGCTACAGATTTAACAGATGTGGGGTTCATGCCTCGCTCCAAAAGAAATGTAAATTAGTTTACAACTGCTCACACCGAAACACAAGGCATTTCAATGACAAGTTCACAACTCTACTGCTCCCACAGAAACACGAGGCATTTCAATGACAATTTCACAACTCTACTGCTCCCACCGAAACACGCGGCATTTCAATGACAAGTTCACAACTCTACTGCTCTCACAGAAACACGCGGCATTTCAATGACAAGTTCACAACTCTACTGCTCCCACCGAAACACGAGGCATTTCAATGACAAGTTCACAACTCTACTGCTCCCACCGAAACACGAGGCATTTCAATGACAAGTTCACAACTCTACTGCTCCCACCGAAACACGAGGCATTTCAATGACAAGTTCACAACTCTACTGCTCCCACAGAAACACGCGGCATTTCAATGACAAGTTCACAACTCTACAGCTCCCACCGAAACACGAGGCATTTCAATGACAAGTTCACAACTCTACTGCTCCCACCGAAACACGAGGCATTTCAATGACAAGTTCACAACTCTACTGCTCCCACCGAAACACGAGGCATTTCAATGACAAGTTCACAACTCTACTGCTCCCACCGAAACACGAGGCATTTCAATGACAAGTTCACAACTCTACTGCTCCCACAGAAACACGCGGCATTTCAATGACAAGTTCACAACTCTACTGCTCCCACCGAAACACGCTGCATTTCAATGACACGATTACAACTCTACTGCTCCCACCGAAACACGAGGCATTTCAATGACAAGTTCACAACTCTACTGCTCTCACAGAAACACGCGGCATTTCAATGACAAGTTCACAACTCTACTGCTCCCACCGAAACACGAGGCATTTCAATGACAAGTTCACAACTCTACTGCTCCCACCGAAACACGAGGCATTTCAATGACAAGTTCACAACTCTACTGCTCCCACCGAAACACGAGGCATTTCAATGACAAGTTCACAACTCTACCGCTCCCACAGAAACACGCGGCATTTCAATGACAAGTTCACAACTCTACAGCTCCCACCGAAACACGAGGCATTTCAATGACAAGTTCACAACTCTACTGCTCCCACCGAAACATGAGGCATTTCAATGACAAGTTCACAACTCTACTGCTCCCACCGAAACACGAGGCATTTCAATGACAAGTTCACAACTCTACTGCTCCCACCGAAACACGAGGCATTTCAATGACAAGTTCACAACTCTACTGCTCCCACAGAAACACGCGGCATTTCAATGACAAGTTCACAACTCTACTGCTCCCACCGAAACACGCGGCATTTCAATGACACGATTACAACTCTACTGCTCCCACCGAAACACGAGGCATTTCAATGACAAGTTCACAACTCCATACTCTATACACTCTAAACTCAAGTCTAAACTATATGCACTGGTTGAGGTAGCAGCTGATCGATAGCGGAGGGAAGTGCAACTCTGTGATAATATTGTGATTGACTTCAGTAATAATTACAGCAATATGTTTAATTAGAGCCTCTGGGATTCTTGTATTAAGCACTGATTGATGGAGTAATCACTGCAGTGGGTAATTAAAAACATGAACTGATAAAATGGAGACATCTCATTTGAAGTGTCCATTTTGGAATAACGTCGGAGGAAATGGCTGGCGCTCTCATGAATTTTTACTTTTTTTTTTTTTTAGTTAATTGGGCTGCTCTTAAAATGTGTAAATAGTAACATGTTTTGTTTATCTCTTGAAACAAGTACGGCATTGCAAGTACATCCTGGCAAGTGCACAGCTTGTACATAGTACATAGCTTCCTCCCATTATTTTTATCACTTTATTTTTAAAGCCCCAACCATTTGAACAAAAAGAGTACAAATATACCTTTATTATAAGGCAGACTATATATATATATGCTATACGTTTGCGTGTTCGTGACCCCGCCTGTTAGCTTGAATGATTCTTGCCATCCTCCTTCAACCTCTCATCATCAAGCTGTTTTCGCCTGCCGCTGACTGGATGCGTTTTGTTTTGTCGCCCCATTCTCTGTAAACCCTGGACCCCTGGGGCCCCGACGGGTCACACCACGCTCAGAGTCACTTCGGCCATTCGTTTGGACCATTCTAACCTTCGATCGAACACTAACTGAATGCCTGTCTGCCTGCTTTACGTAGCAATCCGCATGGCCACGTGGCTGACTGTGTGTAGGAGCAAACCATTTTGGTGAACGGGGTGTTGTACCTAATAAGCTGAGTGTATGTGAAAATTGTGCGTTTCTGTGTTTTGTAGTAAAAAAAAAAAAGAGAGGAAGATGAGTGTTTCCAATGACGTCATCGGTATGCATCATTTGATTTTAACATATTCTGAGTAGGCTTTGCCTACTAATTGTCTGCTACTGTAATTGGTTGATGATATCATTGGAAACACAAATGTTCCTTTATATATTTTTTTTGTAGAAAACATACAAACTCACAATTTTCACATATGTTGATGTCGGGGGGTGGTGCTGGAGATGACGAATATGAAGTGGACCGTTTTTACAATTTCCCTTTAAAGGTTTCAAACATAGAAGGTCTACCACCTACATGACAATTAGCCACCTGTGGTTTTCTTTTGGTCATCGCTAATCTAAAGCATTAGCAGGTATTAATGGGTCTAATAACCAAGTCACAGTTGCTTTGAATACCACCCGGCTAACATTTAATTCACTTATCACTCTAACGTGCTCGGAATTCCACTGAGAAATTACAATAGTGGCTTTTTATAATTGGAGAATTGTCATTGTTGAATAAGTCCATCTTTCCTTTTACATCCATTCAACCCCCCCCCCCCCACAATTTCATATTCAAGTTGACAAATATGCCTCCCAGTTTCATTACTGCCTATAATCAAGGTTTTAACCCAGAATAAGTGTCAAATACAACCTTATCACTTTTTAACCACCAGCCTCGATGAAATCAGTGTCAACAAAATGACCTGTGCTATGGATATGATTACAGTTATTGCCCTATATTCCCATATTGACATAAAAAGGGCTTTATGTATTGAACGTGTTCCCCCTGAGCATCCTTAGAACCTACGGTGGGATTACAGTTTGCCCCCTTAGGTGCCTGCGCACATCGGCCAAAAGAAAACACTAGGGCCGTGTATATTGACAACTTAACAGCCTTAGGATTCCTGCTTTTAAAGTTGTTTCCCAAATGTCCTTACATTGGCATAGCAAGCGTATGTGTGAGTGTTGTATATTGACCCCTTGTGTTCCAATCCCGTCCCTCCAGGACCTAGCACCACCTGTACGGAGGACTCCTGCTACAATCAGGGCGTGTGTCTCCAGCAGTGGGAGGGCTTCTCCTGCGACTGCACCATGACGTCCTATGGCGGCTCCTTCTGTAGCGACCGTGAGTACAACAACCCCGTCTCCGCGCCGGATGTATGTGCGTATGTGCGTATGTCGTGTGAAGGTTGTGTTTGTTGTAGGGCTTCTGGTGGATCGCGTTGGCTTGGGTCGCGGAGATGTAGGTGACTTTCAAAAGGTGTTTACATGTCGTGTTTGGTTTTGTAGACTATTTTAGGTCTAATGTTTGCTAACTCTTTAGCGTTTCCCTAGTGGGCACATGGAGAGATTTACGCTTGTTTGTACGAGAGAGAGTTGACATTCTACCCATGGCCCCTACAGGATGAATGAATCTAGAACCGGGACAGAGGGACAAGGTCCAAGGTTAATAGAGCAGTGGGCCTACTGCTTTGTTAGCTTGCTAAGGAGTTAAGCTCAGATCCATAATCAATTGACCTCCCTCTCCCTCCAAGCCCCCTTTGAACACTCCCTCGTAACTTGCCTATGACACGTTTGAGGGTAGAAAAATGTGCCTAGCTGAGGGAGTTGTGTGTTGTTTGTGTAGTCAACGTTCGTTAGAGAGACTACGATTGGCTGTGACAGTCGGGCACTGATTAGGACCAGGCTGTGGCAATGGGTCCGCTCCAGGAAGAGGGAGAAAAGGGGGACGGGGCAGAGGAAGAGGGGAGGACGATAACGTCTGCCTGTGAACGACAGCCACGCGGAGATAAACAGAGATCCCATCCCTCGCTCCTTGAAAGATAAGAGGGCGAGAGAGGGGGGGAGGAGGGGGAGGGGGCACGCTGATGCCTTTGCTCTCCTTGCTCTGCTCAGAGACCGTGGGGGTATTAGTAAGTTTAATATCCTGATTTCTTTAAAGATTGGAGAGATAGGCGTGTGTGGCACTGAGCCAGGATGAGGCCTCGCACTACTTGCTCGAAACGCCCAGAACCGGCCAAGGAGGCTCGTGAGCGTATGTGTGTGTGTTTGTGTGTGTAGAGAGAGAGAGAGAGATGAGAGAGTGATCCCTCCAGCAGCCAGCCCTACTGTAGGTCTCTTCACATTTACAAGCAACCAAAATATCTCCCAGAGATCAAGCTCGTTCTATAGCAATGGCTACCACATGACAAAGCACGCAGTAAAACATTGTATCAAGTCTATTCACCAACCCCCCTAACCAAGAGAATATCGACGTTGACATTAGCTTGTCTAATCGTATCCTCTAAAGTGCAGAGCTGAGACGGGCAAGGCAGTGACTGAGGAGTGAGGACTAACACTGAGGGAGTCATTTAGCTCTGATTAAACCAGTTGTATGGACTGAATGTCTAATGGAAGTCTCCCATCAATCACTGAACACAGAACACAGTCACTAGACCACTAGACCTAGCTAATAACCTTGTCTCTTTGTTTACCGACCATTGCTTTTGCTGAGAAGGAACATCAAATGTATAAAATGAAGTACAATACTTATTTTTCAAGGGCAAGGGCTTTTTTTCCCCATCAAATTTGATTTTAAGACGTCGTATAAGTGATGTCTGGCTCAATTGACTGACGGTAGGTCTTTTTCAGGAATTCTCAGACGCATTCGTTAAACTGAGAGTATCAATGGCTGCTGGCTAGGTCTCCCCTCAACCCTCACTTTTTAACAGGTTGAATATTTGCATGCTCTGCTGGGTATCACTGTTGTATTCCTGTCTGTGTTTCCTCCGTAGCCCCACAATTAGCGTCTCTTCATTCTAAAAAGCCGAAGAGTCTTCCTTTACTGCCATCTTTGAGAAGAGGCAGATGAATCTTACTTTCCACTTGAACATACCCGTTCTCCATGACGTTCAAGTGCCTGCTCTATCACGTTATTCTTCCAGCACAGAACTCTATCCAACCTTGTTACGATGTTTTGAAGACCTCTATCCTTCAGCTATCTTGGCTTATACAACATTGTTTTGAAGACTGAACGTGTCACTTTTCAAGGAATTTTCCTTCAAGCGTCTTCGCCAACACAAGGTAGGAGTGTCTACGGGTCGAGCCACTGACGTTCTCCAACTCTTTGTGCCTGTACATACCATTGTGAATTCCAAAACACTAATGGTTTAGAAGTGTATAGTAACTGCTTTGAAGACATGTTTGGTTTACAATGGACTCTTAATAGGGCATGCTTCTTCTCCTGCATTTTCTTCATAATCCACATCTCATTGTGGTATGTGTCCACAAATAACTGGCTCGCCATTGGTTTGAAAAGAAACACTTTGTCACCGATAACATGTATTATGCTTTTCAAAGGCTTAATTGTTGAAACTTTGAATAGCTTTTAGGGCATCTAAAGTTGATGATCACTTTAAACACACAGGACATTCACCCAGGCATCCTCAGCACTGCCATTTGAAGTTATTTTAGGTGATTTTAAAGCTGGACACCTGCAATTACTTCTTTGCTAAAAACGGAGTTGGTGTATGTTTAGTATTCTACGGTGCGCGCGTGTGTGTGTGTTTAGTATCCTGCAGAGTGTGTGTGTGTGTGTGTGTGTGTGTGTGTGTGTGTGTGTGTGTGTGTGTGTGTGTGTGTGTGTGTGTGTGTGTGTGTGTGTGTGTGTGTGTGTGTGTGTGTGTGTGTGTGTGTGTGTGTGTGTGTGTGTGTGTGTGTGTGTGTGTGTGTGGTCTCTGGTGGTGCGCTTTTGGTGCATAAAGGGTCGGTCTGAGACGTACTATGCTGCAGCTGTGCAGGTGGCCTCTCTGTATCCAGCCCATTCAACTGAGAGAACGGACGTGTCTGATCTGAAGGCAGCTAGGTTGAAATGTACCTGATAATAAAATGCATCTCACAAGCATCGCCACACGCGTGACTGCGCTCTTGATCACATGCACACCATCAGTCAAAGACTAGCAATTATGTTATCTAACCGTTCCACACAGTTGCATACTGAGACATACAGGCACACACTCGAGTGCACGCACACACACACACACACCTCGACCCCCACTGCTCCCCTTTCCACCCAACCACACACATCCCCTTACCGGCCCTAAAAAGAGAGATGAAAATCAATTGAATTTCCCTCAAAGAAGAATAAATAATTAGAATAGGAAAGGCAGGCCATTTTCACTGCAGCTGGAGTCTTAAATTAACATAATGATTCTCCCCCTGCCCGCTCCCCCTGCTCTTTGTGGCTGTCCAGACCCTCTTGTTGGCTGTAAAGAGGAGCGAGGCCTGAACTGTGGGAGCCAGTGTGTGTGTGTGTGACTGTGTGTGACTGTGTGTGTGTGTGTGTAAGACCCCCACCCGGCGCCCTCTATCACTTCAGCCAGATGGCTGCAGAGGAGATGAGCCTCGTTCAATTTGAAAGGGGTGGGCTAGATCTCCCCCCTACACACACACTGGTTGGTAGACAGGCAGATGCACAGCGAGATAATATTCATTTGTTTCCGACTCCTAATATTTCCGAGGCTTCTTTTCTAAATGATCTTCAAATTTCAAGAGTGCACTCAATTAGAATCCTACGCTAGCCTGGATGTCAAAAAGCATCTGTTGCTCCACTCACTGTTTATGAATATATATGAGGCATATGGATGTTTACTGCAAAACTGCCACGAGAGACTGCTGTTGTAAGCTATTTACCACACGATATTTGACAGTGATGGTTATAATTTTAGGATTTAGGATTTTTATTAGGATCCCCATTAGCCGGTGCCAATTAGCCAGTGCCAAGAAAGGAAAAAAAAACAAGAAAAAAAATTGCTTTTCTCTTACCCACCAAACCGGAAGTGTCATTCAAAAGCATTATAAAGCATATAAATATGTCTGGATTTGATTGGAGCTTTTATAAGCATGAAAATTCAAACCTGATGCTACCGGAGCCTAATGAGCCATCGATGAAATACATGTTATGAGCCCTACATGAATTACTATTGATTGTGCCAATATCCAATACATACTGTATATGATATAGGCTACTGCGCATTACACACGATAGAA
The DNA here is from genome assembly GCF_021184085.1 of Oncorhynchus gorbuscha. Lineage (NCBI taxonomy): Eukaryota > Metazoa > Chordata > Actinopteri > Salmoniformes > Salmonidae > Oncorhynchus > Oncorhynchus gorbuscha. The sequence goes on along the minus strand of NC_060193.1, from coordinate 28,067,833 downwards.
AAACATAGAAGCCCATACGGTAGATGTACTGTAGCTAGCTATATGCTCACTTGGGGAAATGAATGAAACTAGCTCAAGTAGGCTAATCTTTTTTGATATGAACTGTATCACTGTACTGCATCGTACTGTATTACTGTATATGGACAGGAATTAGGCACATCGTTCAAACCATGATAAAGCAGAAGAGAACATGTGATTCTGGTGCGGACTACAAAGTTACAAGTATAGGCTTTGCGAATTTTATTCGAATTGTGAAATATAAATCGGGCCTATTTATATTTGTATTTGTACTTTCATAGTATTCCCCCTAATGTTATTAGCCTCCCTCTCTCTCTCTCTCTCTCTCTCTCTCTCTCTCTCTCTCTCTCTCTCTCTCTCTCTCTCTCTCTATTGTTGCCTCATTCCTTCCTCGCTTTCAACAGTTAAATGAAATAAGTGTTGTTGTCCTTGTCTTCGTCATTCCAATGGCACCCTTGAAGAATGTAGGACTAGAATTAGATGCAGGCTTTAACGTCTCTTCACAAAGAGTGAGTGGTTAGGGGTCTGAATAAATAACTGCTGTAGCCTACCGCCATCGCGCGCTCGCTCTTCTTTCAAACCACCCACGAGTTCTATTGGCTGTGTTTAACATTCAGCATAAAAAGAGCTTGGGTCCGTCTTCGAATAGCCTATTGGTATAAGAAATGCAAAAAAAAGAAGATTTCCAACAAGTTATTCTAGTCTAGCTTTTCTTGCATGGGACTCCAAGAGCTAAGTAGCATTGTTTAAAGAGCGAGGTCAGCAGAGCACAAGTGCGTGTGTATTGCGCAAGAGACAGAGGCTATAAGTTAGAGGCTTATTATGCATAACCCATCATTATGTAGCTAAATATAAGGCTCATACTGCATTGAACCTTGTCTAGGACATCTATATATAGGGCTAGATATCAATCTAGAACAGGATTCACTATTTTGGATGCAATTGGAGTTGACAGAGAGAGTGCGCACGTGCACTGATTTTAAAGCAACAATATCAGAGGGATAAACTGTTTTAAACTCTGGAGTTGCAATTACAACAATTACAATCTTTACAATTAAAAAAATCAAGCTCACCCCGAAAGCCAGATGGGAGATGGATAAATTAGACGCACATTTGGTCTTTATATTACTGTAGCATAGGCTAAGCTGCAGCAAATGCAGGCCCACCTGTCACAACAACAACAAAAAGTTACCCCGATGAGATGATACTGTGGGTCTACATGCAGTGTCAAGTGTGCGCCATACTGAGATGGGCTGTCTGTCCCCACCCTGAGTGTTGATGATTCATCATGCAGAGACCTGTTGAGAATCCACATTTCCACGTCACATATAATTGAACAGTTCAATTTCACGCCACGCTGTTTACATCAATAATTATTCTAACGTACCGGTTTCTCTCAGTTATTTATCCCAGGGAAAAGGGAGTGGTTTTGTAAATCCTGGTAGATCTCAGTAGACTAGGTTTCCTTCCATTCAACCCTACTCCATTTGTCAAACAGGGAAAGAGTCTAGTTTTTGTTTTTATTAGGGAGTTGCTCTGTTTGACAGACCCGCCATGTTGAGCTGAAGAGACTGACTCATATGGACGGCTGATATCTCTGTTGGATGAGTGTGTGGGGAGGAGAGACGCAACGGCAATTGGTTAGCGTGCCGCTTCCACATGCCACCGCACATGTTGTGCTCACACACACACACACACACACACACACACACACACACACACACACACACACACACACACACACACACACACACACACACACACACACACACACACACACACACACACACACACACACACACACACACACACACACACACACACACACACACACACACACACACTCAGTGAGCAAACTTGTGTTTGAGGAAGTGTCAGGTGATTGACTGGTCCATTTGTCTGTGCATAGCGTATAAGTGGAGCACTTGTTATTCTACAGTTTAAGTAACTGAATCAGACAGCACCGTTTGGAAGTGCATGCAATTTGTGGCTTAGGTTTCAGCTTTCTGTGCGCGTGGGTGTTTGTCTGTGCATGTGTGAGTGCATGTCTACACCCCATCATCCTAACCTGATGTTGCTATCTCTTAATTTCCTCCCACACATGTTTATCTCTACGGTTCTCAGGTGGCGTGTACGTAGCGCTTGTTAGGAATGACAAGCCTGGCCTTGTTAGTCACTGGTGTTGAGGGGATCCTTTTGTTTTGCAGCCACTCATGGATTTGATGACCTGTTGTTTTTCCACTCTCAGTCCTTCAGGGATAGCATCAATGGAGAATACTTTGTGTGGTGTGTTTGTGCGTGCGCAGGTTCAGTTATATGTGCACGTGTGTTTGCATGGTGCGTTGTTTTAATGAAGCCGGCTGCTTGTGCGCCGTGCCTTCTAGCATACTAAATGTGCCGCCTGTCGGTCAGCGATACCCCAGTTCTCAGACTCACTCTTCTCTCCACCTTCTTCGCTCTTCCCTCCATCTCTCCCTGCCTCCATGAGGCCCTCCAGCTTCCTCTCCTCAGTGAGCGTATTGTCATGGTATTGTATTGCCTGCGGGTGTATTGCCTGCGGGTGTATTGCCTGCGGGTGTAGAAGATGATTTGGGAGAGTGGTGATGTAGCTTACCCTGTGACATGTGTAAATGCATAGAATTTTCGCAGCTTTTTGTTCAAAATCGTGCAACATTTCAGCGCCCTGCTACTCATGCCAGGAATATAGTATATGCATATGATTAGTATGTGTGGATAGAAAACACTCAGACGTTTATAAAACTGGTTAAATCACGGCTGTGACTATAACAGAACGTGCGTTTCATCGAAAAGTGCAGGAAAATCTGATCACTGAAAATGGAAAAATATATCCATGCGCCACTTCAACCCATTGTTAAACGTGACCCAGATTAAATGGGGCCGAGGTTGCAATACCTACAGCTTCCACACGATGTCAACAGTCTTGTCATTTGTCTCGGATTTGTTTATTGGTCAAACGAAGAAGAGACAGCCCATTTCTTCAGGTCTCCGACTGGATATTTTGGTTGAGATTTACCTGGACATTATTTCCAGACGTACAGCTATAGAATATACATCGCCTCGTGATCAATTTGATCGCTTATTAACGTTTACTAATACCTAAAGTTGCATTACAAAAGTATTTCGAAGTGTTTTGTTTTAAAAAATGACGTTGCGTTATCAAACTCAGTTTTTTCCTTGATTACACAGTCTTCATAGATCGATATCTAGGCTATATATGGACCGATTTAATCGAAGAAAAAAAAGACCCAAAGTGATGTTTATGGGACATCTAGGAGTGCCAAGAAAGAAGCTCGTCAAAGGTAATGAATGTTTTATATTTTATTTCTGCGTTTTGGGTAGTGTCGTGTTAGGTGACGTTGCAGGATTTTGGGGGTACATGCTATCAGATAATAGCTTCTCATGCTTTCGCCGAAAAGTATTTTACAAATCTGACTTGGTGGATAGATTCACAACGAGTGTAGCTTTAATTCACTACCTTGAATGTGTATTTTAATGAAAGTTTAATGAAAGTTTGAGTTTTATCAAAAACTATAGGTGGCGCTCTGAAATTCCGCTGAGTGATGTTCCTGCATGGGAACTGTATTCCGTGTCATCCTTAAGAAGTTAAATGTGAGTGTAGCGAAATGCGTGTGCTTCTAGTTCCGACAATGCAGTGATAACCAACAAGTCATCTAACTAACACTTCCAAAACTACTGTCTTATACACAGTGTAAGGGGGATAAAGAATATGTACATAAAGATATATGAATGAGTGATGGTACAGGGCAGCATAGGCAAGATACAGTAGATGGTATCGAGTACAGTATATACATATGAGATGAGTATGTAAACCAAGTGGCATAGTTAAAGTGGCTAGTGATACATGTATTACATAAGGATGCAGTCGATGATATAGAGTACAGTATATACATATGCATATGAGATGAATAATGTAGGGTATGTAACATTATATTAGGAAGCATTGTTTAAAGTGGCTAGTGATATATTTTACATTATTTCCCATCAATTCCCATTATTAAAGTGGCTGGAGTTGAGTCAGTGTCAGTGTGTTGGCAACAGCCACTCAATGTTAGTTTAACAGTCTGATGGCCTTGAGATAGAAGCTGTTTTTCAGTCTCTCGGTCCCAGCTTTGATGCACCTGTACTGACCTCGCCTTCTGGATGATAGCGGGGTGAACAGGAAGTGGCTCGGGTGGTTGTTGTCCTTGATGATCTTTATGGCCTTCCTGTAACATCGGGTGGTGTAGGTGTCCTGGAGGGCAGGTAGTTTGCCCCCGGTGATGCGTTGTGCAGACCTCACTACCCTCTGGAGAGCCTTACGGTTGTGGGCGGAGCAGTTGCCGTACCAGGCGGTGATACAGCCTGCCAGGATGCTCTCGATTGTGCATCTGTAGAAGTTTGTGAGTGCTTTTGGTGACAAGCCGAATTTCTTCAGCCTCCTGAGGTTGAAGAGGCGCTTCTGCGCCTTCTTCACGATGCTGTCTGTGTGAGTGGACCAATTAAGTTTGTCTGTGATGTGTATGCCGAGGAACTTAAAACTTACTACCCTCTCCACTACTGTTCCATCGATGTGGATAGGGGGGTGTTCCCTCTGCTGTTTCCTGAAGTCCACAATCATCTCCTTATTTTGTTGACGTTGAGTGTGAGGTTATTTTCCTGACACCACACTCCGAGGGCACTCACCTCCTCCCTGTAGGCCGTCTCGTTGTTGTTGGTAATCAAGCCTACCACTGTTGTGTCGTCCGCAAACTTGATGATTGAGTTAGAGGTGTGCGTGGCCACGCAGTCGTGGGTGAACAGGGAGTACAGGAGAGGGCTCAGAACGCACCCTTGTGGGGCCCCAGTGTTGAGGATCAGCGGAGTGGAGATGTTGTTGCCTAACCTCACCACCCGGGGGCGGCCCGTCAGGAAGTCCAGTACCCAGTTGCACAGGGCGGGGTCGAGACCCAGGGTCTCGAGCTTGATGACGAGCTTGGAGGGTACTATGGTGCCGAGCTGTAGTCGATGAACAGCATTCTCACATAGGTATTCCTCTTGTCCAGATGGGTTAGGGCAGTGTGCAGTGTGGTTGAGATTGCATCGTCTGTGGACCTATTTGGGCGGTAAGCAAATTGGAGTTGGTCTCGGGTGTCAGGTAGGGTGGAGGTGATATGGTCCTTGACTAGTCTCTCAAAGCACTTCATGATGACGGAAGTGAGTGCTACGGGGTGGTAGTCGTTTAGCTCAGTTACCTTAGCTTTCTTGGGAACAGGAACAATGGTGGCCCTTAAATGTTTTACTCACCTTGGCTGCAGTGAAGGAGAGTCCGCATGTTTTCGTTGCAGGCCGTGTCAGTGGCACTGTATTGTCCTCAAAGCGGGCAAAAAAGTTATTTAGTCTGCCTGGGAGCAAGACATCCTGGTCCGTGACTGGGCTGGTTTTCTTCTTGTAGTCCGTGATTGACTGTAGACCCTGCCACATACCTCTTGTGTCTGAGCCGTTAAATTGAGATTCTACTTTGTCTCCAGTCGAGCTGGGCTAATAGTGGAGTCTATATGGTCTATAGGGAAAAGATTGGTAGTAACAGCCTTTTAACAGCAATAACTCCCACAAACCAGCAGCAGCATCACTCTTTCCCTCTCAACAGTCTCTCTCTCTTGATCAGAGCTGATTATTGATGCATGCAGCATCATGCCTTGCTGACAGGAATCATTGACTGATCATCGCTGGGTCTCATTCCCCTCCAACTAAACTGGGACGTCTCTCAAAGTGGCCAATCTTCTCCTGAGAGGCATGAAATGAAATAGATTCATTCGAGAGGTCAGATCTCTCGTCTCTGTCTCTGTCATTTGAAATTTGAGCCGAACATTTGCAGCCGTACTCTATTCAGATGAAGGTCAATGCGACCTTAATGGGGAACGCAGAGCCTGGACACTCGTTGGCACAAGAGAGTATAAAGATATATTATTAGTATTGTCTGTGTCCATCTTCCCCTTTAAAAAGAATAGTGAACACTGAAGACATTAGTAGGTAGGGTTGTGAGTCAGAAAGCCACTCCCCCAGAAACCCTGAAACAATAAAGACACACTTCTCACCAAATCTGTGTAAAGAGATTAGCACCATCACACATATTTCTTTCTTTCTTTTTCTTTCTTTCTTTCTTTCTTTCTTTCCTTCTTTCTTTCTTTTTCTTTCCTTCTTTCTTTTTCTTTCTTTCTTTTTTCTTTCTTTCTTTCTTTCTTTCTTTCTTTCTTTCTTGTTCTTTCTTACTTTCTTTCTTGTTCTTTCTTTCTTGTTCTTTCTTTCTTTCTTTCTTTCTTTCTTTCTTGTTCTTTCTTTCTTTCTTTCTTGTTCTTTCTTTCTTACTTTCTTTCTTGTTCTTTCTTTCTTGTTCTTTCTTTCTTTCTTTCTTGTTCTTTCTTTCTTGTTCTTTCTTTCTTTCTTGTTCTTTCTTTCTTGTTCTTTCTTACTTTCTTTCTTGTTCTTTCTTTCTTGTTCTTTCTTTCTTTCTTTCTTTCTTTCTTTCTTTCTTTCTTTCTTGTTCTTTCTTTCTTGTTCTTTCTTTCTTTCTTTCTTTCTTTCTTTCTTTCTTTCTTTCTTTCTTTCTTTCTTTCTTTCTTTTTCTTTCTTTTCTTTCTTTCTTGTTCTTTCTTTCTTTCTTTCTTTCTTTCTTTCTTTCTTTCTTTCTTTCTTTCTTGTTCTTTCTTACTTTCTTTCTTGTTCTTTCTTTCTTGTTCTTTCTTTCTTTCTTTCTTTCTTTCTTGTTCTTTCTTTCTTTCTTTCTTGTTCTTTCTTACTTTCTTTCTTGTTCTTTCTTTCTTGTTCTTTCTTTCTTTCTTTCTTTCTTTCTTTTCTTTCTTGTTCTTTCTTTCTTGTTCTTTCTTTCTTGTTCTTTCTTACTTTCTTTCTTGTTCTTTCTTTCTTGTTCTTTCTTACTTTCTTTCTTGTTCTTTCTTTCTTGTTCTTTCTTTCTTTCTTTCTTTTTCTTTCTTTCTTTCTTTCTTTTTCTTTCTTTTCTTTCTTTTTCTTTCTTGTTCTTTCTTTCTTGTTCTTTCTTTCTTTCTTTCTTTCTTTCTTGTTCTTTCTTTTCTTTCTTTCTTGTTCTTTCTTTCTTTCTTTCTTACTTTCTTTCTTGTTCTTTCTTTCTTGTTCTTTCTTTTTCTTTCTTTCTTGTTCTTTCTTTCTTTTCTTTCTTGTTCTTTCTTTCTTGTTCTTTCTTTCTTTTCTTTCTTTCTTTCTTTCTTTCTTTCTTTCTTTCTTTCTTTCTTTCTTTCTTTCTTTTCTTTCTTTCTTTCTTTCTTTCTTTCTTTCTTTCTTTCTTTTCTTTCTTTCTTTCTTTCTTTCTTTCTTTCTTTCTTTCTTGTTCTTTCTTACTTTCTTTCTTGTTCTTTCTTTCTTGTTCTTTCTTTCTTTCTTTCTTTCTTTCTTTCTTTCTTTCTTTCTTTCTTCTTTCTTTCTTGTTCTTTCTTACTTTCTTCTTTTCTTTCTTTCTTGTTCTTTCTTTCTTTTCTTTCTTTCTTTTTTCTTTCTTTCTTTCTTTCTTGTTCTTTCTTTCTTGTTCTTTCTTACTTTCTTTCTTGTTCTTTCTTTCTTGTTCTTTCTTTCTTTCTTTCTTGTTCTTTCTTTCTTTTCTTTCTTTCTTGTTCTTTCTTTCTTGTTCTTTCTTTCTTTCTTTCTTGTTCTTTCTTACTTTCTTTCTTGTTCTTTCTTTCTTGTTCTTTCTTTCTTTCTTTCTTCTTTCTTACTTTCTTTCTTTCTTTTCTTTCTTTCTTTCTTTCTTTTCTTTCTTTCTTTTCTTTCTTTCTTGTTCTTTCTTTCTTTCTTTCTTGTTCTTTCTTTCTTTTCTTTCTTTCTTGTTCTTTCTTTCTTTCTTTCTTGTTCTTTCTTTCTTGTTCTTTCTTTCTTTTCTTTCTTTCTTGTTCTTTCTTTCTTTCTTTCTTTCTTTCTTTCTTTCTTTCTTTCTTGTTCTTTCTTTCTTTCTTTCTTTTCTTTCTTTTCTTGTTCTTTCTTTTTCTTTCTTGTTCTTTCTTTCTTTCTTGTTCTTTCTTTCTTTCTTTCTTTCTTGTTCTTTCTTTCTTTCTTTCTTGTTCTTTCTTTCTTGTTCTTTCTTTCTTGTTCTTTCTTTCTTTCTTTCTTTTTCTTGTTCTTTCTTTCTTTCTTTCTTTCTTTCTTGTTCTTTCTTTCTTTCTTTCTTGTTCTTTCTTTCTTTCTTGTTCTTTCTTTCTTGTTCATTCTTTCTTTCTTTCTTGTTCTTTCTTTCTTGTTCTTTCTTTCTTGTTCTTTCTTTCTTTCTTTCTTGTTCTTTCTTTCTTGTTCTTTCTTTCTTGTTCTTTCTTTCTTTCTTGTTCTTTCTTTCTTTCTTTCTTGTTCTTTCTTTCTTTCTTTCTTTCTTGTTCTTTCTTACTTTCTTTCTTGTTCTTTCTTTCTTGTTCTTTCTTTCTTTCTTGTTATTTCTTACTTCCTTTCTTGTTCTTTCTTTCTTGTTCTTTCTTTCTTTCTTTTTTTTTCTTTTCTTACTTTCTTTCTTGTTCTTTCTTTCTTGTTCTTTCTTTCTTTCTTTCTTTCTTTCTTTCTGTCCTCACTCCCCTCATCTCTCTCTTTCTCTCTCCCCCTCTCTCTCCTGTTCCCCTCCTCATTTCGTTGATGTTGTTTATATTCCCGCATGTCTTTTCCAGTGCATTTGTTAGACGGGGCGCCCTCACCCAGCAATTATCAAGCTGCGGCGTGGCCCACTCGTAATTGCATGGCTGTAGTTTTTTAGAGGACTGTGAATACAACCAATATTTTAGAACAAATAAAATTGACAGCGAAGGGGTCACTATCATGGTGACTTGGCAGGTTAGCAAAGCTAGCGTCAGTCCAACCGTGTTCTCGGAGTGTACAACTGAACGCAGACCTCCAAACAAAAAGGCCCAGGCTCCTCTGTCTGGCTTTGTGGCGAAATGGAATGAAATGGTGGCGATTTACAAGTCACCATGGCCTAATTACTAAACTGATTGCTTCTTAACCGTAACACCTATTAAAGTGCAATAAATGGCGGAGGTAATTGCTTCAAGACCCCCTCCTCCACTCCACTAGTGATATCAAAGGCATAGCGTCTCAATACACAGTGAAAAGGAAAAGGGAGGGAAGAGAGAAAAAATGAAAAGGGTGTAAGAAAACAGCGGGAAAGCAATTATTTCTAGGAGCACTCGGCTCGCATGTGTTATATTAGTCAATTGCGTTTGTTGCGGTTTGTAGATCACAGCGTCAAACTTCTGATTAGTGAGAGTGCCAGAGCTGGATGGCTGTCGTGACACGGTGTGTATGAATACTACATACACGCATGTGCCTGCACACACACACACACACACAGTCCATTCTGTGGCTAAGGATGGGGTAGACAATTTCTTTCATATTATGTGTGCGCTTTCTCGCCTTAAAATTCTACCTGAGCATTAGATGGGAATATAAGGCAAAGAAACCCTCATCATTTCCTCCACTCAAGGCTTCTCTAGTTCTTCAATTCCCTGCATTTTTGCCATGTAACAGGATCGTGGATATTTGACGTTACTTTCTTACAGAAACAAACTTTCATGTGTCTTAATTACAAACTCGTATAGGTTCTGTAAATATGAAGAAAAAAATAATAATTACGAGCCTAGTTTAACCAAGGAGAAGGCATCTGTCTATAACTGTAACTGAGGACTTGGTGGACTGTACATTCTTCAGGTAAGGTCATGTGCTCTCTCCCGAGAGCTGCTAAGGGCAATGATGACAAGACAGAGAATTACAGTCGTACAGTGTTTTGTACACTCAGTATGCACATGATACAATCTCTAATTCACCGTACTATAAACAATATGCATGTAATAATAACATGTCAGCAATGGCTTACTGCTACACAAGACAATACAGCGCCAGACAACGTGACTCCCATAATTAGAGATCAAAGGGGAAGCTGCCGCACAAATTCTACAAAGCATAACACCGTAACAGGGCTACAACTGCAGAATTAAATACAGGATGGCTGGAACTCTGTAGCATGACTTCTCTCACATCCCTCCAACATCTTCTCTTAGCAGGAGCTCACCAAGCATGATCTGCTCCACCCCACCTGTCCTATCACTCTGATATTATGAACTTCTATCTATTCTACTATAACTACTATTTCTCCATGGCCTTTCTTCCCATAGCAGAATGGGGGTTTCCCTGGTGAGTACTGTATATAGATCATCTTTGGCAGCGAAGATTTTTTTGGAAAGATATAGCTAATGGACAACTGGAAAAAGGGTTACTACAGCCCTCAACAACATTGCTGCCCTGAATTGTACTGGTGCTATCGACCAAAGCGCAGTGGGATAAAAGTGACTACTTTCTGGAGGACAATGACATGCGGAGTTCGTAAAGAGATGGGCGTGACTAAGGCTTAATAGGGTGTGAACGTTGCTGCCTAGCATAAAACGGGTCGAGCACGTGTGAAAATCTCTCAAGGCAGCATCATTTCCCCACATTTCCTGCAACAACATATACCATTTTGAAGCCCTGAGTCTGTACATGAATTATTATGATTATTCTTTGTATTTTGCCCCCTTTTTCTCCCTAATTTTCTGATATCCAATTCCGATTTTGTCTCTTTGCTGCAACTCCCCAACAGGCTCGAGAGAGAGGTGAAGGTCGAGTCATGCGTTCTCCGAAACGTGACCCACCAAATCACTCTTCTTTAACACCCGCCCGCTTAACCCGGAACCCAGCCGCACCAATGTGTCAGAGGAAACACCGTTTAACTGATGACAGAGGTCAGCCTGTAGGTGCCCGGCCCACCACAAGGGGTCGCTAGAGTGCAATGAGAGAATGTAAAGCCCCGCTGGCCAAACACTCCCCTAACCCAGACGACGCTGTGCAAATTGTGCGCTGCCCTATGGGAGTCTCAGTCACGGCCGGTTGTGACACAGCCTGGGATCAAACCCGGTTGTGATACATTGACATGCAGTGCCTTAGACCGCTGCGCCACTCGGGAGCCATAGATGACCATAGATGGCCATAGATGGCCAGTCCTTGCATCCATAGCTCTGTGTATGAATTTTAGATTGGTTACATTTCTCTAGCCTCATCCCTCAGCTTTACACCGAAACAGTGGCAGGGAAGATCCGTTATGTTTCAACTGCTGATTGGCCCTTTAAGCTCACATATAGGTGTTGTGTCACATTTGGGAGGTTGTCCTGATTCAAGGTTGTTGCCACTGCATTATATTAAATAAATACAAAATAATACGTTTTAAGTGTGCATCTGTACAGAAAATCGCTCTCTCACTGTTGTGATTAGGTTCATAGAAATGGGATCAACTCGTACAACCAAAATTGCAAAAATTACTGTTGATTTCATTCATTTGCTTTTGGGGAGTGGGCTCAATTATCGAGTATTGTTTGTAGAGCAGTTAAGGGAGACAACCAGAACTTCATTGTCTTGCGTCACTGCCACATTCACCTGTTATGACCCTCTATAGTATATTTTACCTATTTTATTTTGAATTTGAAAAGTAATTTTTCGCCGTCGCTGACAAGCGCCTGTCTTCAGCCGCTGACAAGTGCCTGTCCACAGCATATGCAAACAGCCGATACAGGCGGATTCAGTGGAATGCTACACAGTCCAAAGTCTCTTATCGTAAACACGCAGTGTTTTATTGAAAGAAAGTGACAACGTCACCAACCTCAGAGGGATGATACAATGACAATATGAACAGCCATCACTCATGGCTTTCTTACACTATGTAGCTCAATTCCACGTTTTCCTCCGCTACTATCCAAACTTAGGGCAGAATGCATCAGACGTCAGCACCTTCCTTTGTGTGTAGAAGAGACTCCGAGTGGGAGGCTGTCGATCAAGAGGCAGGCATACACCTTTCTCTCTTTTCAGAGGAGAGGAGGATGAATGTGCAAATAAAGGAGGGACGGAAGGAGGAGGCCGGAGGGATGGAGCGTCCCTGACGTCACAGTGTCACTTAGGATGCCCAGCAACGGGCCATTCAGTAGGTAAGAAATGATTGAGAGCTTTCATCATTTCTCCTATTTTTTCCCTTTTTTCCTTTTTGTCGCTTCAAGCATTTTGTTGAGCCCCCCCGCACCCCCTCCCCTCCTACACACCAAACGACACACACGCACGGCGTAACAATTACTCACATACACAGGTGCAGCTGGTTAGCGTGATCGGGAATACGCCGTGGCGTCCTGTTAATGCCATTCTTTGCAGAAGGAAGAGACATGAGCCACAGAACACAGGTCTTTCCAAATCTCATATTAAATATAGAAATACGTCTCCGCAAGAATGCGACTGAAATTGAATTGCCGCTTCAACCTCTTGAGTTAATACCTATTATGTTTATGGAATACATTGCGGTGCTATCACGCCCAGCGTATTAAGTAGCTGTGCAGTATGTACGTACCACAAGCAAAACACTGATGACACCACAGCACAGTAGCTTCCCCTAAAAATAATATACAGTGGTGGTAGCTAAATCAAATCAAATCAAATGTATTTATATTTATATAGCCCTTCGTACATCAGCTGATATCTCAAAGTGCTGTTCAGTAACCCAGCCTAAAACCCCAAACAGCAATGCAGGTGTAGAAGCACGGTGGCTTGGAAAAACTGCCTAGAAAGGCCAAAACCTAGGAAGAAACCTAGAGAGGAACCAGGCTATGTGGAGTGGCCAGTCCTCTTCTGGCTGTGCCGGGTGGAGATTATAACAGAACATGGCCAAGATGTCCAAATGTTCATAAATGACCAGCATGGTCGAATAATAATAAGGCAGAACAGTTGAAACTGGAGCAGCAGCACGGCCAGGTGGACTGGGGACAGCAAGGAGTCATCATGTCAGGTAGTCCTGGGGCATGGTCCTAGGCCTCAGGTCCTCCGAGAGAGAGAAAGAAAGAGAGAAGGAGAGAATTAGAGAATGCACACTTAGATTCACACAGGACACCGAATAGGACAGGAGAAGTACTCCAGATATAACAAACTGACCCTAGCCCCCCGACACATAAACTACTGCAGCATAAATACTGGAGGCTTTCCACTAATATTACTTACTTCTAGGCCCGTTGTCTTCTTATCCAGCTAATGTTCTCTATACTAATATTACTTACTTCTAGGCCCGTTGTCTTCTTATCCAACTCTTTTGTCATAGATTCAGAGCTCTTTAAAGCATTTGAGGTCACCAGACTGTATATGCTTCAAAGGAACCAGGGTGATTCCACGCCAGTGTGACCCGAAAATGTTTTGGATATCTCAGATTGTTCTGGCAGTTTTCACAGAAAGTTCTTTGGGAGGAAGGATTTTAATATTTCTATTGCAAACAATTTGAAGGATAAAAAACATCAGGAAAGTGTCAATTTGAATCTCCTTATAGACCTATGCCTCTTCTAAGACCCTATGATCTGTGCACCGTTCATGATACAGACAACATCTTGGTGATATTATACTCCTTAATGTGCTTTAAACCATGGTGTATGTCTAGATTCTGAAAAACACATTTTCACTTTAACTTATTTCAACATTAAGAATATGAATATCTCAAAAGTACCCTTTTTGATATAGTGCATTTTTAGACATTGTTTAAAACAATATACTCTACGAGTGCATCACGTTTCCAGAGTGGGCTCTCTGCTACTTTTGAAGTAATGATACAATTATGAGCACCACTACAATTATATGAGCACCAGAGGGAACTCCCTCTGTTGGTGATTTGCTGAATGTGCAATCCTAAAAAAGGGTTGTGATTGGTTAATGACCTGTAATGTTAATTGCTATGTATAAAATGGGTCAAAAATGATTTTTAAATACCGGAGAGGATATTGTCCCTAATAATATGTCTAAAGATAAAAAAAAAGGATGCTTTTGCCATATTCATAAGAATATGTGTTACGTTGACTAAATTCAGGTGTAAAGTTGTATTTCAGAATCTAGACATACTCCATATTCTGGAGCACACTATGAGGAGTATCATGTCACCAAGATGTTGTCTGTATCATGTACATTTCACCGATCATAGGGGTCTTACTGGAGGCATGTATAGCTCTAAAACGGGACGAAATTGGTCACTTTAATCAACATTTTCTCAAATTGTTCGTGATACAAATGTAAAAAGCATACAGGGCCTTCAGAAAGTGTTCTCACCTCTTGACTTTTTCCACATTATGTTGTTACAGCCTGAATTTCAAATGGATTCAATTGCAATTTTGTGTCACTGGCATACACAGAAAACCCATAATAGTAAAGTGGAATATATATATATTGTTTTTATTATATTTTTTTATTTTTTACAAGTGAATTAAAATTGCAAGCTGCATTGTCTTGAGTCAATAAGTATTCAAACCCTTTTTTATGGCCAGCCTAAATGGGTTCAGGTGTAAAACATTACACATACTGTAAAACTTGCATGAACACTGTGTCTAATCATAGTGTGCAATAATAGTGTTGAACATGATTCTTGAATGACTACCTCACCTCTGTACCCCACACGTACAATTATATGTAAGGTCACTCAGTCGAGCAGTACATTTCAAGCACAGATTCAACCACAAAGAACAAGGAGATTTTCAAATGCCTCGCAAATAAGGGCACCTATTGGTAGATGGGTAGAAATGAAAACAGCAGACATTAAATATCCCTTTGTCCACGGGGAAGTTATTCATTTCACTTTGAAAGGTGTATCACCCAGTAAAACAGTTGCTGGAAAGAAAGGAAACCGCTCAGGGATTTTACCTTGAGGTCAATGGTGACTTTAAAACAGTTACATAGTTTAATGGCTGTAATAGGAGAAAACCTGAGGATGGATCAACATTGTAGTTACTCCACAATACTAATCTAATTGACAGTGAAAAGGAAAATTATTACAAAACATGCATCATGTTTGCAACAAGGCACTAAAGTGACAAAGCAATTCACTATTTATCCTGAATACAAAGTGTTATGTTTGGGGCAAATCCAATACAACAGATAACTGAGTACCACTCTCCATATTTGCAAGCATGGTGATGGCTGCATCATGTTATGGGTATGCTTGTAATTGTTAAGGACTGTGGTGGGGTTTAGGGTAAAAAAGAAACGGATTGGATCTAAGCACAGGCAAAATCCTGGAGGAAAACCTGGTTGTTTGCTTTCCACCAGACACAGAGATGAATTTCAGCAGTGCAATAACCTAAAACACAAGTCCAAATCTACACTGGAATTGCTTACCAAGATGACATTGA
The DNA here is from genome assembly GCF_021184085.1 of Oncorhynchus gorbuscha. Classification (NCBI taxonomy): domain Eukaryota; kingdom Metazoa; phylum Chordata; class Actinopteri; order Salmoniformes; family Salmonidae; genus Oncorhynchus; species Oncorhynchus gorbuscha. Next base: position 28,052,588 of record NC_060193.1, on the reverse strand, counting down.
CAGTTACTGAGTAGCGTAGTTACAGTTTTGACTTAAATCTGCTTGAAACTCTGAAGCATGACTTGAAAATGGCTGTCCACTAATGATTAACAATCAACTTCACAAATATTGTACAATCCAGGTGTGCAAAGCTCTTACAGACTTACCCAGAAAGACTCACAGCTGTAATCGCTGCAAAGGTGATTCTAATATGACTCAGGGGCGTGAATACATACAAATGAGATAATTCTGTATTTCATTTTCAATACATTTGCTAACAATTCTAAAAACATGTTTTCACTTTCTCATTATTGAGGTATTGTGTGTAGGTGTGTGACTAAAAAAAAATCTGTCTAACACAACAAAATGTGAAATAAGCCGAGAGGTATGAATATTTCTAGAGGCACTGTAAAAAAAAAAAAAACTGTGAGAATGTGAGAATGTGAGAATTTCCAGAACAATCTGAGATACCAAAAACATCCACGCTGGGATAGAATGTCCACACCATTGGCTCTCCGTGGCTGTTGTTCCTTCTCTAATTGTTTCCTTTCCTGTTCATGATGGAAATGACAAGTGAATCTCCCCAGTAAGGAAGGGGCTGGCTAAGTCGACCCAGTGTGGTGCCTTAGTGATTAAGCCAATGGCTGGAATAGCACATCTCCACTGCGGGAGGGAAACCCAAAGACAACAATATCCCTCCACAACTCCCTCCATCTATTCTTCCTTCCCTTTACCTCTCCCACTGGGCTGTCTGCTTTACCTGGTCGTCCTATGGTGATGTTGCTCCAAAGCTTCAATTAAAACGGCCTCGCTCTCGTGTGAGGGCTCTGTGGATCTCCACACAGCCATGAGCAAATCAATGCAACGTGGCGGTCGAGCCGACACAATACACAGATCAATGGACGCGTACACCAAGGCGTATACATACGGGTTTAAAGGTATTCAGGAGCACATTGCATGCGATATACAGTTGAAGTCGGACGTTTACATACAATTAGGTTGGAGTCATTAAAACTCGTTTTTCAACCACTCCACAAATTTCTTGTAAACAAACTATAGTGTTGGCAAGTCAGTTAGGGCATCTACTTTGTGCATGACACAAGTAATTTGTCCAACAATTGTTTACAGACAGATTATTTTACTTATAATAAACTGTATCACAATTCCTGTGGGTCAGAAGTTTACAAATACTAAGTTGGCTGTGCCTTTAAACAGCTTGGAAAAATCCAGACAATGATGTCATGGCTTTAGAAGCTTCTGATAGGCTAACTGACATAATTTGAGTCAATTGGAGGTGTACCTGTGGATATATTTCAACACCTACCTTCAGAATAAGTGCCTCTGCTTGACATCATGGGAGAATCAAAAGATATCAGCCAAGACCAAATATGTAGACCTCCACAAGTCTGGTTCATCCTTGGGAGCAATTTCCCAACGCCTGAAGGTACCACGTTCATATGTACAAACAATAGTACGCAAGTATAAACACCATGGGGCCACACAGCCGTCGTACCAGTCAGGAAGGAGACACGTTCTTGTCTTCTAGAGATGAACGTACTTTGGTGAAATGTCCTCTCGTCTGATGAAACAAAAATAGAACTGTTTGGCCATAATGACCACTGTTATGTTTGGAGGAAAAAGGGGGAGGCTTGCAAGCCGAAGAACACCATCCCAGTTGTGAAGCACGGGGGTGGCAGCATCATGTTGTGGGGGTGCTTTGCTGCAGGAGCGACCGGTGCACTTCACAAAATAGAGGAAATCATGAGTAGAAAAATTATGTGGGTATATTGAAGCAACATCTCAATCCAAACGGACAATGACCCCAAGCATACTTCCAAAGGTGTGGCAAAATGGCGTAAGGACAACAAAGTCAAGGTATTGGGATGACCATCAAAAGGCCCTGACCTCAATCCTATAGAAAATTTGTGGGCAGGACTGAAAAAATGTGTGCGAGCAAGGATGCCTACAAACCTGACTCAGTTACACAAGCTCTGTGAGGAGGAATGGGCCAAAATTCAAATTCACCCAACTTATTGTGGGAAGCTTGTGTAAGGCTACCCAAAATGTTTGACCCAAGTTGAACAATTTAAAGGCAATGCTACCAAATACTAATTGAGTGTATGTTAACTTCTTACCCACTGGGAATGTGACGAAAGAAATAAAAGCTGAAATAAATCATTCTCTCTACTATTATTCTGACATTTCACATTTTTTTTAAATGAATTGGTGATCCTAACTGACCTAAAACAGGGAATTTTTAATTAGGATTAAATGTCAGGAATTGTGAAAAACTGAGTTTAAATGTATTTGGCTGAGGTTTATGTAAACACTTCAAACACACTGACTTCAACTGTACTTACGCACATGCACGCACGTACTCACACTATGTCTGCGACTTAAACACACACTACACAAAAACATTACACATACTGAGACCGTCTAATCCGCAGACATACACCCTGGGGTTTGGTTCTGGCATCATTTAGTGGTCGAGTGTGACTATGTGGTGTTCTGTGTCAGTGGTGTTGGTGTTGGTATCTCCACTGTCTGTTCGCCTCAGTGCAGTGACTTGGAGCAAGAGTGGGCCCAGACACGCAGAGGCAGAAAGTCATTAAGGAGGCTGTCTCTCTCTAGCCTGCTGGCCGATATAAACACACACACACGCGCACAGGCACCCCTCAATGTCTGCAGCCAGCCAAGCGTATTACTCGGTTTCCACTAGATGGCACAGCCTTGAAGTCAGTATATTGGCTTTATACTAAAACTTCATAAATTAAGACCAGAATTTAGGTTAGGGTCAAGCATAAGGATAGCAGTGTGGTTAGGGTTCGGTTTAAAATCACATTTTAAGAAGATACATTGTAGAAACAGGAAGGGTTTTATGACTTTGTGGCTGTGATAACTAGTGACGACTCATACGAATGGATACATTTGTATAATGACTCGCTGCTCACTGAGTCATGATGGTTCGTACAGTGTGTGCAAGCAGGAGTAGAACTAGTTTGTCAGTGGAGCCACTGGCAGCCTGAAATAATGGCTTTTGCTGTGGGGGAGTTTGGACTGGGACTATTAGTTATTATTAGATATTATTCTTAGAATATGGGGTAGAAAAAATATTGTCACCTTCCATGTGGCTTACCTCCACCTTCTTTCTGCTGTCTTGGGTTATTTTCTCTCTCTCACTCCCCCACTCAAACGCACATACCATTTAATACTCTGAATGTCACTGTTGCCTTAGGATATCAGTCAGGAATCAGACGCCAACATATCCCGGCATCTTACACTGAACAAAAATCTAAACGCAACATGCAACAATTTCAACTATTTTACTGAAAGGACGTTAGTGAATTGAAATACGTTAATTAGGCTCTAAACTATGGATTTCGCTTGACTATGAATACAGATATGCATATGTTGTTCACAGATACCTTAAGACATTGTAGGGACGTGGATCAGGAAACCAGTCGCTATCTTGTGTGACCACCATTTGTCTCATGCAGTGCGACACATCTCCTTTGCATAGAGTTGATCAGGCTGTTGATTGTGGCCTGTGGAATGTTGTCGCACTCTTCAATGGCTGTGTGAAGTTGCTGGATATTGGCGGGAACTGGAACACGCTGTCGTACACGTCGATCCAGAGCATCCCAAACGTGCTGAACGGGTGACATGTCTGGTGAGTATGCAGGCCACGGAAGAACTGGGAAACGTTAATCTTCCAGGAAGTGTGTACAGATCCTTGCGACATGTGGCCTTGCATTATCATGCTGAAACACGAGGCACACTTCTCCAGCATGCCAGTGGCCATCGAAGGTGAGCATTTGCCCACTGAAGTTGGTTAAGACACTGAACTGCACTCAGGTCAAGACCCTGGTGAGGACGACAAGCACGCAGGAGAGCTTCTCTGAGACTATTTCTGACAGTTTGTGCAGAAATTCTTCAGTTGTGCAATCCCACAGTTTCATCAGCTGTCTGGGTGGCTGGTCTCAGACGATCCCGCAGGTGAAGAAGCCAGATGTGATGGTCCTGGCTGGCGTGATCTGCTGCAGTGGCGGTCAGTGCCGTTTATGATGACGGAAGATGATGATTATTTTCATGGGCATGGCCTTAATTCTATTACAGCATGTTGGATGACTGTCATTCATATTCCATTCACCCAGTTCAATGTAACAGCCCATGTTAGCTACAGTGACGTCCTAATCAACATAGCTAATAGAACTAATGTGTTAGTAAACCCGCTACAATCATGCGGTAATGTTACAGTGTACAGTCAGTAAGCAGTTACACTGGCGGGCCCCGGTGGCAATAAATGAATAAAACCAAAAGCTTACCTTGACTTGGAAGAGTTACAGTGTTGTGTTGGATATTCATAGCCAGCTAGCTAACATAGCATCCCTATTTTTGAGCAGGGTGTTTGAGTAACTACACTAGTCAGCTGCATTTGCTAGCTAAGTGAAACTGAAAGCGGGGGGGGGTACTAAATATCTCTATCTTGCTTCTCCTTAATTTTTGAAGAAATTGATTTGTTGAAAATGGTTAAACTCTTATCTTTCTCTCTTTGAGTCAGCTACTCACCACATTGTATCTACTGCAGTGCTAGCTAGGTGTAGCTTATGGTGTCAGTACTAGATTAATTCTCTGATCCTTTGATTGGGTGGACAACATGTCAGTGCATGCTGCAAGAGCTCTGATAGTTTGGAAGACGTCCTCCGGAAGTTGTCATAATTACTGTGTAAATTTATGGAAGGGGTGAGAACCAAGAGCCTCCTAGGTTTTGTATTGATATCAAAGGAATAAGAGGATGGAAGCTAGCTGTCCTCTGGCTACACTATGGTGCTACCCTACAGAGTGCTGTTGAGGCTAATGTAGACCTTCATTACAAAACAGTATGTTTTAAATAAATACAAATAAATAATTTGGTGACGTGAGTATATTTATAAAATCTAAAAAGGATCATTTTTCAATGTTTTACCATTTTTATTTTTATGAAATTTTCTGAGGAGGATGTTCCTCCCATTCCTCCTCTGAGGAGCCTCCACTGGTCTGCTGTTGTGAGGCTGGTTGGACCTAATGCCAAATTCTCTAAAACGACGTTGGCACAGAATGGTACAGGAATTAACATTCAATTATCTGACAACAGCTCTGGTAGACATTCCTGTAGTCAGCATGCGAATAGCACGCTCCCTGAAAACTTGAGACATCTGTGGCATTGTGTTCTCTGACATATCAATGCATATTTGAAAGTGGCCTTTTATTGTCCCCAGCAGAAGGTACACCTGTGTAATGATCATGCTGTTTAATCAGCTTATTGATATGTCACACCTGTCAGACGGATGGATTATCTTGGCAAAAGAGAAATGCTCATCAACAGGGATGAAAACAGATTCATGCACAACATTTGAGAAAAGTATGCTTTTTGTGCATATGGAAAATGTCTGGGAAGTGACCAACACATTACATGTTGCGTTAAAATGGTTGTTCATAGATTACCAGGTTGGTTACCCTCATTCCACTCCTCTCCACTGGCCTTGCTTTGTTCCCTACATCCAGGCCTGGCTAGGGTGTGTGTATCCCTCTCCATGAGCTGGATGCTGGGACTTTGTCCCACCACCTCCCCTCCACTCCTCCCGGAAAAACCCCAGTCCTACTGTATCACTAAATCTGTAATGGAATCTGTAAGGTGTTAAACAAACAGCCATTTTAAAGGCTAGTGAGATCATAAATAATGGAGGCCGGGGCAAACAATAGAGAATCGATCTCTGTCGGGCCACCTAATATACATTGTGCCCCGTTTAATGTTTAACTGCACAGACCGAGCCAGTGACAATTTTATAGGATTTTCTCTCTTTTCTTTTGGCCTGGGTACATTTATACGCCATTTGCAGTTATTGCAATCTGTCCGGAGAGCCTGAGAAGATTCCTATTGATATTTTGCTCCTTTTCACGAGCAGCGAGAGTACAGGCCTACTTATTTACTGGCGATGCTTGTAAACCGTAAAGTCTAGCCTTCAACTGGAACATAGTTGGAGCTGGAGCCTGTGCACTCCCCCAGTCTCGTTCGATTAATAAGGCCCTTTTCACGTGCCCAGATTTAATTGAATGGAGAGAAGTCATCATTCGAGTGTGTGTGTGTGTGTGTGGAATGAGGGCAGTGGGGGTTATTGTGTGTGTGCTCTTGTTACAGTGGTGCACTCTGAGTAGGGTGTCTCCTGCTGCACTATCCGTTCATTTACATTGCTTTGATTTGTAGTCTCAAATAGATGAGTGGCAAGACAGGAAAAAAAAACCCACCCTTCTTTCAAAGTCACCTCCGCTGCTGTCGAGGGAAAGTTAGACTCACTGTGGGAATATGAAAGAAACTCAGCTTTCTCTTCCTCTCTCATAAAAAAAACGGAGATTCATGAAAATGAGTCTTCAGTGACTGTCTTTCTTCTAACAGAAGAAATCCGTGCGTTGCCGTTTAATGCTGATATGGCATGACTCTAAATCCTAGGTACCTACATCATCATGAGATGAACATTCATCTGATTGATGCTTTCTTAGGAATTCCAAATCAAAATCCATCTAATGCAGCAAACTCCACAAAGGCATCAAATCAAACATGGATCAATGCTCTTTTTTTACCCACCCACTTTATTTCTTTTAACTCTCCTAATAAGATCACTCTGAGAATACAGATGCCTCACAAGTCCTCAACTGGCAGCTTCAATAAATAATACCTGCAAAACACCAGTCTCAACTTCAACAGTGAAGAGGCGACTCCGGGATGCTGGCCTTCTATGCCTTCTGTTTCTCAAACGAGACACTCTAATGTAGTTGTCCTCTTGTTCAGTTGTGCACCGGGGCCTCCCACTCTTTCTATTCTGGTTAGGGCCAATTTGCGCTGTTCTGTGACGGGAGTAGTACACAGCGTTGTATGAGATCTTCAGTTTCTTGGCAATTTCTCGCATGGAATAGCCTTCATTTCTCAGAACAAGAATAGACTGACAAGTTTCAGAAGAAAGTTCTTTGTTTCTGACCATTTTTGAGCCTGTAATTGAACCCACAAATGCTGATGCTCCAGATACTCAACTGGTCTAAAGAAGGCCAAATTTTATTGCTTCTTTAATCATCACGACAGTTTTCAGCTGTGCTAACATAATTGCAAAATGGTTTTCTGATAATCAATTAGCCTTTTAAAATGACAAACTTGGATTAGCTAACACACGGCTCCTTTTGACACTTTTAGAACGCTAGTCTCTCTCTCTCTCTCTCTCTCTCTCTCTCTCTCTCTCTCTCTCTCTCTCTCTCTCTCTCTCTCTCTCTCTCTCTCTCTCTCCCTCTCTCTCTCTCTCTCCTTTTACAGTGTCTCCTTATGTTGTAATAGCTGAGACACTTCAGCGGCAGTAATCACTAAAATGTAATACTCCGCCAGTAGATTTTAATTTCATTCCTGAGTACATTTGCCTGCTCCTTGTCAGATGTGTTCCATTTGTAACGCACACTTCCTATTGAATCAGTGTCTCCTATCACCGTAATAATGATGAGAAGATCATGGAATGGATCATGGAATGATTGATGAATGTGATTCATCACCACACACACTATTCTTGCAGTGCATTTGAGGATGAGAGAATCGATGTGAGATTGACGCACAGGCATTACAAAACAGCCCGATGTCCTTGAGCATGGAGAAAACGTATTATGTTGACAGTACAGACAGCTCTGTAGTATGAATATTTATTGGGTTGAACAATATACACAGAGAAACCTAACCCCTTTGGGAAGAACTATTTGAATCTTGCAAGATTGACAGTGCAAACCCTTGGCAAAATCATTTATTTTGTACTCTTGGTAAAGGTTTCGGGACACATCATTATCAGGGGTGTAGTATTTTTACAATCTGTGGCGAGAATATTGTTTCATAGGTTTCACAATAGAAAAGAATCTCAAATGTACCTTCCACCAAAAGTAGTAATCCGGTAGAATTTTTAACTGGCTGACAGGTCATTGACAGAGATGAATCTTACGTATTTCATCCCGTAGTGGGGTTTTTTGCCCAGCGGCGGAGGTGGCCGGGCCCTTATTTTCTGGCTGGGGCTTGTGCTTTAGTGTTGTATTATTCATTGGACAAATGCTTGTAAATGGAGTAGCCGCGGTGCGCACGGGGGCCGCCCAGTCAGCTCTGTGTTTTAGTTTGGGCTCTGCTGGGGCCACCCCTGACAACATTTCCTACAGTAAGTGCTTTAAAAAGAAAGGGAGGTGGGGCGGTGGGGAGGAAAGAGAACAATAATGTGTAATAAAGTGCTGCGTCAACATTACGACCCCTAGCCTTCCCCCTTAATAGCCTTGGCTGGGTTGTAAGGAAACAGGGTCTGAAAGCTCATTTTGAGCTGGACCCCTATGCAACAGGGAGTGAAAACTGCTTACTCCGGCACAACGTATTATCTAATTTTGTCCCCTTGTCCACCCTGTCCTTACCTAGAATTTGAGTTGTGTACAGAAGCTGTGATGCCTGAGAGACCTCCCACGTCCCCTGCATTTTAGATGATGAGGCCATTAGAAGGCTTGTGTAAATGGTAATGCAGTCTGTTTCTTTCTTGTTGCCTGCTTATAGAAAGGCAGGATGATTCAATGATCAAGGGAGTAGAGTGAGGGTTAGGAACAAATTGTGAGAAAGTGTGTGGGAGAAAGAGACTGAACGTAAGAGAGAGGGAGAGTAACAGAGTGAGAAAGAGGAGAGCGAATGGAGGCTCCCAGAGATGTAACCCTCGAGAGATGCACGGGGACCAGCCCATATATCATTTGAGGACAGACTACAGGAACAGCCCAGGGGTGTATTCAGGACCCACTGTGCCGATTCTGTTGCAAAACGTTTCATTTGTTGCAAAAGGATTTGCAACGGAAACCTTTTTATTCCAAACAGAAATGGTTTTGCAACAAAAGCGAGAGTTTATATTGGACAAATTCAGGTAGGTCCCTCCCTGTTTTGTTTGCTCTGTTTGCTTCCGTTTGGTTCTTAAATGGTAAACGGTTTCTATTGCAAGATGTAAATGAATACACCCCAGGACTCCACCGGGCATTGAACGAGAGAGAGTGGAAGAGAGGAAGAAAATAAATAAGGGAGGGGATGAGGAGTCGCAAATCTGTCTTCCAAACGGGGGACCGGACCGAGTTGCATCGTGTCCTGACCTTTTCCTGCACGGATTCCTCTTGGGGGCCTTTAACTGAAATCATCTCAGGAAGTGACCAGAATACAGAGAGAGTGACAGATGTCTCTGACAGAGGTCGGACGCACCCCTTTTCACAGTGGCATTTCTGAAGTGACATTCAGACTCTTCCTTCGCCAAGACTAATGATTTGACCCAAATGGAGACGCACGAGCCGTCCTACCATTAACTCGTCTCGGGGTTAACTGTCAGGACGAGAGCGGGGGGTGGCACCGCCACTGAAGATAAACTTTGGGTTGCCAGTGTTGTAAAGTGACCCTCATAAAACTCCCATCAAACCATCATATGATTGGTGAAGCTGGTGGCAGTCAGCAAGTATGTGTGATTGTTTCCATGGTGACGCATGGGAAGGTGGACATTTATAGTATATCTAATAACCAGGCTCTGGTCATTTTATTAAATGTTTTACATTTTATTTAACCTTTATTTAACCAGGTAGGCCAGTTGAGAGAAAGTTCTCATTTCCAACTGCGACCTGGCCAAGATAAAGCAAAGCAGTGCGACAAAAACAAAAACACAGAGTTACACATAAACAAACGTACAGTCAATAACACAATAGAAACATCTATGTACAGTGTGTGCAAATGTAGAAGAGTAGGGAGGTAAGGCAATAAATAGGCAATGGAGGCAAAATATTTACAATTTAGCATAAACACTGGAGTAATATATTTGCAGATGATGATGTGCGAGTAGAGATACTGGGGTGAAAAAGAGCAAGAGGTTAAATAACAATATGAGGATGAGGTAGTTCGGTGTGCTATTTACAGATTGGCTGTGTACAGGTACAGTGATCGGTAAGCTGCTCTGACAGCTGATGCTTAAAGTTAGTTAGGGAGATTCCAGCTTCAGTGATTTTTGCAAAGCATTCCAGTCATTGGCAGCAGAGAACTGGAAGGAAAGGTGGCCAAAGGAAGTGTTGGCTTTGGGGATGACCAAAGCCAACGCGTGCTATGGGTGGGTGTTGCTATGGTGACCAGTGAGCTGAGATAAGGCGGGGCTTTACCGAGAAAAGGCTTATAGATGACCTGGAGCCAGTGGGTTTGGCGACGAATATGTATTGAGGGCCAGCCAACGAGAGCATACAGGTCGCAGTGATGGGTAGTATACGGGGCTTTGGTGACAAAACGGATGGCACTGTGATAGACTACATCCAGTTTTCTGAGTAGAGAGTTGGAGGCTATTTTGTAAATCACATCGCTGAAGTCAAGGATTGGTACGATAGTCAGTTTTACGAGGGTATGTTTGGCAGCATAAGTGAAGGAGGTTTTATTGCGAAATAGGAAGCCGATTCTAGATTTAATTTTGGATTGGAGATGCTTAATGTGAGTTTGGAGGGAGAGTTTACAGTTAAATCAGACACCTAGGTATTTGTAGTTGTCAGAACCATCCAGAGTAGTGATGTTAGCTGGACGGGCGGGTGTGGGCACGGAAGCAGTTAAAGCAGTTGGAGGCCATGGAAGGAGTGTTGTATGGCATTGAAGCGTGTTTGGAGGTGTGTTAACACAGTGTCCAAAGAAGTTTCATGGTATCCAATTGTTTAATAGCTGCTATCTTGTAGTGACAGCCGTCTTCATCGACCTGGCCAAGGCTTTCGACTCTGTCAATCACCGTATTATTATTATTTTATTTATTTATTTTTTGAATTTGACCCCGTTTTCTCCCCAATTTCATGGTATCCAATTGTTTAATAGCTACTATCTTGTCTCATCGCTACAACTCTCGTACAGGCGCGGGAGAGACGAAGGTTGAAAGTCATGTACAGCCGTCTTCATCGACATAAATACTGTCTTGTATCTATGTCGATTATGATATCGTTTAGGACCTTGAGCGTGGCTGAGGTGCACCCGTGATCAGCTCGGAAACCAGATTGCATAGAAGGTACGGTGGGATTCAAAATGGTCGGTGATCTGTTTGTTAACTTGGCTTTTGAAGATTTTAGAAGGGCATGATGGATATAGTTCTAAAACAGTTTGGGTGTAGAGTGTCTCCCCCTTTGAAGAGGGGGATGACCACAGCAGCTTTCCAATCTTTGTGGATCTCAGGCGATACGAAAGAGAGGTTGAACAATTTTGGCTGATAATTATAGAGAGGGTCCAGATTGTCTAGCCCAGCTGATTCGTAGGGATCCAGATGTTGCAGCTCTTTCAGAACATCAGCTGTCTGGATTTGGGTGAAAGAGGGGTCATTCCCTCCCCACTGCCACAACCTCCTATCCCCCCTTTCCTTCCCTCTCCCTCATGCCATCTCTGTAGCAGACCTGGCAACCCACAACCCTTGCTGCCCTTCAACTTTTACTTCAACAATTAACTTAATGGATAGTAAGTGCCTCTTCCCCATCCCCATCAAAGGGATGGAAATCACACAATTGATGGATTAACCGAAGCGCTGCGTGAAATCTCACAGTAAATAGCCCCAACCTCTCTCTGCTGCAACCCGCTGTCTCCGCCCTTTTCTCAATGACTGTTCCCTTTCTCCGTAACGTATCACTGCTCCTATGTCTGGCTGTTCTTTCTGGTCGATCTCGCTCTCTCTCCACGTCGCCCCTCAGTGAGGACATGTTGTTACCACCACTATCCTCTCTACGCACTGTGACTTGGAAAGAACCAAGCTCCCGTATTATGCATTTCACGAGCAGAAACAGAAATCTCTTTCTGTTTTTTATTCACACCCAGGAACTATTTGTTTTATGGGAGAACTAGTGTTTTGTTTTCTAAAGGCAGGGAGTCTGTATACTGCACAAAAGCTCCATCGTCCTGACTACTGATAGCATGCTTGAGTAGTCAGCATACAAGTATTAAGTGTGTTTCGATTGGACCCCCCTCCCAATACTCTCTCTGACACACAAGGACGCACTGGCACATGCACACACAGTCTTGTACAGCTAACCTTGTGGGGACACACAATTCAGTCCCATTCAAAATTCTATTTTCCCTTATCCTAACCCAAAAACTTAACCTTAACCGTAACCCTGAACCTAACTCTAGCTCCTAACTCTAAAACTAACCCAGGCTTTGAACCCTGACCCTTAATGAAATTCTAACACTAATTCTAACCCAAACCCTAAAGCCTAAACCCCTAGAAATAGCGTTTGATTTCGAGAGGACCAAGAAAATGTCCCCAGTTTGTCCATTTTTTTCCCCCTGACCTTGATTAGCGCTAGCCTGCGTATGGGGTCATATTCCCCACAATACAACTTCCCTGTAGGTATATTTACATTTATGCTGGAATTACCTCGCAGGGAGGAATATGTAATGGAGGGAGAAATGAAAACACGGCGGGAACAAGGGAGGGAGGGATGTTTGTTTTAAGTCTGAAGTGCTCCAGCGCTCCCTCCCGGGCCCCCAAGGCCAGCTGGGGCTTTGTGTAAACAAGGGGAAGTGCAAGCGGTGTGTGGGACTCTTTGAGAGAAATATGGCAGTTTTAAACAGCAGCTCCAACCACAGGGTGCCTTCTCCAGTCTTGGGGTGTATTCAATAGAAACCAAAAGGAAGCAAACGGAATGAAACGGGGAGCGACCTACCTAAATTTGTCCAATAAATATGATTGTTTTCGTTGCAAAATGTTTTCCGTTTGTAGTAAACGTATTTTTCTTTGCAAAATGTTTTGGACCAATGATTACACCCCTGCTGTTTAATGTCTGCCTCCTTCACTTCTCACTGCTCTAGGAAGAGAAGTGACTTGGAGATGTGCACTAGGAAGAGAAGTGACTTGGAGATGTGCACAAGGGATGGGCATTAGACATTTTGTCACTATTCTAATAGTATCCTGAAATTGAATATCCGGATTGTCAAAATAAATGTTTTTTTGTGAAACTTTTTACAACTTTGGCATATGCTTGGTGTGCAGCCTGAGTGACTTGCCCTCTGCTTGCTGCTGCAGCAGTGCACTAGATAGGCAGGAGCTAGTGTATGTATGACATGGGAGGGGGAAAAGAGAGAGAAAAAGTTGCCATTCTCGCACTAGTTAAACTTGTTGCTACCATAGATTATCTATCATACCATCTGGTAACGCTTGTCTTGACTGCATCAAATCAATAGAAACAAGCTAGATATGCTAGCCAGCTAAGTTAGCCAACTAGCTAGCTAGCGAGGCTAATTAATGCTATTTTACTGCACTCACCATCCTTGTCTACAACGGCTCTATTCAGATGTATCTTAATTCTATCCTTTGAATTCCATTTTGCATTGATCAGAAATATCCCACTTCACCTGCTAGTTTCAACTGGCATAAGGGGACAACAAGCGGATTAGAGGCAATCCGTAATTTAGATTAAGACATTCATGAGCAAGAGACGATGGACGTAGTCAACATAACTATTTGTTCAGTGACAAAATTCAGAACATTGGCTGTTCTTACAGTGTACTCCCTGTACAACAAGTCAGAACCATGAGATAAATAAAGAGGTCATATGAACAGACGATGAAAGCTCTTACTATATTTGATGATTTGATATTTGACATTTCTCTAAAATAGGTTATAGCCTACATGTGCACCACCAAGTTAGAACAGTAGGCAAAATTAAGAGGTGAAACTAGACCAAATTATTAGGTTGAGGCACATTGAACGTTTGGGTCTTTGCGTATCAAAAAAGATGCACGTCATTTAACACTATTTGACGCGTTAAATAAGCTTTTAATTTGACACGTTAAATAACACAGTTCTATTATAGAATGTTGTCTGTGCTGAATTTGCACGTGCAAGTCAAGGGTCACCACCACTATCAGTAGCACTGTCAAAGCTGTATAAAAGAAGTAGCCAAACAAGCACATAACCGGGTCACGAACGATGTGTTTAAAATACAGCATTGGTGAAAATAGACCAAATTATTAGAGTGAGGCACAAGGGCTACTAACAGCTTATTACACAAAATGCATTTATAGTTGAAGTTGGAAGTGTACGCACACCTCAGCCAAATACATTTAAACTCCGTTTTTAAACAATTCCAATTGATCCTAGTAAAAATTCCCTGTCTTAGGTCAGTTAGGATCACCACTTTATTTTAAGAATGTGAAATGGCAGAATAATAGTAGAGATAAAGATTTATTTCAGCTTTTTTTTCTGTCATCACATTCCCAGTGGGTCAGAAGTTTACTTGCACTCAATTAGTATTTGGTAGCATTGCCTTTAAATTGTTTCACTTGGGTGAAATGTTTCGGGCAGCCTTCCACAAGCTTCCCACAATAAGTTAGGGTACATTTTGCTCGTGTAACTGAGTCAGATTTGTAGGCATGCCTGCACGCAGATTATTTTTCAGTTCTGCCCACAAATTTTATATGGGATTGAGGTCAGGGCTTAGTGATGGCCACTCCAATACCTTGATTTTGTTGTCCTTAAGCCATTTTGCCACAATTTTGGAAGTATGCTTGGGGTCATTGTCCATTTGGAAGACCCATTTGCGACCAAGCTTTAACTTCCTGACTGATGTCTTGAGATTGCTTCAATATTTGTTTGTTCTCCAAAAAGTACCATCTTTGTCCCCATGTGCAGTTGCAAACTGTAGTTTTACTTTTTTTATTTTTTTTATTTCACCTTTATTTAACCAGGTAGGCTAGTTGAGAACAAGTTCTCATTTGCAACTGCGACCTGGCCAAGAAAAAGCATAGCAGTGTGAACAGACAACACAGAGTTACACATGGAGAGAGCATAAAAGAGCATAAAATAAAATAAATAAAAACAGTATGGGGATGAGGTTGGTAAATATGGGTTGGCTATTTATCGATTGACTATGTACAGTGGCAGCGATCGGTTAGCTGCTCGGATAGCAGCGATTTTTGCAATTCATTCCAGTCACAGGCAGCAGAGAACTGGAACAAAAGGCGGCCAAATGAGGTGTTGGCTTTAGGGATGATCAGTGAGTTACACCTGCTGGAGCGTGTGTTACGGGTGGGTGTTGCCATCGTGACCAGTGAACTGAGATAAGGCGGAGCTTTACCTAGCATGGACTTGTAGATGACCTGGAGCCAGTGGGTCTGGCGATGAGTATGTAGCGAGGGCCAGCCGACTAGAGCATACAGGTCGCAGTGGTGGGTGGTATAAGGTGCTTTAGTGACAAAACGGATGGCACTGTGATAAACTGCATACAGTTTGCTGAGTAGAGTGTTGGAAGCAATTTTGTAGATGACATCGCCGAAGTCGAGGATCGGTAGGATAGTCAGTTTTACTAGGGTAAGTTTGGCGGCGTGAGTGAAGGAGGCTTTGTTGCGGAATAGAAAGCCGACTCTAGATTTGATTTTCGATTGGAGATGTTTGATATGAGTCTGGAAGGAGAGTTTACAGTCTAGCCAGACACCTAGGTACTTATAGATGTCCACATATTCAAGGTCGGAACCATCCAGGGTGGTGATGCTAGTCAGGCGTGCGGGTGCAGGCAGCGAACGGTTGAAAAGCATGCATTTGGTTTTACTAGCGTTTAAGAGCAGTTGAAGGCCACGGAAGGAGTGTTGTATGGCATTGAAGCTCGTTTGGAGGTTAGATAGCACAGTGTCCAAGGACGGGCCAGAAGTATATAGAATGGTGTCGTCTGCGTAGAGGTGGATCAGGGAATCGCCCGCAGCAAGAGCAACATCATTGATATATACAGAGAAAAGAGTCGGCCTGAGAATTGAACCCTGTGGCACCCCCATAGAGACTGCTAGAGGACCGGACAGCATGCCCTCCGATTTGACACACTGAACTCTGTCTGCAAAGTAGTTGGTGAACCAGGCAAGGCAGTCATCAGAAAAACCGAGGCTACTGAGTCTGCCAATAAGAATATGGTGATTGACAGAGCCGAAAGCCTTGGCAAGGTCGATGAAGACGGCTGCACAGTACTGTCTTTTATCGATGGCGGTTATGATATCGTTTAGTACCTTGAGTGTGTTATGGCTGTTATGGAGCAGTGGCTTCTTCCTTGCTGAGCGGCCTTTCAAGTTGTGTCGATATAGGACTTGTTTTTACTGTGGATATAGATACTTTTGTATCTGTTTCCTCCAGCATCTTCACAAGGTCCTTTGCTGTTGTTCTGGGATTGATTTGCACTTTTTGCACCAAAGCACGTTCATCTCTAAGAGACAGAATGCGTCTCCTTCCTGAGCAGTATGACCGCTGCGTGGTCCCATGGTGTTTATACTTGCGTACTATTGTTTGTACAGATGAACGTGGTACCTTCAGGCGTTTGGATGAACCAGACATGTGGAGGTCTACAATTTGCTTTCTGAGGTCTTGGCCTATTTCTTTCGATTTTCCCATGATGTCAAGCAAAGAGGTACTGAGTTTGAAGGTAGGCCTTGAAATAAATCCATAGGTACACCTCCAATTGATTCAAATGATGAGACTATCAGAAGCTTCTAAAGCCATGACATCATTTTCTAGAATTTTCCAAGCTGTTTAAACGCACAGTCAACTTAGTGTATGTAAACTTCTGACACACTGGAATTGTGATACAGTGAAATAATCTGTCTGTAAACAATTGTTGGACAAATGACTTGTGTCATGCAAAGTAGATGTCCTAACCGACTTGCCAAAACTATAGTTTGTTAACAATACATTTGTGGAGTGGTTGAAAAATGAGCTTTAATGATTCTAACCTAACCGTATGTAAACTTCCGACTTCAACTGTAGTATTACTTTCTTAGCTGCAGTATACATATCTCCCTTGCATATTACATCATTAATGCAGCAGCATACTAGACATTTTTGGACTCACCTTGTGAAGGTGGAGCGGCGGTCCTTTGTGGGCAAATTTAGTCATCAAACTTCATCATCAAAGTCTGGCATTCCTTGGATTTATGGTGGGAACTCTGGAGAAAAAAACACACAGCCACTCCATTGAATAGCAGGCTAACGTTAGTGGTTGCTTTGCAATGCTTGCAGTTAGTCACTGATTCCTTCAAAACAACTCATTGTTGAATTTGTGATTTCCAACTTGTTGTGTAATCTTTATGGCCGATGAGCACCGATACGTTTTAATCTATAATTTCTCTTCATATGACATGGATTAAAAAGGATTTGACAGTAGATTTTCAACTTAATTCATGATGATTACTGCTAGCTAAGACTTTGAAAGTATGATGTTGACATGATCAGTCCAATCAAGCTACTGTGCTTTGAAGTCGGAAGTATACATAAACCTCAGCCAAATACATTTAAACTCAGTTTTTCACAATTCCTGACATTTAATCCTAGTAAAAATTCCTTGTTTTAGGTCAGTTAAGATCACCACTTCATTTTAAGAATGTGAAATGTCAGAATAATAGTAGAGAGACTGATTTCTTTCAGCTTTTATTTATTTCGTCACATTCCCAGTGGTTTAGAAGTTTACACACACTCAAATAGTAGTTGGTAGCATTGCCCTTTAAATTGTTTAACTTGGGTCAAACGTTTCGGGCAGCCATCCACAAGCTTCCCACAATAAGTTAGATGAATTTTGGCCCATTCCTCCAGACAGAGCTGGTGTAACTGAGTCAGGTTTGTAGGCCTCCTTGCTCACACACGCTTTTTCAGTTCTGCCCACACATTTTATATAGGTTTGAGGTTTGTGATGGCCACTCCAATACCTTGAATGTGTTGTCCTTAAGCCATTTTGCTGGTGTGCTTGGGGTCATTGTCCATTTGGAAGCCCCATTTGTGACCAAGCTTTAACTTCCTGACTGATGTCTTGAGATGTTGCTTCAATATATCTACATAAATTTGTGGAGTGGTTGAAAAACAAGTTTTAATGACTCCAACCTAAGTGTATGTAAACTTCCTACTTCAACTGTATATATATATATATATATATATTTTTTTTTTTTGCTAAGATGTGTGGCTCAAGACTGGTGGAGCTCTACTGACTGCATGGCATTAACAGCAAGCTACACAGGTGAAACGCAGGCTACCTGCAAGTCTTTTTTATGGGGCGGCAAGTGATGAAAGCTACATTCCAAAAGTTTGCTTCATTAAATTAAGAATGTCAAATGGCATACTATGTACTTGCACGCAGCAATGTCGCATGGATCATTTTCATGGTTAAAATAGGCGTATCACTGTTTTTCTCCCAGAAAATGGTACACTCTCACAAGTAATCGAATGCAAATGTCCATTCAGATATTCGATTAATCAATTAACTGTGCCTGTGGCACTCCAGGAGCAAGGTTGCCTTCCCCTGGTCTATAAGCTATTAGAGCTCTCCTCTGATTCAAAAGAAGACAGGAGTAGCCCTCTACACCAGTTGCCCTCAGAGGCACTTAGCCAAGGCCATGAATCAAAACCTCCCACTTCAGGTCCTGCTGCCGCCTTGCGTCAGATGATATTAAATATTGAAATGGTTTTCGTCTCACAAAGATCGGCGTCGCTCTTTATTTATTCCGCTTAAAGAAGAAAGGCTGACCCCCATAACCGCCAGTTCCCCCTCCTCCACTTCCCCTCCATCCCCACCCTTCCCGGCGCCTGCCTGTCTTCGTCTCTCATGCCTTATTCAACCGCTCACTCCTCTCTTTCTTCACCTTACTTTGTTGTCTGTTTTCTGCTGGGATCCTACATCTCTGCATTGCTGATGTGACAATCTCCCTTGTACTGTTGATGTCGGCCAAAGGTTGACACAGATGCACAAAGAACTGTTTCGACACTACAAAATCAATTAACTGTTCATGTGTTTGCTTAGCCGCAACTTTATCGCGGATTATTGTGGGGGGGGGAGAGGATATGGTGAAGGTGGGAAGCAGGCCCTATGCTCACTGGTACTTTGTTCCTGGCAGGCAGGCTGTAAGGCAGGCAGCGAGCCAGGCGGAGTGGTCTCACAGGCATGTACGGGCCATCACGTCCCCGTAATGAATGCTATAACCCCCCTTCTCCGCTCCTCTCCCCCTAGCCCCTCTACTGTAAAGCCCTGTGTGCCTGTGTGCCTGTGATTCTTCTCAACAGAAGAAGTCAAAACACAGCCTGAGACAAGTCTCTTAATAGGACAAAAAAAATGTGTGGAACACTTTCTGTGACCAAGAAGTCGAACAAGGTTGGTATAATTGATTTAAAAAGAACTGAGAGACAAAGAGAAAGTGAGAGGCAGAGATGTCTAATATGACGAGGAAGAGGACAGGTGAAAGTATTCTCCGTGCGTAGGAGGAGATGATTTGCGTCAGTGCCTAGTCGCTTGGGGTATGCCATGTGGAAAAGAAGTGTCAGGAAAGGGGCACGCACACAGAGAGACACACACACCCCGACAAACTTCAACTCCACCTCATAACTCGCAAGTCAGTATCCCACTTGAACAGGACGCACGAGGCTTTGCTATAATTAGCTGACAGGGCCAAATAAAAGCTCTCTCCTCTTTGAAGTGCCGAGCGATTAGTGCTTTATGAGGTGCGTTCGGTTTCGGTTCTATTATCAAAAAATGATCCGTTTTCAATGATCTTTTATGACAATAAATGCACTATGCATTATGTGGGTTGAATGCTGTATCAACTCTGATTTATTTGTAAAGAATTATAAACGTCCCACGATGGTAGTGACTGCGCATTACTGCTTATTAACCATAATTTATTCACATTACTTTACTTTCATAAAAGGTTTAAATTGTTGTGTATATTAGTTTGTTTTATGCTATGCTGTCTGACAAAATCACTAAGGTATACTTAAAAAAAAGAATTTAAAAAATACTTTTATGACTGCCAGTAGAATGTATTAATGGATGCCAAGAGGGAAGCCAGGCTTCCCCCAAAAAATTACCAAGAACACAATTAAATAATTTATCTTTTGTCTCATAACTTTCCTTCAATTCGCAAGAGGCAGAATGTATCTCACCGGATAAAGCTTCTGAGTGAGTGAAACAGCTCCCCTCTATCTCAGTATGTGTCGGCCATCTATTTGATGCTGTCTGGTCAAAAGGAGTATGACGTTGTTACCCCCCCCCCCCCCCACGTAACATTAAATGCAAGGGAAGTCAACAATCATTTGGCTACTCTTTAAAACAAAACAAGATCTGCTCATCTGAATGAGCTCAACTGTGACTGGTCCTGGTGCACCAAAGAAGCCAGTTTGCACTTGGCTTCACACCAATCACAAACCAAACATCATTTACAGATACGACTTGAATCGTTTCATCTTGTTGTGTCGTTTTCCTCTGGTGACGAACTAGTTGGAAACATTAACTTGCTTGACCATGCTGTAGTCGGTTATGCAACTGTCTGTTTGTGGACTTCACCGGACAGATGCTGCTCTCCAGTTTTGTGATGAATTGAGGCCTATATATCACGGTGAATAGGGATATTAACTAACATAGAGGAAAGAACACAATTATCACAACACATAGGTTGTAATATGGATTTTTTTTTTCCTGGCTTAGTTTCCTCAGTGATTTTACTACTGATGACTGCTGAATACCTGCTATCAAGACCGAACAAGTAGATGCGCAGTGGATTATGGTCATTGTAGTTACAGTAATTACCACGTTTTCTGTGCTAATCTATGTAGAAAATTAGCCTGTTGGAAACTACAACTCACGACTACTTCCCACAGTTCAGGCTGGATTGTATTTTATCTCGAGAGAAACTGTGCAATCTGTTCACAGAAAAAAAAACGAAGGGAATTGATTTCAAAGAATTGAACTGATGCCATTCAATTAGGTTTTTTAAAAACCGGTTAATCACTCAGCACTACCTCGGTGTCTTCAGCTAATGGCACCACACTTCCTAGTCTCCTCTTCGGCATCAGTCGCCTGTATCACTCCCTGTCCACTCCCTGGGTGACATGGTGAGATCCAGTTACAGCAGCAGGCAGGTTACAGCGGTCAAGGAGAAACGTCATCACGGTGACAGTGGAGAGAGTCCATCAGGAAGTGGCCCAGAGAGAGAGAGGGGGGTGTGCCCTCGCCTACCTCCCCTGGGCCTTATCAGAAAGAGAGTGGGGCGGGGTGAGAGACAGAGAAGAAAGAAAGCAAGAAATAGGGAGATAGACAGCAATATGATGCATCTCTCTCATTCTTCCTCTCTGACTTTCCTCTTCAGTAATATCTTACTATTGCCATTCGCTATCCACCTCTGGGCCTTCTCAAAGAGAGAGAAAGAGAAATGGAGAGAGCCGGAGAGAAGGATATATTTTCTGGGGGCGTTGGTCTTACAGGTGTAGGATAATAATTTGACCGATATTGTCACAGAAAAAAATAATCCTCCTGCAATCGGATTTGAACGTTTAGTCCCTAATGTTACATGGTCCCATGTGGCTCAGTTGGTAGAGCATGGCACTTGCAATGCCAAGGTTGTGGGTTTGATTCCCACAGGGGACCAGTATGAAAACGTATGTTATTTGATCAGTGGTTAGGCTATTAGCTGGCCAAAAGTAGGCTACTTGAAAAGTGAAATACTGATTTTTCCATTAAATATTATTTGTGTAAGTCACAAAGCTCATCTGCATTTCCTGCAGTGCAGGAAAAGTCTCAGCAACAAACGAGGGATCAAATTAAGATCTTACATCTGTATAACTCACCCCCTCACTGGAGAAGATGTGGTGGGGGGGACCAGGGGCTAGAAGGTGAGATGAGTTTGAGATGCAGCATGTCACTCAAGGCTCCTGCCCAAGCCTCAAATTCATGAAGTGGATGCTCATCTATGTGAGGGTGAGAGAGCGAAGTGACTCATTGTTTTAATGAGTCACACGATCCCGAGCTACATTCCTTGATGACCCTAATATACTGTACTGGCTGCATTTCCTCTCCTCCTTCTTACCATATTCACTCTCTATTCTGTCTTTCTCTCTCTCTCTCTCTCTCTCTCTCTCTCTCTCTCTCTCTCTCTCTCTCTCTCTCTCTCTCTCTCTCTCTCTCTCTCTCTCTCTTTCTTTCTGTACTCTCCAACCCATAGCTCTCCTCCGGTTCCCAATGCCTTTCTTCTTTTGTTCAATCTCTCCTTTTTCCCTCCTCTCTGTCCTGTTCTCTCTCGCAATCTTTCACTGGGGAATCGTTTTTTCATTTTCATTGACTGACCAAAAAGGTGTCACTTTGCAGATATACAGTCGTCCTTCAAGGACTTTGGACGCTATAACAAGCTTAGGCAGCCAGGAGCAGTGAAATACACGATGCTTATGGCATTGTAGCAAAACATCTATTTGGAACACTGGTCCGTAGTCGGCCAATAGTAATTGTATTTATTAAAACCACTCAAATGGTAAAGAGAGGCTATGCTCTGTCTGAATCCAGATACTGACCACAGGTCAACCGGATCTTAATGATGTCCACAATGACGACCTCCACCCACCCGCTTTTGACTAGGTGCTCCCCGTAATTGTTCTTTAGGGGGGGGGGGCGTTCTTTTTGTGTGCATCACAATCAGCTCCAGCCGCAATTAGCTGGCTCGGGGGCTGCCCGTGTTCACCCGGAGAATGGGTCATAAATAATAAGTAATGGGCCCAAATGAGGCTGTTGGTTATCGGTCGGACTGGACGTGGGTGGCCAGTGGCATAGTGAGTATGCTCTGGAGTAATTGCACTCGGCTGTGAATAATCCATACGGAAGAACAGGAGGAACAGAGTGAAGATAAGGGTGGGGATAGCGAGGGATGAGGGCGGTGGTACATGAGGATAGAGGGACGGGGAGTCATGCGGAGAAAGGAGCGGAAAATTCAAATGTGCCTTCTCCTCATTGATTGCTCATCTCTCAGGTAAGCGATGTCGCAGAGGGCCTAATACTCGACAGGTGGAGGTTACGGGACGGGACGGGGGGATTTGTAAGAAGGTACTCTGGATGAAGCTTCAGAATGGCTTCACAGCTAACATGTAGTAGACCTCTTAGTTCTAGTATAGCCTTGACATACTCCCCTAATACCACTCTACACACACATTCATACTTTTACACACACACACACACACACACACACACACACACACACACACACACACACACACACACACACACACACACACACACACACACACACACACACACACACACACACACACACACACACACACACACACACACACACACACACACACACACACACACACACGGATGTCCCAGCCTCTCCTCTGTAAGTAGATGCACATATAAATGTAGCTGTGGACTCCCATCTCTTATCAAATGCTTTATCTCCTGACACTGTCGTGACTCATTAAATCAGTAACACGCTAGCGAAGGCAAGCTCTGCAGTAGCACTACAGCACACTCCCTTCCACTTTAAATCTAGCACAGTTTTACTTTGGCACTGCGCTGCGCCCATTTTTCACACTTACCTCTTGGCAAGCATCTCCGAAAACCCAAGCTTCCCGAGAAGGAGAAGAGAGATAAAAGCCTCCGTTTTGGTCTGTGATGGGTCCTACTGTTGTAGCCCCCCTATTGTAGAAGTGAGTGTGTCTGTTGACTCGATCGCACTGTGTAGGGCTGGGCGATATACTCTATTTAAACATACCGGTATTAATGCATGGACCGGTTTGGGTTTTTACTTGACCTTCTATGATGTACTTCAGTGTTTGGTTTGTTAGATGTGATACCCTACTCCGCACAGTGTAACAAAATGGTAGATCATACACTGCATTTTTGAGGAACAATGGGAAAATAATTCTGCTTTGAAAGTTGATAAACTTGTAGACTCACTTTTGAGAAAATGGCCTTTGAATGTTTCGGTATTTAGTGAAGAGCTCCTCTTTGTCTACATCCATTCAGCATCGTTTACCGTTCACACACTCTTAAGCTTTAGCCCCACCCATCTCGTTTCACTCTTGAAGCGTTCAGAGTGCACACTTGACGCTCTGGCCGATGATTTGTTTACCTCTGGATAACATGAAAACAGTTTGGGTAACACAAGTGTTTTTCTTTATTTTTACTATTTTCTAAATTTAGAAAAATAGTGAAGACATCAAAACTAATAACACAAATAACACATATGAAATCATGAAATGTTAAAACAAAATATATTTTCTATTTGAGATTCTTCAATGTAGCCACCCTTTGCCTTGATGACAGCTTTGCACACATGGCATTCTCTCAACCAGCAACAGCTGGAATGCTTGAAGGAGTTCCCACATATGCTGAGCACTTGTTGGCTGCTTTTCCTTCACTCTGCGGTCCAACTCATCCAAAACCATCTCAATTGGGTTGAGGTCGGGTGATTGTGGAGGCCAGATCAGATGATGCAACACACCATCACCATCTCCTTCTTGGTCAAATATCCCTTACACAACCTGGAGGTGTGTTGGGTCATTGTCCTGTTGAAAAACAAATGACAGTCCCACTATACACAAACCAGATGGGATGGTGTATCGCTGCAGAATGCTGTGGTAGCCATGCCGGTTAAGTGTGCCTTGAATTCTAAATCAATCACACACAGTGTCACCAGCAATGCACCCCACGCTTCCGGGTGGGAACCACACATGCAGAGATCATCCGTTCACCTACTCTTAATTTTTATTTTATTTAACCGTTATTTATCTAGGCAAGTCCGTTAAGAACAAATTCTTATTTACAATGACTGCCTACCCTGGCCAAACCCGGAACGACGCTGGGCCAACGCCGCCCTATGGGACTCCCAATCAGAGGCAGTTGTGATACAGCCTGGAATATAACCAGGGTCTGTAGTGACGCCTCTAGCACTGAGATGCAGTGCCTTAGACCGCTGCACCACTCAGGAGCCAATGCCTTTGCGTCTCACAAAGACACAGTGGTTGGAACCAAAAATCTCAGATTTGGACTCATCAGACCAAAGGACAGATTGCCACCGGTCTATTGTCCATTGCTCGTAGTTTCTTGGCCCATGCAAGTCTCTTATTATTGGTGTCCTGTAGTAGTGGTTTCTTTGCAGCAAATCAACGATAAAGGCTTGATTCAAGCAATCTCCTCTGAACATTTGATGCTGAGATGTCTCTGTTACTTGACCTCTGTGAAGCATTTATTTGGGCTGCAATTTCTGAGGCTGGTAACTCTAATGAACTTATCCTCTGCAGCAGAGGGTAAAGCTGGGTCTTCCTTTCCTGTGGCGGTCCTCATGAGAGCCAGTTTCATCATAGCGCTTAAAGGTTTTTGCGACTGCACTTGAAGAAACTTTCAAAGGTCTTGAAATGTTTCTTGCCATAATATGGATGTGGTCTTTTACCAAATAGGGCTATCTTCTGTATACCACCCCTATCTTGTCACAACGCAACTGATTGGCTCAAACGCATTAATAAGGGAAGCAATTCCACCAATGAACTTTTAACAAGGCACACCTCCATTCCAACCTCATGAAGCTGGTTGCAAAGCTGTCACGGCAAACTTTAAAATATGAAATATATTTGATTTGTTTAACACTTCAGTTTCAGTTACTATATGATTCCATATACGTTATTTCATAGTTGTGATGTCTTCACTTTTATTCTACAATGTAGAAAACATTCCAAATAAAGATGAACCCTTTGAATGAGGTAGGTGTGTCCAAACTTTTGACGGGTACTGTACATAGTAATAGTGTGTTTATTTATTCTGTGTGTTATGTATTCATTTATTTCAGTGTTGAGAGGTGCCCGTAAGTAAACATGTCGCTGTTAGTCTACACCTGTTGTTTACGAAGTATATGACAGATACAATTTGATTTGATAGACACACACAGACGGCTGCTCCGTTGCGCCAAGCACAGTGGCCAGAGGGAGTGTCCAGGCTAGCGATTTAAATATTTACCGTCAGCTCATCCATGCTTTTTTATTAACACCTCCAACTCACCTACAGCCCCTAACCCACTCAATTGTCTGCTGATGCTGCCTCTCTTCCCAGCAAACTCCCCGTGTCACTCATCTGCTTTCAGATGCGCTGGTGATGCAGACCCGTAGCAATAGACTGGCAGCCGTCTATTTCTGTTCATACTCGGCCAGGGTTGAAACTTTCCGCGGAAACATGGATCTCTCAGACTTTAACTTGTAAAGTCAAGTTTGTCAGATCACACTTCAAAAGGGGGGGGGGGGTGACAACTTTGTCTTAATCCGCAGCTAAACGTGATGGTTAAGAGATTTTTGCCTTCAGTGTATGTTAGGCGTGTGTATTACAAACACACACACACACATACGCAGCAAAACCCCACCGTAGGTTGATCTGGTCTTTGTTGAATCTACATGCTTAGTAATACTCCTATCTCTGTCTGTTAATGTCAAGGAGAGGAAGAGAGGGAGTAAGAGGACGAGAGCCAGGTGGAGGGAATGGGCTGAAGAGAGAGTTGTAGACAGAGGCAGAGTACATGTGGCCTTTCAATATTTCTTTATTTTATTTCTCAGACCATACCCAAGTGTTACACAAACCTAACCTAAGTCCTTCTTTTCTAGGTTGGAACAAGTGGAATCACTTTAAAGTGTTATCCACTTCGATGTGCTTAGTGCATCTTTTCCACAAAATAATCTAGTTGAATCCCAGCAGGACAACCAATATAGTAAACTGACTCTAAACCACATCATCAGCCCGTCTCTACCTCGGCTCTATCTGACTTGGAGGTCAGCCTGCCTAGGGCATATAGAGGAACACAGGGGCACTCAGGCCCTGTGTCGGGGTCGTGACCTTACAGTGGTGGTGTAATAGCATCAGGCTTTCCCGCTGACACACAGCAGATTATGTCCTGTCCCCTGGCTCTGCTCTGTTCTAATGTGCTCCCGGGTGGCCTTCTCTTCTTATATGGCTGGGCCAGCCTCCTACTGCCGGATGCCTGGCTGGAATGCTAACGAGATCACCTCCATACAGCCTCTCAGAGGCTGATGCACACGCCAACACTCAGACAGATGCACACTCACAAATGTACCCGCACACTTTTTCCCAATAGACCCTCTAAACCCCCGGGGGACCTCAGCGTCCGCCCTTGATGAGATCCCATGACAAAGGTTAATGGCATCCGTCCTCCTCTCCCAGGAAGGATGACCTGCCGTGGAACAGGGCCTGGAGAGGAGGACAGGAGATGGAGAGGTGAGAGGAATACAGTGTCATAGTGTTGACACTGGCTGTGAGCTGTCACCGTATGAAGTGTGGACAGGAAATGGAACCGAGACACGGTGCATGCTGCCAGGTCGCAATTGTAAATGAGAACTTGTTCTCAACTTGCCTACCTGGTTAAATAAAGGTGAAATTAAAAATATTAAGTGTTGAAGGTGGGGAGAAATACGGAAGAAGGTGGCGAGGAAAGGAAAGAAGATGTCGGCAACTGTGGATTCAATTGAATCAAACCAAACTGACATGGCAGTATTTATGTACCTCTTTTCCCCCCATGATCGAATAGAATCATAGAAAGTCTCATACTAAACTATTACACATACTAATAATAACACGAATCATTTAATTCATTGGATTTGCATAGCTCTGCTCCATTCCTGCTGTTCAACGCACTACACATCGTAAAATATAAAAACTCACCTCGTCCCACACAGAGTAGAATCCTCATTAGAGGCTGCCAGTTTGCATAAACATTACTCTGATAAGGTTCCAGCACCAGTAGCTCCTTTAGGGTTTTCAAGGAGTTAAAGGGATACTTTTCTACTTCCCCATAGTCAGTATGAAGGAAGTTTTGTAAGCCAATGCTAACAAGCATTAGCGCAAAAGTCTATAGATGTCAGCTAACATGCTAATATGAACAACCGTATCCCTTCAACTTGACAATACGACCGTTAACGCCCATTTCAGGCTAACAATCAATCTCATCATTTAATATTCATATATATAATGGTCTGAAGCTTGAAATTAATTTGGGTTATGTGGGGGGATAAAAAGGAGTCGATAGCAATTTGAAAATTACACCCCTGGAAATGCTGGGAGGGTGGCTCTGTCTACACAGAACACTCAGCTCTTCATAATTACATCCATATGTGCTTTTAAGATTATAGGTTGTCTTGTCACATGGTTTGCGAAGACGATGCCTAGTGACCAGAGTTGTATAACGACATTACAAGCTACACCTCCTCGTGCCTCACGTCTCTTCACTTAATCAAAAATATGCACATTTACAAGCTGCTCCGTGATATTAAGATGTTGTAACACAGAGCCACTGTATAGCTCTCCCTCTTCCCTCCTCCTCTCTCTCCCTCTTTGCCCACCCCCCCTCTCTCTCCTTTCACACTCCCACAGGCTCATGTTTATTTCAGGGTGGTTTGTGAGATTGGGGGCAACAGCGACAGACATCATTAGGAAGTGGCAGACATTTCACCTTTACCTAGAGAGCTCTAAATAAAGACCTTGGATTATTCAGAGAGACGGAGAGAGATGATGGAGAGAGAGAGATGGGGGGAGGGGGGGAGGGGGTCAGAGAATGGAGGGCATGCAGAGATTGTATACTGTATGTGAAAATGAATCGATGGTCAGACTGGTCCTATATAACAAATCCCTGAGAGAAAATCCCGCACAGGAAAACAACTCGAATACAAAAGCGAAAAACGAATCACAATCCACTGTGTAGGTTGCCGCATTACATTTCCTCTGACTGTTACTCTCAATGAAATGCATATCTGCCTCAGGTCATTGCCCTTTCACAATACACAACAAACAAATATAAACAGCTGACTTCACCATCAAAGGAGGAAAACAATGCCAATAAACACTAAGCGGGAAACGCTCTCTCTCGTCCCAGGCTTCCCCTCAGATGATTGATGGCCACCATTGTTCAATGACTTTTATTCACGGCAGTGGTAATTGCTTTTTGATATTATTACAAATGAGAAATTACTCTGTCCCATTACCGGAGCCCATGATAAACAATGGGGGCCTCCGTCGAGTCGCCCGATAAGGGGGGGGGGGGTTCTGCCGCTCCAACTCGACTTATCAGGCCTGAGTTATAGAGGAGGGAGACAAAAGGCCAGACCGATAGAAAGGACGATAGGCTGAGATGTTTCCTTTTTCACTTGTTAATTATGCTCCGTCTGCAGGAAATTGACATTGGGCCTTGAACTCGCCTCTGAACGTAAGCTTGCTGAACATGGACAGTGAAGTAGCAGTGAAATACTATATTTGTACGTTTTCAGTAAGCTCTGCTATGAGTTCAGATACTTGAATAAGTCAGATAATGAGATCTTTACTCTCTTCTTCAATCTTGGTCTAGGAGACCCACATGGTGGGCAGGCTTTTGCTCCGGTGCTAATACAGGGCGTTGCAACATGCTGTCGTGCTTTGGCTTTGCTCTGTTTTTTTTTTTTGAACGGGAGAAAGAATGAGTTCTTCCCTCCCATGCAGCACCTATGTCTATGTCTACTCTAATTAAATTGCCTTGAGAGCTGGTATTTATAGCCTGGCTCTCCTCTCATGTCAGTGTGTGTAAGTAATGTCCTGGAACGTCAGTCACATCTCATTTCCACGGCCCCTTTGGCACTAACAAGCTGACCCCGTCCGCCTCCACTCTCTGCTAGGGCCAATGGGGGGAGGGGGATGCTAATCACCCGTCACTTATCTGTCCCGTCAGTTGCTGACAATGCGCCGTGGCGACGGGTGACAGATGAAGAAGTTCCAGTGTTGGTGATGAGGAAGTGCTCAGTCGGGGCCTAATCGGATAAGACCGCGCCTCCAGGGACTCTGGGGACCCTACATTAAGACCCAGTGGCATTAAAGAGATGGTGACGTATTAAGAGCGGGGTGAACATGACCCCATGTGTTACAGAGTTCATGACCCCGTAATGGGGACAAGATGCATAACGAGTGGCTAGCTGTCAATATGGTTAGTCACTTAGATTTGGCCTTGGCAAGAGGTCAGAAATGATGCCCTAGGAGGCCCTTATAGATACAAAAATATTAACTTTCTAAATCAAAGCCAGCTAACTGTGATGGGCCAGTTGGGAACATCCCAGGATCCAGTGCTGGTTCATATACTGTAACTTGAGACACAGCGCCCTCAGACTGTGTTCCCCAACTCCACCAACAGCAGTCCCACCAACAGCACACATTGTTATTGTAGCCGTGGACAAGCCCACCTGAGTCAACTAATCATCAAGCCCTTGTTAAGTTGAATCAAGCGAGTTTGTCTGGGGCTGTTATTGCTGAGTGCACTCCAGGACTAGGTTTGGGAAACCTTGCTCGAGGACATGATGCTTTATCATAACGCAAAACAAACAGCTATTTCCCGAGATCCTCCTCTCAAGAGTTAGTCTGCTAGAGTAGCGCGAGGGTCACCACAATATGGCAGATACGTTTCCAGCCCACTCTCTCATTGGCCAGCCTTCTCCTCCTGACCTTGTGTCTTCTTTACACATACATCCCATCCCCCCCTTCCTCCCACTCGGAGGGCCAAACAGACTTTCTTCAGCTCCCATCTCTCCTCGGGTCCCTGCTTCCCCCACACCACCACCACCACTAGCAGCCACCTACTGCCTACCAGTGTTATTCATAGATGAATCAGCCGCCTTGTCCTCCCCTCCGGTTGGCTGCCATGGTAGCAGGGGATGTCTAGTGCCTCGGAGCAGGTTATGGAGGTGGAACAATAGATTGGTCAAGGGAGAGCGAGAGAGGGTGGGTGGATCGATGGGTGTGGCTGCAGTTTCTCAGGCAAGGGAGAGTTTGTGTGAACTGGTGAAACTATGGGTGGCCATTTTGGAGACAGCTTCCTATGAGAGTGAAATGTGTCACTGAATGACAGCTCACCTGGTGAGGTGATGCATACTGATGAACAGAGTGGGTGTCTGTCTAGCTTTTGATATGTCGCACTAACTAGCTTTCACTTGTTTATGTGGGAGCAATTTCCTGTGTTGAAGGGTTTTTACTTGGCGGTGGGGGAAACAAGAACTGACTGTTTTGCTCAGATGTTACAGACTGTTTGATGTTTCGTGTTGAGAAGGTGAAAAGTTTTCAAGCGTAGTATTGATTGAGCTTTAATTCAAAGGCCTGCCTCGGCTCATAAAGACTTTAAATGTATGGTTCCTCACTTGTCAGCCCTGTGCAACTCTGAATTCAAATACCGATATTAAATAACCAATATTTTGTCTGTGTTACTCTCAGATAGCTCCTCAGAAGTTGTGTTGCTTGTAAATTTATCCTGTCGCGCTTCACAACCCCCATAACATGTTCTTGTCTTGCCGTTTTGTTATCCTGTGAACCAACTACTGGAAAATTGGTTAGCTGTTAAAAAACAAAGGCCTATTCCCTCACAGGAATAGGCCAAGTTCCCAGTAGAGTGAGTCCATCCTCCACCCATAGTTACTGAGTAAAGCTTGCGTGCACCAATTCCCTCCCCAATAGACTCTCACATGTGAGCTTCCCAAATGAGATCCCACAGTTGCCCATGGACACGGAAAGAAAGTTTCCCTAATTGATAGGCGCTAGTCACATGACACGGGATAGAGTTTGCAATTAGTGGACTGTGCCTGGGGGCTCAGTTTTACTGTCCACAGGGGCCCCGGGTTGCGTGTTGGAAGTCAGTTAGTTGCACTAGTTCTAGAGAGCCAGTGAGGGTTCCGGTGTCTGTGTCAGTGCATGTGTATGTCCTTGTGTGTGTGGGCACACTAGAGGAGGCCATTTTGCACTCCTCGAGCATCAATAGCTCGATCCTCCTCCCACTACCCACAGAAAATACCAATTGGACCTGCGGCTACTCGCGACAGGAAGAGAAGAAAAAACAACATACAGCCCAAGTTGTTTATTTTTGCCCGTATATCTCAAGGTTATTTGTAGTCTCATACTGGGAGAGAAAGCCATGCAGTCTTTACAGATTCCTCTGAACCTGCATCAATGAACCGTTAAGGGCGAAGAAGGCCGTTTGTCTCAAGCCTTGAGTGGTGGTGCTGAAGTACCGTGTGGCAACGTGCCCTTAATGAGCAAGGCCCCCTTTTGGTATCCCCTTATCTTCATAGTGTAGAGGTAAAAAATGGAATAGAAATCAAAGACATGGACATGTGTTGTGCGTCAACCTCTGAAGCTCGGAGCGTGTTGGTGTCACTAGTGATGTGTGACTGTGGGGTATGCTTTCCATCGATTCACAATTCACACCTTCCTCATCTTTTCGCCTTCCCCTCGTCTTCCCTAATCACCCCATCATGGGGACTGGGTCTATGGGCTTCTTTCGCTCTTGCTTTCTCTCTCTCTCTCTCTCTCTCTCTCTCTCTCTCTCTCGTTCTCGCTCTCTCTCACTCTCTCGGTCTTCCAATTCTTCCACTTCTTCCCCTCCTGTGATGCAGACGAG
This sequence comes from Oncorhynchus gorbuscha, assembly GCF_021184085.1. NCBI lineage: Eukaryota > Metazoa > Chordata > Actinopteri > Salmoniformes > Salmonidae > Oncorhynchus > Oncorhynchus gorbuscha. Next base: position 28,020,367 of record NC_060193.1, on the reverse strand, counting down.
AGGTCCTTATTGGCCGGTTGTGAGGAAAGGCACATTTTTTTTCCAGGCCTGCCTGTCTGGCTGGATAGGTAATCAGCTCCCACCTAGTGAGCCAGAGCGGCAGCCATCTTTACCTCCTCCTACCCCCTCTAATCACTGTCTGGGGCAGACCGAGTCAATCGCTCCCTCACCACACACTCGTCCCCTCGTTAGGACCTTGTCAAACCTAGTGGGTGATCATTTGGATCATCCCTCCATGCATATTCCAATCAATCAGACCATTCATATAATTATCATTTTGGCCTCACAGAGCGGTATTGTTAATTCCCATGACTCATAGATCACAGATATAATGGGAGTATAATACATGGTTATAGGTTGAAAATAGACGCGTACAATTGTCAAGACTAATAGAAATCAATTTAACTGATGTTTGATAGCAGGGGCCATAGTAGAGGTTCAAGGGTGATGTTTGCAGCAAGCATGTTGCTTGGTAACAATTTCAATAAAACGATATGAATGAACATCCCAAAATGTTTAATTTTTGTAAGGATTGCTGTGGCATTTTGGCAGTAATATTTCAACCGCAAAGCACTACTATTCCTTCCACATGTACTAAGATCATTTGTTGATGGCAGTTTAGACCCGAAACAGAACCTTCGTTCGCCGTTCACCACCTTCTCAGACGGCTGGCCAACTTTAGCCATTGTTTCGCGCGGGCTAACACAAAACAAATGTAATGTTTTTTTTTCTTTCTTACTTCTTCCCCTCCCCCCAAATTTGACCTTGTTGAACGCACCTTACGTCACACCAGGTCGCCAGAGGCTCATTTAAGAAGCTGTCCTTTGTGCTGACGTACAGACTGTGACCTCACTGTCCTCTCAGGTTCTCTAGAGTGTAGTGGCCACTGTCAGTCAAAGGGGCTGGAGTAGAAACGACAGGAAGGCTGTCAGAGAAAGTGATGGGTGGAGGAGAAAGAGGAGAAATGAAAGAAAGCGAGGAGTAGAATATCAAGAGAAAGAGAAGAGAGAAGAAAAGAGAATGAAGCTGACCTCTGCCCGCGGCAGTACCGGGGAAATACAGCAGATGGATTAGTCGCTGATGTCTCACCCCCTCTTCACCGTGGCGCAGGCACACTCTCTCCATTTGTCAGCATTTGACCCTCTCTTCCTACTACACGGGTTCCAGGCCGTTCTGAGTCCCTAAGGCTTGCAGCTTAAAGGAGTGTCACTGTTGACTTGGCTCCGTGGTAGGTGGCACTTAAAGATTTCAATCCCATAGCTGATGAACAGACTATATGTGTTCAACTCTAAATCATTGCATTTTGTAGCATCACATTAAGTCCAGTGTCCTCCTCTTAGCCCTACCCAGGGATTGTGCAGTATGTCCATGTTAGCTACGTCAATACGCAGTAAATATTGTATGCATGTCAATGCTACACTCTAGCATTTCACTAGCAGCTTAAGTCGTGCCCCAGGTACGTGTTGGGAGGTGTTGGCTGCTGTTAGCGGTGGGTTGTCAGATTATGGAAGGAGAAGGAGTGTGTGCTGCTGTTGTTACAGTGAGCCCTCTTGGGTGTTCTACACCTCGTCACCCTCTGCTGTCGACTAGGTTCTACTGGTCCCACAGGAGCGGCCCCTGCTGAAAAACTGGGAAATAGCAGCACGGGAACAGCGTGGAGTGCTTTGTGTGTGTGTGTGTGTGTGTGTGTGTGTAGCTTCCTTGACAATGTTTGGCCCTTAGGTTTATCATTATACCAACTGCCAGAGGGCTGTGGGCATTCCACTGACAGTGCTGCGGTTGTTGTTATTAAAATGGCAGTTTTATATCAACAAAATGACAAGCACAAGACGAGAGTGCTTACATCCCCTCAGGATGAATAGCCGTCCAACTCTGCCGTTGACGCAAACCTACATACTTATACACATTCACCATTCAAACAAAAACCCATTTTCCATTTCAAAAGGCACGCGACTAGCTAAATGCATTGTTCCTTTTGAAACTAAAGTGCTGCATTGTGCAACGCATTCAGATACACTGTGTCAGATTCAGCAAACCCCAGCACCGAGTCTTATTATTGTGTCAGGAACCAAGCCTTGGCGCTAGGAAGGAAAGGGCTGCTTTTCTTTTGAAGGAGCCACAAGGGTTTCTATTCAAAGCCTTGGAGCTCCGTACACCCTAGCAGGATTTGGATGTGCTATTAATGGGCTGAGATGAAGATGAGAATTCCGCACCACCGCCTTCATTTCCAAGCCTACCACGCGGGGGGCAACAGATTGCGTTGCTGAGATATTGCATTAGCTCAGACATTTTTGTTCTGTTTTGTACACACGTATAGCGATTTGTTTCTGAGGAATTAAGTGCCGCGTGCTTATTTGTGTGGTGTGTGTGTGTGTGTGTGTGTGTGTGTGTGTGTGTGTGTGTGTGTTAGTGTGTCTGTGTGTGTGTTTGCTCATCCGTGCACGCGAACGAGCGGGGCATGATTGTCTGCACGTGTTGGCCATTGTGTCATCCTGAAAGGGCTCAATTCCCCATGTCATGCGCCGCGTTAAGCCACATGGAGAATGTGTGGTCAAGCATGGCCCAGATTTGTGTTTGTGATCCTAAGGCGTTGAGGCTGTTTGTTGCATATGTTACTGAAAGTGGCCGGCCACAGGGGTGCGATGCAAGCAGAGTTCCCCTGCCGTCTGTCTCGTCCTCAACAGCTAGAGCCAGACTAAGCCTAAGGAGCTACAGATGGGAATTAGACTAGCAAATCAGAGAATTCGGCCCGCAAGGAATTATAGTAGAGGTTTCGATATAATATCGCTCACATGCTTTAATATATTATTCAAATAGAATGGAAGAGATTATCATTATGACTCATTAAGGTGGGAAGATATAGTTATTCTGAGAACACCACTGGCTTGTGGGTATGCATTAGTACTAATTCAATGGGGACTGCAATCAGGTAATTAAACATAGTGACACTGTGGATTAAAAACCAAGTGAAATTGCTACATAATTATTTTTAAAAATGATATTGGCAGAGTTAACCAACAACATGTCCTTATAAAAATAATAATAATAATAATATTTTTGTCCAATCATAATTGTGAATGCAGTAGTCTACCAATGCTGAAGAGGGGTTGCAAATGTGTTTGGTCAGTAGAGGTGACCGTGTGCTTGCGTGTGATTGTGAATAGCGCAAGGCTTTTGTTTTAAAACTGACCTCACTTGTTCAAAGCCATGTCTGATGTCTAGCCAGAGGGCCTTTTAGTTTGATCTGGGAAGCAGACTCCAACATCAGAAAGTCAAGGCATCGGTACATTTTTCTAGCCTGTGAATGTGTCACTGTATCTCTCAACACTTACCACTCTGACAGCATTTGATTGCTCCCTATGCTCAATCTGAACGCCCGTCTCATTCTGTTGAGACCTTTGCATGCTAATGTGGTCCATAATTGCTGTCATTTCCCGGGAATCCAAAGAGAGCGAAAGTGTCAGAGTGAGTAAGAGCGAGAAAGTGTGCATTTCTTTTGTTGTGTGCATCTGAATGCTTCTGTTGATGCGGGTGACTGTGTCGGAGAGTTTGTTAATCAAGCACTGCCTCTAGCATTGTCTCTCTCAGCGAATCACTCTGGAATCTGGAGGGAGAACAATTACCATCTATACTCCTCAGTAGGAAACAGACACACACACACACACACAAACAAACACACACACTCCAACGTACAGTACTCCTCAACCAAGCCGGAATCCAGAATGTTTTTACCCCGACAGTCCCATCTGCTGGGCAAACAGACCAATTAGGAAACTCTTCTCATCTCGAATCAACAAAAACGCCTTTTGTGAATGTGACCGATTTACTTTTACGATTGTTGTTGTTTTCCCCCTAGCAGAATTAGATATTTTTTCCTTCTGTACTGGGCCGTGTTCATAAAAGATAGGCAGTGTTGTTTGGCAGAGGCAGGCGCGTGGCTTGGCGCCGTCATTAACGCAGGCATTGGGTTCCGTTAATCAATGGTTGGAGACCTGACCAGCCGCCGGTGTTCGATTGAGCGCCGGCGTCTGTAATGACAGGAGTGGCGTAGTCTGTAATGACAGGCATGTGGGTAACGGCGATGACTGGCGAGCTGACTGGCCAAAGGACAGGAGACTAGGGTATCGTTGACAACTGTAACGATTTTACCATTGTATGCTAGACTGCTCACCCACTTTTTTTCCTTCTCTCTCCTTCTTTTGCTTTCCCTCCCTCTCACGACTTACCTCTCTCTCTCTCTCTCTCTCTCTCTCTCTCTCTCTCTCTCTCTCTCTCTCTCTCTCTCTCTCTCTCTCTCTCTCTCTCTCTCTCTCTCTCTATCTCCCCTTGCCTCTGTCTCTCTCGCTCTCCCTCTCGATCTCCCCTTGCCTCTCTCCTCTTGTTCGATCAATGGCTTCCTCTTTGTTGCTCTGCGTATTGACAGGCTCGGGGCTTTCGGGTGTAATGAGAGACTGGTCAGGGGAGCTCATCCCTCTATAGGCCCAGCAGGACTGTAAATAGATTGTTCAATTGATGCTGGAACTATAGTACCTCTTACACTCAGTGTCATGTTTCACCTTTACAGTAGGACGGTCGGTAAAGCTGCCTTTCACAATTGCATGGGTTGTGCACTTCATGCTTATTTAATTATGGTATGGTTCATGGGGGAATGTTCTGCTTATTTAAGAAAATCCTGTTGCTTTCCTGCTACCTTTTGCACTGTTTTGTTCTTAGTTGCTGCTATACACTTAGTATACAAAACATAAGGAACACCTTCCTAATATTGAGTTGCTCTCAGAACAGCCTCAATTTGTTGGGCCATGGAATCGACAAGGTGTTTGAAGACGTTCCACAGGGATGCTGGCCCCTCTTGACTCCAATGCTTCCCACTGTTGTGTCAAGTTGTCTGGAGGTTCTTTGGGTGGTGGACCATTCTTGATACACACAGGAAAGTGTTGAGTGTGAAAAACCCAGTAGCATTGCAGTTCTTGACACAAACCAGTGTGCCTGGCACCTACTACCATACCCCGTTCAAAGGCACTTACATTTTTTTTGCCTTGCACATTCCCCCTCTGAATGGCACACATACACAGTCCACAACCCTTCATATATACTGATTATAGTAGATGTAACATGAGACATCAATAAGTGATCATTGCTTTCACCTGGTCAGTCTGTCATGGAAAGAGCAGCTGTGCTTATTGTTTTGTATACTGAATACTGTTTTGTATGTGAGAACAGAAGGGTTGAGCAGCAGCTCAATCACTCTCCTCAGACTCTTTCCCATAGCCCTTCATGTTTACAGCTCAGCAGTCCCCTTAGAAGACAGACCTTCACCTCAGAGCAGGTTCAAACTGTTAAGTTTAATGGGAATAACTCTGTCTTCTTTTTTATCTGTTATTTTACCAGGTAAGTTGACTTGAGAACACATTCTCATTTGCAGCAACAACCTGGGGAATAGTTACAGGGGAGAGGGATGAATTAGCCAATTGTAAACCATGATGGTTTGATGGCCAGATTGGGAATTTAGCCAGGACACCGGGGTTAACACCCCTACTCTTACGATAAGTGCCATGGGAACTTTAATGAACTCAGAGAGTCAGGACACCCGTTTAACGTCCCATCCGAAAGACGGCACCCTACACAGGGCAATCACTGCCCTGTGGCATTGGGATATTTTTTTAGCCCAGAGGAAATAGTGCCTCCTGCTGGCCCTCCAACACCACTTCCAGCAGCATCTGGTCTCCCATCCAGGAACTGACCAGGACCAACCCTGCTTAGTTTCAGAAGCAAGCCAGCAGTGGTATGCAGTGTGGTATGCTGCTGTCTAAGGATGACTGCTGAGCTGTAAACATGAAGGGCTATGGGAAAGAGTCTGAGGAGAGTGAGCGAGCTGCTGCTCACTGTTCAGACAGGCACAGCGGTAGGGGAAGGTTTGCCCCTTTGAAGGTCTTAGACTAAGTGAAGGAGTGTATTCCCCGGTCTACCTCTTCATCCAAACATCATTTTTAACGCCTGGGGCAATGATGCATAAATACAGTGCATTCAGAAAGTATTCATACCGCTTGAGTTTTTGTTGTGTTACAGCCTGAATTCAAAATGGATTAAATCAAATAAACATCTAACCCATCTACACACAGTAACCTATAATGACAAAGGGAAGACATGTTTTTAGAAATGTTAGCAAATTTATTGAAAAGGAAATACAGAAATATTTCATTTACATAAGTATTCACAACCCTGAGTCAATGCTTTGTAAAAACACATTAGGCATCGATTACAGCTATGTCTTTCTGGTTAAAACTTTAAGAGCTTTCCACAACTGGATTGTGCAACATTGTCCCATTATTATTTTCCCATTTCTTGAAGCTCTGTCAAATTGGCTGTTGATCATTGCTAGGCAACCATTTTCAGGTCTTGCAATAGATTTTCAAATAGATTCAAGTCAAAACTATAACTCAGCCACTCTGGAACATCCACTGTCGCTTTGGTAAGACACTCCAGTGTAGATGTGGCCTTGTGTTTTAGGTTATTGTTCTGCTGAAAGGTGAATTCCTCTCCCAGTGTCTGGAGGAAAGCAGACTGAACCATGTTAATTGCTCTAATATAAACCGCCTCCAATGTCATTTTAAAGAATTTGACAGTATGTCTCATGACCACGGATCACGTTTAACCACGCCAGCCCAGGACCTCCACTTCTTCATCTGAAGGATCATCTGAGACCAGACGCATAGACAGCTGATGAAACTGAGGAGTATTTCTGTCTGTAATAATGGGGAAAAACTCATTCTGATTGGCTGGGCCTTGCTTCCCAGTGGGTGGGCATGGCTCCCAAGTGGTTGGGCCTATGGCTGCTCCCAAGCCCAGTCATGTGAAATCCATAGATTAGGGCCTAATCAATGTATTTCAATTGACTGCTTTCCTTATATGAACTGTAACTCAGTAAAACCGTTGAAATTGTTGCATGTTGTGTTTATATTTTTGTTGACTATAACTCCACCATGCTCAAAGGGATATTCAATGTCTGCTTTTTTCTTTTTTTACCCATCTACCAATAGGTGCCCTTCTTTGCGAGGCATGGGGAAGACCCTCTGGCCTTTGTGGTTGAATCTGTGTTTGAAATTCACTGTTCAACTGAGGGACCTTACAGATAATTGTATGTGTGGGTTACAGAGATGAGGTAGTCATTCAAAAGCATGTTAAACACTATTATTGCACACAGAGTGAGTCCATGCAACGTATTTTATGACCTGTTCAGCACATTTGTACTCCTGAACGTATTTACACTTGCCATAACAAAGGGGTTGAATATTTATTGACTCGAGGCATGTTACCTTTTCATTTTTAATAATCTGTAAAAAAAAAAAAACATAATTCCACTTTTACATTATACGGGGTATTGCGTGTAGACCAGTGACATAACGTCTAAATGTAATCCATTTTATATACAGGCTGTAACACATGTTGGAAAATGTCACGGGGTGTGAATACTTTCTGAATGTACTCTCCATATACTCCCCGCTATCTTTCTCAAGGCATCACACCATGCTCTAGAGGAGATTTAAGTGCGATGACATGTAGCCGTCAGAAAGATTTATTTGATCTCTTTTGGGATGATCAGGTCAGATTTGTCAAGAAAAAAAAATCCTGGCAATGTCTTTCGGGAACATGAAAGAAAACCAAATAGTTTGCTGCACAACATAGCTAAATGTGATTCTGTTAAACAGCTCAGTGCATCTTCGCCACATCTCCGTAAGGATCACTCATCAGTGGGCGGTGTTATGTTAGTTCGGAATAATCCGATTCTGACACGAGAGGCCATTAGAATGTAACTTTACTGTGACCTGTCAACTACAACCACTGGCGTAACACTTGTTTACTGGCTGTGTTTACAACAATTCCTGTATATCATTACCGGCGGGTGCGTGGGGGTGACTGTTGGCATTGCCAGGCAGGTTGTAGAGTGTATAGGTAATGTGAGCCCATATCAGATGGCAGAGACCGTAAACTGAGAGACAGCAGCATGGGCGCTACTGATGCTAATGCTCATGTCAGGTTATCAGAGCAGCCATCCACCGAAGCTCGCTCCACTCTCCATCCGTGACAGGCAGAACACCACAGACTGCTGCACTGACACATCACCCACACAGAGAGGCCAATCAGGCTGCCAAGAGGACCTAGAGGAACTGTGGTGGCCATTTTAGAGGATCTGGCTAGAAGTTGTCCTGTGATACAGGTTTCGGATCAATAATCCTTCCCCTAACCTTAACTATATGTCACGGCTGTTGAAAGGAGAGGACCAAGGTGCAGCGTTGTGAGCGTACGTTTTGTCTTTGATTCTAAATGATTCCAACAAAACAATAAACAATACAAAACAAACCCTGAAGCTTCAGGCTATGTGCCATCAAAGAAAGTTAACTTCCCACAAACACAGGTGGGAAAAAGGGCACCTAAGTATGGTTCCCAATCAGAGACAATGATAGACAGCTGTCCCTGATTGGGAACCATACCAATCACACCAAAACATCGAAATAGAAAATCATCCAGACACAAGACATAGAATGGCCACCCCAACTCACGCCCTGACCAAACCAAAATAGAGACATAAAAAGGATCTCTAAGGTCAGGACGTGACACTATAAGGGAGGGAAGCTGCTAAACTGACCTTAGATCAGTCTCTAATCTACTAAAGTTGCCTTTGTGTCAAGTGCTGTGTAAACATTCAAATCTAGACATTTGAATAAATCTCTCTGAAGAACTATTTGTCTCTATTACCCACACTACATGATAAATCAAACACTAATGCATTGTTTGTTTTTATTTGAGCAACCTCGGTGGTGATCATTAATTTCATCATCTTTAATTACTCAAACTGATTTCAGAGCTGTGTCCTTAATGGGCCTTGTGATTAGACAAGAACGATCAGTTTTATTTCACTCTCTCTAATTTCCCCTCCAAAGACAATCCAAAGAAATTAAAAAACTGTGGGTCCTAGTTCATTTATAGCCTGAGACACTGGCACAGTTTGTATCCTTGTATAACTAGTGTCCCATCCATTTTTTTCCCTAGCCAGAGTAGAGAGGAAAAACTCCTGGCCCTAACAAAGCAGTCTCCCGCGCTTTTCCACCGGATGGACTGGAAGTTGTGTTCTCTCCGACTAAGTAAAAATGTACCCAAAAATTCAGTGGACAGGAAAAGTGCCTTTCCTCTCCAGCTGCCGTCGAGTCCCTGTGTAATTGAGTGCTCAGCCCAGCTTCATTACATTGTACGGCAAGAGAGCAGGAGACATATAGTCCCCCCCCCCCCCCCCTCCGACTTGCCTAACAAGTGCGCAAGGTCCTCCAATCACACATCTATGAAGTCACTTTTCTGTCACGCGTCTCTCTTTTCCTCTCTCTTCCCCTCTTGTCGTCTTTTCACCCATGAATTTTTCGATCTCTCTCACTGTCCTGGTTACATTTTGGACCCCAGGGAGGGAGACTGGATTTGCCACTTTGTTCCCTTCTCCATCACCACACTCCTGCCCATGGGATTATTTCTCAAAAGCAGGGGTGCTGCTGAAGCTCACTTTTTGGGGGACGTTGAGGCCAGGTACCGGCCAAACATGGTCAGCCAGACCTGGCTCCAAATGTAATTCAGACGAGTGAAGCATTGTACATTTACACCACTGAATACACAGGGGTTAGCAAACCCATCTTGTTGTATATATTCATTCATTCATCAATACATGAATGCATCCTTTTCACTCATCTTTTTTGTTCATATATTTATAGATTTGGTCCTTTTCTCTCCTCTCTTGCACTCCTCGTCTCTCCACCCCTTCCCTCATTCAGACCTTGTGTCCTCGGGCAGAGACGAGAGAGACAGAAATATCCCGGTGTCCCATGAATAAAAGAGGCCATCCGAGGCTTTGCTCTCATAATTAATATGTACACTTTGAACACGGAATAGAGTGAATCTGCACATCACAAGAGACTTGGGCCTTTGGACAGCGCCACTTCTTCCCTCTCTGAGGATATCCCAACCGATTGAACTGGTCTGTGACTCGCTGACAACGATCTCCTGTTAGAGAAACAAGGAAACCTCCAGATTATGTGTCGTTATTTACAGAGGACTTCATGTGCATGATGTGCCGATGCGAATGGTCGAAACAGGAATGGAAATAGGGATCAAGTAAACTCATGTCATGAATAGGATAGCAGGGGGGAAGCATAGATGGATGAATGAAGACAAAGCAATAGCATGCACCTACAATAGCAGGAACAGCAGGAGCAAAGGACTATATAGTAAATACTAGTCTATTACACAGTAATATACAATAACAAGGAGTGTAGCGAGTAGTAGTTGAATGATGAACAAACTACTTTATGAAGCAACTTATAAATATGGGTAGGACATACAGTAGTGACTTATTATTGTGGACAATACTGTTGGCAACAACACAATAACAACAACTAATTCAACACAGCTAAGCTATCACAAATAGCAGTGAGAGCAATAACCGGTAGGAAACGTACATTTATACAAGCACACCACAGAATGTAGGCCTTTTCTCTGTTGGGTATAGTAGTACTGTGCTCCTGATGGGGCGCCGAACTGCATGAGTGAAGGAAAGGAACGGGTTGTTGTCAGCCCCATAATTAATGAATCAATCAGCCTTTTTCTGCAGTGTCAGTAACCACAGTTTCCATCCACAGTTTTACACGAGTAAAGTTGTAAAAGAAATCGCGACAGCTGCGATGGGAAACAGGATGTTTTGGTATCATTTTAGAAATGCTGACAGATCATTTGTTCATTCGACACGGTGGGATCTTTTTGTTCCGGCAAAATGTATTCTGCGAGAAATGGCGGAGGAAACACCTTTATGCACAAATATTGATCTAATAGAGCGGCAGGTAGCCTAGCGGTTAGAGCGTTGGGCCAGTAACTGAAAGGTTGCTGGTTTGAATCCCTGAGCTGGCAAGGCTCTGCCGATGTTCCCTTGAGCAAGGCACTTAACTATAATTACTCCTGTAAATCGCTCTGGATAAGAGCATCCGCTAAATGTTTGATATGCTAAATAACAACCATCATATCGAAGGAAACTTGGAGTCACGCGATGATATGTTGTGCGGTCTTCCAACTAGTTTAGGCCACAGATTAAATCAGTTATGATGAACTTCACAGGGTGGTGAAATTGCACAGTGATCTTGATGCTCCTTTCCAATAAACATCGATGGTCTTCTTCTGGTTACATGATGATCGATGCCTGACTGCCGTTTGACAAAATAACATATTCTCGCTATTAACCATAATAATCTCATCATGTAGACTGGCCTACCCGGACAGCCAGAGTAGGCACATTTGCCATTTAAACGCAAAAGTGTTTGTAAAAAAAAAAAAAACGATAAGTAGAGTTGAAAATGCGATGGAAGCGCATTGAACTTGCGATGTTTATTCAGTACATGAAAACTTCAGCAAAAAAAGAAGATCACGCACTCATCTTTATCTGCAACAAGTCTGTTTGGTGGAATCACCACTGGTGGGAAAATGTGCATATTTTCTTTTTTCAGATTTGAGAATATTCGCATGAAATTATGTCAGTAATTGGATGTAAACCTAGCTACTGATACAGTAAAAATCCATCAGGGGCTCCGCCCTCCATGTAATTCATTTAGGAAATTCAACGGTTTATTTCCGATATTTGCATTTTTAGCCAAAACCATTAAACATGATTTGAGCGCCAGATAAGCAGTATCCCGGACTCTCTTAGGCAAATCACTTGATGGTCACAGCCAAGTAGACTTGTATTCAACCTTACCATTGTCCCCTTGTCATTGACATACACATATACAAATTACAAGGCCCACCTCAATCTCTGTCTCCCCACGCCTTCATTTAACGGCTGGCTTCATCGCTCTTCGCCGGGGCTTTTCTCTCATTAGCCCAGGCTGCATCCAGCCAGCTCCCTGCCTCAGATCACTATGCCTTACTGGGCAAGGAGAGAGCCAGGGAGAGCCCCGGGTTCCAAAGCTCCATGCTTATCCCCTCACACAGACAGGCGCTGCTGCCTCCAACACCCAAGCTGAGCCCCTCCAAACAGGGCCTTTAGCCCTGGGTTTTTTAGTAAAACATTTGATTTATTTAACCTTTATTTAACCAGGCAAGTCAGTTAAGAACAATTTCTTATTTACAATGACGGCCTGGGAACAGTGGTTTTATTAACTGCCTTGTCCAGGGGCAGAACGACAGATTTTTACCTTGTCAGCTTGGGGATTCGCTCTGGCAACCTTTCGGCTACTGGTCCAATGCTCTAACCACTAGGCTACCTGCCGGGTTATCCCCCTTACCCCGAGCTGCTTTATCAGCAGAACCCAATGAGATCAGTAGAAGCCAAGGGGAAGACCGGGTCAAAGGATAGACGGGAGGACTAGAGGTCAGGGCTAGAAGAAACCTCGAGGGGAAGAGCCAAGGCATAAGATATGGGCTGCCAAAGGATGGCGATCGATAGCTGTGAACTTGGCTTAGGGGCTTGTATGTGATAGAGATGTTTAAGTGTCAGTTCCTCATCCAATATTGTTCTTGGGGTTCCTAATAGTTTTCTTCACCCTGCCTAGCAGGAGCTGGCCCCAGGAGAAATAAGTCTTATGGATCCAAGACAGCCGTAGAAATGAACTACATTTCGGTGTGAAGGGAAGTTAGAACCCTGTAACGCTCCTCGCTGTGGATTCCAAACTACCATCATGTTGTACTGCACCCCAGCATCTTCATCCCTTCCTCTCCAACCTACATAAATTCAGACCAAGCTAGTGTGCCTCAGTGTTTACTGCTGTCCAAGAGCTATCGCCACCCCAGCTCCCCCAATAGCGGAGATCCCCATTCATCCATTCATGCCGTCACCTCAAACCCAAAGAACCCCGCCTGTGCTCTACCTCTCAACCCCGCTGTAGTCACTTCCAGGGCTGACAGCCTAGCTGTCTCTATTTCCTCTCCTGTGGGACTCTCTCCTTTCCTTCTAGAGTCTCTCTCCCTCCTCCATCCCTCTCTCCTTCCTCCATTAAGACTAGTGCTGTTTTTATTTTTTGGTTGTTTTTTCCCCCGCTTGGCCTCTTCTGTGCTGCGGCAGTGTGCCTTACCTCGCTTCGCTTCTCCCCGCTCCCTCTCACAGGCCTTTAAATAATTGATGGCTGGACATGGGAATTTGTATCTGTCAGGGGCCTGTCCCGGGCTGTCAGGACCACGGTTGTGCCTGGCTGCAGACCAGATTTACAGCCGGAGGGTCTGTGTCTGGAGCCGGGCCGGGCCTGGCGGAGGGCCCAAGGTCCCTTTGCCGCCCACATGCCCCAGGGGAGAGACGGGGCTGCCAGGTCGGGAGCCTCCCTAAACTTCAACACACCCCGGGGAAGAGAGGGTATAGCCTGCTGGGGAGAGTCGTGCTTCTCTGAACTAAGAAGGATTCGTTTAGGCTGTGTGCACTGTATGTTACACGAGCCATAGTGTTATATATGATTATGGATGTGTGTGTTTTGTAGGTGTGCATGTGTGTGAGTGTTTGCTTATCAATGTGTTTGTGTGTGTCCCCGGGTTTCTCAGCGCTCTTAGCGTGAGCTTAATTGCCTTTGCTGTTGTCCTCACATGGTCTTAGCAGCATAGTTTGCTCTCTGCTGTTTCCCTACTGTAGCCTTGCAGAGCGCCTTTATAAACTGAATAATGAATTCCTTAGCAGCCGTTCACATAACCAGATCACTGTAACCGAGGCCCAAGTTCAATTCCCTGTTAATGTGTTTTTATTCCGTCCTCTACATCCTGACCCCTCTAGATATAACTGTGTAGCTATTATTTTGAATCATTGTCATTTATACTTTGCCATCAGGCCTTTTAATGTACCTTACACAACCACTTAGTGTGTCAAGCGGGGCCTGGGTTAAGTATTGGGTGGATTAGATGCATAGTGCTGGTCCAGAAGCTACCACTTACTACAGAATGTCTGGTATCCTGTTTGCTTTTCTCGGTTAAGCCGCAAACCATTACATTTGAGAAACATCTAAAAGTGACATGTAAAACAACTAAGGTAAACCCAGTAAACTGCAAGGAAGAGTCAATAATATATTCTGGGATATCCTGTACAATGTTGTTTGATAGAACCCACGTTTACATTTCCCTAAAGAAAAACTATGGTTTTTCTTTACCTTTGGAGTTAGCAGAGGTGGGCATCATGTGGTATGCCTGCTGGGAGTTATCCAAGACTCAAGAGGGTTTCTCATATGGTTTAACCCCTACCCTCCAAAATAAGGAGCTCAGATATGAAAATGTCAACACACAGAGAGCGCTGTTCGACAGTGCATCCCAGATAGTCTCAGTCCCCAGCTGTTCAGAAGCTCTCTCTTCGGACGTCTTGGATCAGTGGGATTTCATATGGACAGAGACCCATGCCATGCAGGTAGTCAATGTCTGATCTAGGCAACGTTGACAATAACCGCTTGGCTAGCTACATCGCCTCGTCATCCCCCACAGGGACAGACGTTCTCAAAGTCCCCATCTGTTCCTCCCAGTAAGGCCTGATCGATGGGCAGCTCTCCAGTACACAGCCTTGGCCCTCCACACAGAAGCCTCCTTCACTATCCAAGACGTTTAGCTGCTAGCATCGACCAGGCTACGCTCCTCCCCGCGCATCTGCCATTTAGCCTGTGCGGGAATGCTAACGGCAAACTAGCGCTGAGCCACTGCCAGTCGACATGGCGTGGAAGCAGTAATCTGATTGCAGTGTGTTGGCTCGTCTGAATAGCAGAAGGAGAGGGTTTCACATGAGGCAGTGTGTGTATCTCACAGCTTCTCTTTTGTGTACAGACAGGCTGTGGTCTCTCTAAGTCCTTTGAAGCCTGGTGGAATTGGCTGTGTGCAATTCAGCAGGGACCTTGAGATTACCTAATTTCCCGATATTGGCGTTTTAGTCCGATGTTGTGTCATTTCCTTTTTGCTATAAGAAGCCAATAAAGAACACAAATGCTTGAGCCATGCATGTTGGCAGGAAAGAAAAAGAAAAGCTGACATCTTTAGCTGTTGCAATTTTTCTTCCTCTGGTCCTTTCTTCCAGCGCGCTCCTCCACTTGTTCACCTTTTCACTGGCTTTCACTCTTTCCCTTGTCCTCTCTTTTTATTTGTCCTTTCTCTCCCCCCCCCTCTCTCTACCTCTCTCTCCATTTTCTGCCTCACTCTTGTCTGTAAGGAACTGTGATTTGAACTGTGAACTTGTTCTTCTCTTTGAAAAGCTTGCAGGCCAGAGAAGGAGAGAGAGGGAACGAGACAAAGACGAGGAGAAGTAGAAATCTTAGGAATCCTTATTTCATTGCCATGCTAAGTGGTGGAAGAAGTACCCAATTGTCATACTTGAGTAAAAATGTAGATACCTTAATAGAAAGTTACTCAAGTAAAAGTGAAAGTCACCCAGTAAAATACTACTTGAGTAGTAGTCTAAAAGTATCTGGTTCTAAATATACTTAAGCATCAAAAGTAAATGGAATTGCTGAAATTTTATCGAAAGTAAAAGTATAAATCATTTCCAATTCCTTACATTAAGCAAACCAGATGGCACCATTTTCTTGTTTTTGACATTTACTGAAAGCCAGGGGCACACTCCTACATGCAGACATCATTTACAAACGAAGCATGTGAGTTTAGTGAGTCCACCAGATCAGAGGCAGTAGGGATGACCAGGGATGTCGTGAATTGGACTATTTCCTTGTCCTAGTAAGCATTCAAAATGTAACGTGTACCTTTGGGTGTCAGGGAAAATGTACGGAGTAGAAAGTACATCATTTAAAAAATTGAAAAAAGGAATGTAGTGAAGTAAAAGTAGAAGTAGTCAAATATAAATAGTAACGTAATGGTCAGACACCCCAATGAACTACGGAAGTAGTACTTTAAGCTCTTTTTACACCACTGCCATTGTGTGGCGGAGCTTTGTGCAAGTTGTCCCGTAAAGCTATATTAGCTAGTCATTCTACACACAGGCATTCACTGGGAATGTCAGTATCGTACTCTGTGTGTCAGTCAACCGACATTATAGTACCACATTATAGCACTCTCAAATAAACATGGTCATGTGGCATATGTCTCGTCTAATTCTACAGGCTACTGAATCCCAACGTGATACCGAAGGACAATGAATGATAAACCCCTGTCAGCACAGGTCTCAGTTGGCATGCAAGTGCAGGTCCGTACCACCGCCTTGACATCTCTGTGAAGTTAGACAGGGAGTTTCAGCCTGGCACTCATTTGAGGAATCGGGCGGTAAATGAGCCTATTGAAACTGCACTGGGTCCCAGGCTAGAACAGTTTGGCGTAAGGTCAGAGGAAAGGACAAGCTGTCTCTCCCTTCCATCCTGATGTCAGCAAAAGCTCGACTCTGGCCCAGGAAGTTGGACGCACACTGGGCCAATTATCACTGGCGCCCGTCACACATAGACTAATCAGAGAGACGATGGTCTGGAAGTAGAGGTGTTTTGATGAAGTTGAATCAAATCTGTAGTATATGTGCTTGTTTACTCTGTGTGATGTTTGTCTATGTGTGATATATTATGCTTTTAACTAGCAAGAGACCGTCCATGTAGAATTGGCTATGATGTCTGTGTACTCTTTTCATGAGAGATGTAACACAGTGTTCAGCTGCTTGACACACGTGCATGCTTTCTTTCTTTCTCTCTTTCCGTGTTTTATGCATGACCGTGCGTCTATCTCTCCTTTTGACAGCTTGTCCTGCAGTCTTCTTTACTTAATATTTAACGATTCAAAAAGGCATGAACGCCAAATTCCATTTTTCCCCAAATTCCGTTTTCTCATTGTTGTTTTCTTGGTTTTACAATCATTTTTTTCCTGCTTTACGCTTTCAAAATCACTTTTTTAAATAGAAAATAAACCAAATGTGATATTCTAAGTTAAGGCTTTTCAAACGTTTTGGGGCTGGGGACCCCTTTTGTGAAAGAAAATTCATCAGGGACCCCCTCACAATCAAAACACAACTCGAGTGTGATACAAAATAGCATAGAAGGAGTTTCACTATGACGTTGGCAATTTATGGATGGACAAACCAAGTTTCGGGCCCTGGGAAGGAATCATTTTAAAGGTGAATGCACCAATTTGTAAGTCGCTCTGGATAAGAGCGTCTGCTAAATGACTTAAATGTAAATGTAAATGGCTCAGTGGCATTGGAGAGACCGTTTTCAAGCACATGTCCTGCAATTCTACAAATCGTGTCACGGGGCAGAGATTTTGTCATTTCAGCTTTAAAAAGCCAATATCCTGCAATTCCACACATTTTGCCATGAGGCAGAGAGAAAACCTTGTCGTTTTTAAGCTTGAATTGCAGTGCTTTTATGTAAAAATACCGTTTATAATTGGTGGAGTACTGTGGATATAATAACCCTGCCCAGGATTAAGAACATAAATTGAATATCATTAATATTACATTGTATTGTATTACACCCTCTAAACTTCCAAAATATGTTATTAGCAATATTCATTAAAACAAATTAAATCTTTTGCAGACCCCCTGCAATACCCAGGGGTCCGTGGACCCCACTTTGAGAACTCAATGCTTAAGCAGCATCAGGAGACCTCCTTTTGCATGAGCAAGAGACTGTTTTGGTTAGCAGTGTTTTCTGAACAAATCACCATTGGATTGATGCAAATAACCATGATATATTTCTGCCAGGTAGGCATAATACTACTTTGTAGTTACCATTTCATTTGGGTTTTTTATTACCATCGTTGCTAATGGCTACACAAAGTTGTAGACAAATGAGACGGGCATTTCCTGTTTTGCCTCTTCAGAAAGTTGAAGGAAAAGAAGTATCACTGATGCTTTTTGTCACGATAATCTTGGGCTAATGAATTTATAATATATTCAATACATTTAGTGGGTTTCCTACTAAGTTCCAATACATTTTTGAACATTGTACAATTCTGTTTTAACGTCTGGATTCCGTGACTCCGACTGTGTTCTCCACATCGTGGCTTTATATAGGGCTTTTGTTTTCACCCTGCTGCTACTCGCTGTTTATTATCTACGCATAGTCACTTTACAAATGATCTCAACTAACCTGTACCCCCGCACATTGACTCGGTACTGGTGCCCTCTGTATATAGCCTTGTTATTCTTATGTACATTTTTTATGTTACTTTTAGATTTTAAAAAAAAACTTTCGTTTATTTAGTCAATATTTGATTAAATCTAGTTATTGAACTGAATTGTTAAGGGCTTGTAAGAGCTTGTAAGTAACCATTTCACGGTAAGGTCTACACCTGTTGTATTTTGCGCATGTGACAAATAGAATTTGATTTGATGAGGTGTGGCCATGCGTAGCTTGTTATTTCAAGGGCTGTCGATCCACATCATGATGTGCTAGCCCTTCTCTCTTTTGTTTCGTTTTTTTAGAGCCCACATAAAATGAGATCTGTTGCACAAATTAGGAAAATAAATAGATTGTTTGTCCCCTCAGATCGCCTCATTCCACTCCCTCCGATGAAATCTAAATGCTAATAACATTTACCGCCGGGCCGACCGCACGGCCGCGTACCAGCCCCACCGGCTGTGATTGCAAGTATTAGAAGACATCTCAGTTCTCCCTTCTTTCTTTCTTCCCTCCATCCCTCCATCTTCTCCTTCTCTGGGCTCCTGTCCCAGCTGCTCTGTAGCGCCTTTACGGAGCCGTCCACAATGATTTCGCAGGTGGAGACTAATATTGTCCCAAAGATAAATTATGACAAATGGGAACCCACGAGGGAAATGCACAATGACAAGCATACCTCCCAGGAAAAGAAGACAAACTAGCAAATGGCAGCGTCTGACGAGAAGTCAGGGGGCCCTGTCAGAACAAATATGTTCTTCAAATTATTTACTGAAAACACTCTCTTTTCTCTGTCAAACCTGAACTGATCGCCAGGGACATTTCTCATCATTTCAGGCAATGGGGCTTCTATTCCTATCTATGCCTGAGTGGAATAGTACATGATATTGAGTTACCGAGTCAGCTAGAGTCAGAGCCCTCAATCAATGTCATCTCGTTGCTGTCAGATGTGACATGGAATAGAATAGAGGAAGAAAGAAAGAAAGAAAGGTCCATGCAGTTAAAGTAGAGTTTTGTCATTAACAAAATGATTGTGTGAAACTCAAGGGGCTACTGTGAAATGGCTGGAAATAAGGACAAAAAAGACGAATTTGAGTAAAATCAAGATATATTTGACCAATTTATAGACGACTAAAACCCATTTAGTTTAATGTCTAATTTTCTCTCTTTTTCATACCCTCCCTCTTCACCCCCTCTCCATCATTCCTTCTCCGCTTCCTCTTTCTCACTCTCTCTCTTTCTAAACCTTCCCCTGTCATTTTTGTTGCGTGTGTCTTAGCCACAGTTCTCCCTGCTCTTCCCCCACTCTGCTCCAGTGCTCTGTTAAATCACTTTCACGGCCTTTCTGCCTCTGTGAATGGGGTCGTAACCACCACGTAATAAGGCTTGGACTGTCTTGAGCGGAGCACGGTTTAGAGGGATGGACCCTTCCTCTCTGCTCCTCGTTTACAGATGAATCTCGTCAGGTCACAATATAAGGGAAGAGAGGATATGCCTAGTCAAAAGAGAACCATTGTGCTGCCCCAGAAGCTTGGCTGGGGCGTAAAACCCTGTAAATTCAGACAAACGAAAAGGTGTAATTGGGTCTCATAAAGTGTACTTCATTATTTGATTTTCAAGAGGACATGCCCAGGAAATCTACAATCGCACGAGCGCATCTGCAAATCAAGAGGCATCTGTTTGGCCTCCGGGTTGGGGAAAGGCTCTTCGTCTGCTTTAGTCAAGATGAGATGCTGTGGCTGTAGCGTGCTTGTTGGTTTTGTCGGAGGATTAAAGCTGTGATATGCGATTCATTATTTTTGTTTTGATGC
Organism: Oncorhynchus gorbuscha; assembly: GCF_021184085.1. Lineage (NCBI taxonomy): Eukaryota > Metazoa > Chordata > Actinopteri > Salmoniformes > Salmonidae > Oncorhynchus > Oncorhynchus gorbuscha. Next base: position 28,000,473 of record NC_060193.1, on the reverse strand, counting down.
TTGCTGTTGTTACGAACCTACAAATATCCTAACTCTATGCAGGATCATTAGTGTCCTGCGTGTAGTGCAGTGGTCTATGTGTATGTTGGTGGACAGTGGTAGGCAGGTGAATGAGTTGAACATTAGTAGGTACAAAGTAAAGTTGCTTCTAGTGGGAAACAAGTGTCTAAGGAATGAGCATGGGCCAGAAATGGAAGAACAGCTATTACCTAACTTACAGTAGGACTACATGTGGTATGAGATCTCTTTCTGTCCACCTACGTGTGGTATGAGATCTCTTTCTGTCCACCTACATGTGGTTTGAGATCTCTTTCTGTCCACCTACATGTGGTATGAGATCTCTTTCTGTCCACCTACATGTGGTATGAGATCTCTTTCTGTCCACCTACGTGTGGTATGAGATCTCTTTCTGTCCACCTACATGTGGTTTGAGATCTCTTTCTGTCCACCTACATGTGGTATGAGATCTCTTTCTGTCCACCTACATGTGGTATGAGATCTCTTTCTGTCCACCTACATGTGGTATGAGATCTCTATGTCCACCTACATGTGGTATGAGATCTCTTTCTGTCCACCTACATGTGGTATGAGATCTCTTTCTGTCCACCTACATGTGGTATGAGATCTCTTTCTGTCCACCTACATGTGGTATGAGATCTCTTTCTGTCCACCTACATGTGGTATGAGATCTCTTTCTGTCCACCTACATGTGGTATGAGATCTCTATGTCCACCTACATGTGGTATGAGATCTCTTTCTGTCCACCTACGTGTGGTATGAGATCTCTTTCTGTCCACCTACATGTGGTATGAGATCTCTTTCTGTCCACCTACGTGTGGTATGAGATCTCTTTCTGTCCACCTACATGTGGTATGAGGTCTCTTTCTGTCCACCTACATGTGGTATGAGATCTCTTTCTGTCCACCTACATGTGGTATTAGATCTCTTTCTGTCCACCTACGTGTGGTATGAGATCTCTTTCTGTCCACCTACATGTGGTATGAGATCTCTTTCTGTCCACCTACATGTGGTATGAGATCTCTTTCTGTCCACCTACATGTGGTATGAGATCTCTTTCTGTCCACCTACATGTGGTATGAGATCTCTATGTCCACCTACATGTGGTATGAGATCTCTTTCTGTCCACCTACATGTGGTATGAGATCTCTTTCTGTCCACCTACATGTGGTATGAGATCTCTTTCTGTCCACCTACATGTGGTATGAGATCTCTTTCTGTCCACCTACATGTGGTATGAGATCTCTTTCTGTCCACCTACATGTGGTATGAGATCTCTTTCTGTCCACCTACATGTGGTATGAGATCTCTTTCTGTCCACCTACATGTTGTATGAGATCTCTTTCTGTCCACCTACATGTGGTATGAGATCTCTTTCTGTCCACCTACATGTGGTATGAGATCTCTTTCTGTCCACCTACATGTGGTATGAGATCTCTTTCTGTCCACCTACATGTGGTATGAGATCTCTTTCTGTCCACCTACATGTGGTATGAGATCTCTTTCTGTCCACCTACATGTGGTATGAGATCTCTTTCTGTCCACCTACATGTGGTATGAGATCTCTTTCTGTCCACCTACATGTGGTATGAGATCTCTTTCTGTCCACCTACATGTGGTATGAGATCTCTTTCTGTCCACCTACATGTGGTATGAGATCTCTTTATGTCCACCTACATGTGGTATGAGATCTCTTTCTGTCCACCTACATGTGGTATGAGATCTCTTTCTGTCCACCTACATGTGGTATGAGATCTCTTTCTGTCCACCTACATGTGGTATGAGATCTCTTTCTGTCCACCTACATGTGGTATGAGATCTCTTTCTGTCCACCTACATGTGGTATGAGATCTCTTTATGTCCACCTACATGTGGTATGAGATCTCTTTCTGTCCACCTACATGTGGTATGAGATCTCTTTCTGTCCACCTACATGTGGTATGAGATCTCTTTCTGTCCACCTACATGTGGTATGAGATCTCTTTATGTCCAACCTGTTGGGTAGTTAGCCAGTGTCCCTCGCATCCTGCAAGTGACCTCACCTTCCCTCCTTCCCCCTCGCCTGTATCCGTAGATGGTTTAGAACATGTATTATGTTACCTGTTTGGTGAGCCAGCGTGTGTCCCTGCAGTACAGCCTCTCTCTCCATTGGCCCCAAGCCCAGTGGACCGCTCCCCTCCCTCCTGGCGTGCCGTAAGAGGCCCTCGTGGGAGGCCAGGAGCTAATGGCTCTGAGCTGAGTCCCGGCCATGAATCAGAGGCCCATTAGCAGGACAACTAAACCCATGCAGGCCTAATGGACACACATCGAGACAGAAGAGGACCAAACAAATAACACAAAGCCATCTAGAGGCAGGCTGGGGGGGGGTAACATCATTAGATAGATGAGGTAAGGGTGAACTTTTGTTTTTGGGATACTAATGTCTCCGCCTTTGAGGTGCGGGAGAAAGAAAGAGAGAGAAGCTTTACAGGGGAGCTCATTGGGGATATAGGTTTCACTGTGATCCTATGCAGGAATCCTGTGTGTGCTGGTGTGCGTGCGTGCGTGCGTGCGTTCACATACACTTGTGTCAGATCGGTGTGTGTGAGTGAGACATAATTATCTAATTATCCTCAACATCCTATGCATTTACTCTCACTTCTCAATGATCTTGTGATAAAAAAAAAATCAACCCTTAGATAGAACCGCAAAGACTGACTTAGACCCATCTGTCCCTTTTTGTTAAACATGTTTCCCTTAAATTACCAAATGAGACTTGAACCGTGAAGCTTTCAATGTATGCCAAATGGCTTTGAACATAAGGTATGCTTGTATCAAAACCCATTTGTCTACACAAGGTGTCCCAAGGACAGCTAACAATGGGGGCAGAATACCAAACCTCTACACCCCTCCTGAATGTGTTTTGATCCCTTAGACAACGGTCTTGGAAGTCATGTCTAGACTACATGAATGCCATTCAAATGCAAGGCCCACCCAAGAGCATGAGTTTCTGGCAGAGGCGCGAACAACCGCTGCTTCCTTCTGACATGCTGTCCAACGTCCACGTTTGCGACGTGCACCAGTTGAGTCCTTTTGGAAGCCAACTTTCAAAAACAGTTCAAATGTAATGGCCGTGTAATTGATTACAGTGGCTCGTCAACTATCGCGGTGTCGCGGTGAAGCAGATATACCATGAGGTAGGTTATTAACTCGGCTGAATATTTATCTGTGGACACTGTGGAAAATGGCAACTATGCTTTTGTGTTGATACTACGCGGTTCCTAAGAGCATTGCTGTAGGGAAAGTCCAAGGGAATGTCATCCTCTTCCTACTTTTCTTTTCTTTTCCCTCTCTCTTTTATGCAATTAACCAGTGTATTCTTTCTGCCGTGGCGCGTGAGCTGAAATGCGTCAGTTGGAGAAAACTAGGAGGAGAGCGATGATGATAACAGCGACACAGAGAGGTCTGATGCTACGTGTTCAGACACCGAGCGCTGGCGAACGCTGTCTAAACCCTGGGTACACACACACACACACACACACACACACACACACACACACACACACACACACACACACACACACACACACACACACACACACACACACACACACTCACGTGATGTGCGAACACGGTTGCAGTTCATCACGCACTCGCAAACATACACAAATAGATAAGCTTGGGTGATACCATCTGTGCATGTACCGTAACACACACACGTACACGTGCACAGCCACACATTGGCACACACTAACGACACGCACACTACACCACATCCCTATTACACACATGCAGGGATACCTTCTAGTCACTTTGTTTTGTTAGCTCGGTCACTCTCCAACTACTCTACCTTCCCCAATCCAGGAATCAGCTCAGTGGCGATACAACCTGTGTCCTCAATCGCTCCCTTTACACCCCCCGGGGTTGGTTTTGGCAGAAGTCCGGTCGGTGTAGAGCCCTGGTGGGCTGTGTTCCCTGTGCTCCTGTCTGACTCGACCTCTGTGTCCCCTGTGCTCCTGTCTGACTTGACCTTTGCTCCGGCGAGCCTGCCCCCCCGCCGACCCCTCATCAGAACCCACTGGAAGTGCTGAGTCGGGAAGAATCCGCAGTTGCCAATTACGCAGCCAGGAGAGCGAGCAGCAGAACACCAGAGGAGCCGTGTAAACAGGGAGAGAAACGGCATGTTTCTCAGCCTGAAATGGCTCTCTTTTACGGAGTCTTGTCTCTCTGTTTCGTTTGAAACTGCTCGGTGTTCAAGATTGCCCATTAGAAGCTTACCAACAGACCGGGCGAAGAAGAGGAATGCCAACGGCATAAGGGTTAGAAGTGAATGCGGGTTGAGAAGTACTGCCCCTACGTAGGGATTTCTGTGTTTTTCTGTCACGTACATAAGGTTGCAGAGGAACTTGAGTTGAGATGCCACGACAGGAGGACGGTGTACGACTGAATTTTTAAACATGGCTGCCAGGCCTCTCCCTCTTCAGAGGCCACACTGAAGAGGAAAGCACAGTGTCTCGTTACTGTCAATGTCCAGACTGGTGTCCAAGATATAGTGGTAGAGATGGACAAAAGTGTCATGTCACGTCTAATTGCATCAGATGGGAAAATGAGATGGGACAGGCACTTTAGATTTGTGCTATAACTGACACTGCAGATACAAACGCCCACGCAACCACTTCCCCTGTATCTAAGGCAGAGGTTTGTATACAGGTGCATAACTAAGGGAGCGAGTTGACGGTTGCGCGTGTGTCTAATGTGTTGTGGTCTACCATTTTGGCCTCAACATTACTATGTTTGGAATCCGGGGTTACTGCGAGCATACACCCGGTCTACCTTCGTACCCTGTTCAATCTCGGGTTCCATTGCGCCGACGGTCTCTGGAGCGAGGAGCAGCGAGGTTCCCGCTTGCGTGACAAGCTTGTACCGAGGGCTGAAATATATATGAGACGTGAGAGGCGCAGTGCCATTTCAGGATTCCCATTATTACTGGGAATCAGAGCATTCTCCTAGGAGGTGAATAATGCATAGGCCAATGTATCTGCTTAGTCATTCAGACTCTAGCACCTGATGTGGGAGAGGATGGGAAAGCAGCGCACACTGTAGTCTAGGAGCTCTACAACTAAGACCAAGCTAAAAGTCTGGGGTCTTATAAAGCAACAAAAAATGTTATCTCTGCAAAATGGCAGAGACTGAAAGGTTTAGCTGATTCTTTTTCTTTAAATTCAAATTCCAAATTGCTACTTGAACCTGTCCTCTGTATTTGAATTGCAATGTGAGGCTATGGTGAGGGACTATGGACTCTGTCTTGGTGGAAGGGTGAAGGGGTGGGGTCCAGGGCAACAGATCCCCCCCCTACCCATCTTCCCCTTCACCAGTTTCCCCTTTGCCTCCAGACACTCCATGTGTCCCATTACTTACATAGCAGCCTGGAGAGCTCTTACTCATCACCTTGGACCGTAGCCCTGCGTCAGCACTCCACAACACACAGGGAAAAAGAAAATGCAAAGAAATATCCCTCTTCATCCCCTTTCGGGCTCATTTTTCCTGCTAAGCGTCGGACGGTGGGACACTCTCCAAGCCTCCATTAGTGGCCATGAATAATGCAGTTAATAATGAGTGTTACGTTCAGCCATGCACCTCCGCCCTACGGGGGGGGGGGGATTATATAGGGTTGATGGGGGTGGGGGGACTAGACCCAGCTTCATAGATCTGGAGGAAAACAATCTTGCCTCTTGGGTGGTCAGGGTGGATCACAACCTCATCTGTCTTGTTGCCGGGGTTTTTGGTGTGGGGAATTAGTATTTATGGACTTCTTGACTACAGGTAACTGCCAAAGTAAATGAAACAGGTGAATTCCTTAGTTAATTAAGGAATTAACATCCCATCATTCTTAGGGTCATGAATAAAAATTCCCAATTTCCCATTATGTTGGCTACCATGGAGTAAGAGATCTCAGTGGCTTTGAAAGAGGGGTCTCAAAGGAGCATAGTGTGTGTGTGTGTGTGTGTGTGTGTGTGTGTGTGTGTGTGTGTGTGTGTGTGTGTGTGTGTGTGTGTGTGTGTGTGTGTGTGTGTGTGTGTGTGTGTGTGTGTGTGTGTGTGTGTGTGTGTGTGTGTGTGTGTGTGTGTGTGTGTGTGTGCGTGTGTGTGTGTGCGTGTGCATGTGTATGTGCGTGCATCAGTCACCAGATCTCAACCCAATTGAACACTTATGGGAGATTCTGGAGCGGCGCTTTAGACAGTGTTTTCCAACACCATCAACAAAACATCAAATGATGGAATTTCTCGTGGAAGAATGGTGTTGCACCCCTCCAATAGACTTCCAGACACTTGTAGCATCTACAGTGCAGGCCAAGGCGCATTAAATCTGTTCTGGCAGTTTGTGGTGGCCGACACCTCTGTACAGTAACACGATATCCCATGAGAACATGAACTCGTTAATCTTTCCCAAGCAATTCTCTCTCGGTGTCGCACGATGCTAAGCTAACCTCAAGGATGTCAACTACCTCCACCATGAGACGGGAGCTTCAGTCTTTACTCAGTCTTTCTTAACAAAATTATAACAACTCTCGGAAATCAGTATTTCCCTTCAAAACTCGGTAGGTATGGGTTTTGTTCTATTTTTTATCCTCTTCTTTTATAATTTTTCCTCACCAATGGTCGTAATGTCCATCCTCTTCTCAACGTCTCTCTTCCTCTCTTTTTACCCCCCAGGCCTCCCATTAACCAGGTCAACTCTCCCATTGGCCACAGCTTAACAGGCGACCTTATTGGTCAAAATTTAAACTTACAAAATTAACCAACCTATTCTATTCACTTATACATCAAATATATATTTATTCAAAAGAAATGCATGAACAACATTACAATGCGGAAATCTCCTTTTAAATCTAATAGCAATGAATTATAACAAATAAACTCAATACTTGGTTCTAACAAGAATAAACTCAATACGTGGTTCTAACAAGGGTATTACACAAAGAAAAAGTTTAGTTTCACAAATCCCTAGCTTCAGTGACAAAGAAGCCTTGCATTTATCTGGGTTTATTCTCGGGAATTTTTGTCTGTATTCTATAGCGAACTGATGCAGTGTTACTAAAAGACTAATGGAGGCAAACTAAAAAAACAATGACTGTATTATGGACCATGGTTTCACTAACACATCCACCATTTTGTCTTCTACCACCTCTGTAGTAAAATATGTTGTAGGAACACACCCTGGCAGCAGCCCCACATGGAGAGAGAGGGAGATAGAGGGAGAGCACCTCTGCCAAAGCAATCACTATCTTTCCTCAGTGAAGTGTGAACACTTACTGCAGGAGTGCCTTCAAATCAGCAGGCAACAGTTGGCTTTAGAACCTGATTAGTGATAAAGGCACACGAGGAGAGGGGCAGAGCAGAGAGATCTATCACACTTACAAATGAAGGCTCCGCCGCCGATATGATATGACAAGCAGCCCGCCATCCTTCAACCGGCTGTCACACCCGGGGTTGATGGAGCGCCGGGAGTAGGGGCACTGTTATGGATGCGGTGGCAGGAAGCTCCGGGGTTAACGTGGGAGGGGGGGAGAGGGAGTGGAGGTGAGGGGGAGTACATCAGGACATGCATAACAGAGACGGATCAGAAAACGCTAGCGAATGATTACCCCCCTCCACTCATGCCCCCCCCCCCCCTCCCCCCCCTCCCCCTCCTGTACCGCTACCTGGCCCGGGCGAGATAAGCGATGGTGATGATTGTAGAGAGACACACTTTTATTTCCTTAATGACTCCCCTCCCCTCCTACTACCCTCCTCCCCAACCCTCACAGACATCCTCACACATAAGCATGTCTGACACACCGCCCCTTAGATTGTGCTCCCCTGTTCCTTCCGTTAGATGTTAAATCAGGCCGGCCTGTCAGAAGTGGTTGTGGCTGTCTGCCGTGGAGCAGGGGCCACTTGGCTGTGGTTAATTGGAAAGGTAATGGATTTCCAGCCCCGGTCGTGCACACACAGCCAGAGGGCTACAGGAGCAAGCATTGGGTTGGAGGGTATGTGCCACCGACAAGTCAAGCACGGCCACCTCCCCAACCTCCACCACATCCTCCCATTCAGTTATACCTGCACTATGCTCACCACCACTCAAGCCCATCCAATCAACCACTGAACTCTCACATGATGAATGGACGCAATCTGAAGCGTGAGCTACCCTATAGCCTTGTTCTAAGCACTGAGGACAGTCTGTGTGTAATCCACAGTGCTGGATAGTGATGGTGATGGTTAGGACCTATAATGGATGCCAGTGCCGGGGTTGAACTCTCATCCTCCCCATGTAAGCGTGCAACTCAGGCCGTGTGACTTCACACTCGGCAACGGGTGCCCGCTCACTGGCTCACTCACCCGGTCGAGGATAGAAGTTTGGTGCTGTCATGACTGTGACTGTCATTAAATGTGAAGACTGTTATTTAATCAAATAAATTCTCTGTGTAATTATTTACCTGGTTAAACTAATTATGTAAACTTTAATTAACTAGGAAGTCGGGGCACCACGGGAAAATGTTTATAGTCTCTATTTCCCGAATAGACTCTTCAGATATTTTCATATCTTATTGATTAGTCTTCTATTAATGTATCATTATTGCCTCATCAGTTCTCATTACTGAATGTCACAAACCCTTGGATATCTGCACAAACCTTACCCTCCATAATGAATCAGCGATATAACAATTGGCTTAATTATTAGTTAACTAACTAACTAAACAAATCACAGAAATACATAAATCAAACAATATAGTTATTGGTTACTAACACAATGCACTGATAAGTCCCTAGTGGGATAAACACGTATGACGGCTTGGTAGACAATGGAAAGGGGTGGGGACAGATAAAGGAAAACGGGAAAGACTAAATGGATTCACTACACAAAGTTGATAATTATAGTCATTGAAATGCTAATCCTTTGCACATCAACGGCCGCTCATTCGAAAATAATTGCAATGTATATATATACGCCTGTATGTCGTCGTTGTCTTCTCTGTTGGAATTGCCTGTCTGTCTGCTGGAGAGTCAGTCCATCAGAGAGTCTCTGGTTAACTTCTCCAGAATTCACAATGTCCTTCGTGGTTGTAGCTTTCTCAGCGGCTCTGGATAGTATCTGTTGTAATGGATACGTCAGGTGTACAGATTGTCGTTGCATAGAATAGATGCTTCTGCGGTTGTTGGTATTCTCGTACTTGATTTACGTACTTTCCAGTTGCAGACTAGTAATTCTATATCTAAGATTTGCTCTTATTCTGTGGTGATCGATAGTCTCAGAGTTGAACCATTTCCAGCCGTGTAGCCAACACTACACGGAGTCTGGTCTCCTGGGCCTATAGTGTGACGTTGTTTGTGTTCAGTTCGTACATTTCTTAACCCTTCCAACATGTAGCGACAGCGCCATATTTTCTGGTCAAAATGTACATTTCGTCAGGAGTGGGTTTTATACTCAATGAGAAAAGGGGCGGTCCATGACGCCAAAATAATGTCTGTGCCCACGGGGTGTGGCCACGGACTCGGTTAACTTCGTATCAACCCAGATTTTCTCATTTAGAGGGTTAACCTCTCTAGGATAGGGGACGCTTGCGTCCCACTTGGCCAAAAGCCAGGGAAAATGCAGCGTGGCAAATTCAAATAAAATTATATAAAAATCAAACTTTCATTAAATCACAAATGTAAGATACTAAATTAAAGCTACACTCGTTATGATTCCAGCCAACATGTCAGATTTTAAAAAGGCTTTTCGGCGAAAGCATAAGAAGACATTATCTGATGATAGCACAACAGTAAACAAAGAGTAGCATATTTCAACCCTGCAGGTGCTACACAAAACGTATAAATAAAATATAAAACATGCATTACCTTTGACGAGCTTCTTTTGTTGGCACTCCAATATGTCCCATAAACATCATATATCCAAAATCTCAATTTATTTGGCGCGCTTGATCCAGAAAAAAACAGCTTCCAATTTGCGCAACGTCACTACAAAAGATCTCAAAAGTTGCCTGTAAACTTTGCCAAAACATTTCAAACTACTTTTGTAATACAACTGTAGGTATTTTTAAACGTTAATAATTGATCAAATTGAAGACGGGTCTATCTGTGTTCAAGACAACAAACCAACGCTACTTTTCAAGTCTTGCGCAACTCAACAGTGTTACCCAGTTCCTAGATGGCCGTACTTCTTCATTGCACAAAGGAATAACCTCAACCAAATTCCAAAGACTGGTGACATCCAGTGGAAGTGGTAGGAACTGAAAACAAGTGCCTAAGAAATATAATTTCCCAATGAGAACTCACTGAACAGACAGAGACCTAAAAACAAGAACATTCTGAACGGTTAGTCCTCGGGGTTTTGCCTGCTACATAAGTTCTGTTATACTCACAGACATGATTCAAACAGTTTTAGAAACTTCAGAGTCTTTTCCATCCAAATATACTAATAATATGCATATCTTATATTCTTGGCATGAGTAGCAGGAAGTTGAAATTGGGCACGCTATTTATCCAAAAGTGAAAATGCAGCTCCCTATTTCTTAAGAAGTTAACATCACATAACATCTTTTCACAAATAGTTTCATGTTTAATCACATACATTTCACAATATTTAGATGTATGTATACCCCATAATTAAGAAGAGCACACAACCAAAGACACAGTAATGAGTGCTTCCTGTCCTTCACGAGATCACCAAATGAAACACACTCGTCACAGCTGTCCCTTAAGTGTCCACGGACCACTCCCACATTCTAAAAAATATGAATATTGTTTAATTATTCAAACTTTTGATGTCCAAGGGTCTCTCTGTGTTCCAGAGTTTACATTCCAATTTTGAACACTACAGAGCACAGAGGCAGCATAATTTATGACCGCCATAAAACAGCCGACTTCCCGCTCTCCCCCTCTACGAGAGAGAGCACGCTGTAGAGCGGACTCACTGTAACCTGATCCTTCAGCTCGTCACAGGAGAGTTATGACAGTGCCATGCAAAGGGAAAGGTTTGACAGGGACATATACCCCCCTTTTTTTATCTTTCTCCTCTTGTTTTTCATCCTCCGTTTCTTACTTCTTCCACTCCTCCTTTATCTGGCATTGCTCCTGCATCATCCCCCAGATGTCATGGTTGGTTACGTCTGCCAACTCTCTTTTCTTTACTAGCCTCTGTAGTTTGCTGATGTTGTTTCTCCCAGGACCGTTGTTGTAGTACGGGGTTCCTCTGCGAAGCCAAATGCAAATATCCGAGGTTTATATCAGAGATGTTTCTAAACAGCCCTTTGCTGCTGTAGTCTTTTGGTGTGATGTCATCTTTATTGAGAGGCAGCGTTCTCCCAAAACAACCCTTTAACTTTCCCTCAGAGGCCCTCTCCTAATGCTCCTCCTCCCATTCACACAGTGGGGTAACACAGCACTGATTAAAAAAAACAGCAGGCTAGAGATGATGAGAAAACGCTCTTAGATGGGGTTGATATTGGTCAGGCTGGTAGCCCTGGGCCTCTGAGTCAGACCTAATATTTAAAACTGCTCTGAGAACAGTGTAGACGGTTCAAGCGCAACACAGTCGACTACAAGGAGCACAAAGACGCATGAGGAGAGGTACGAGAGGTCCACGGAAGGAGGTAATCGAAGATGCTCAAAGCACCAATGCCCCCCGAGAGAATGTTGTTTTTAACAGATAGTTCAAATTGAACCTTTTGTGTTTTATCAAATTGAAAAGTTTCTTTAGCTCTAGAACTGAAGCTCTCCCTAATTACTCCATCTTCTTAATTCCATTTGTAAATAACCCATCAGTTAGTACATTTTGTTGACTGGTAGAAAATTATATTGACATCCAACTAAAGAAACAAGATGAACATCCACATTTATAACGTAAAAACAATGTTTCCAGGAGTTTAAAAAAATGCTCTTGATGATTTAATGATAACGTATTCAGACCACTTGACTTTTTCCCGGTTTGTTACGTTAGTCTTATTCTAAAATTGATTAAATATTGTTTTTGCCTCATCAATCAACACACAGTACCCCATAATGACTACATGGAACAACAGGTTTTTAGAAATGTTAATTACGTAAGTACGCAGACCCTGTCCAGTTTCTGTGTTATTTTGCCCATCGTAACCCTCTCTTTTATTGGCCAGTCTGAGATATGGCTTTTTCTTTGCAACTCTGCATAGAAGGCCAGCATCCCGGTGTCGCATCTTCACTGTTGATGTTGAGACGGGTGTTTTGCGGGTACTATTTAATGAAGCTGCCAGTTGATCACTTGTGAGGCGTCTGTTTCTGAAACTAAACACTCTAATATACTTGTCCTTTTTCTCAGTTGTGCACCGGGGCCTCCCACTCCTCTTTCTTTTCTGGTTAGAGCCAGTTTGCGCTGTTCTGTGACGGGAGTAGTACACAGCGTTGTACGAGATCTTCAGTTTCTTGGCAATTTCTCGCAATATTTCTCAGAACAAGAATAGACTGACGAGTTTCAGAAGAAATGTCTTTGTTTCTGGCCCTTTTTAACCTGTTATCGAACCCACAAATGCTGATGCTCCAGATACTCGGCTAGTCTAAAGAAGGCCAGTTTTATTGATTCTTTAATCAAAACAACAGTTTTCAGCTGTGCTAACATAATTTCAAAAGGGTTTTCTAATGATCTTTTATACTTAAAAAAAAAATATATATATATATATATTTTTTACCTTTATTTAACCAGGCAAGTCAGTTAAGAACACATTCTTATTTTCAATGAAGGCCTATGAACAGTGGGTTAACTGCCTGTTCAGGGGCAGAATGACAGATATGTACCTTGTCAGTTCGAGGGTTTGAACTTGCAACCTTCCGGCTACTAGCCCAACGCCCTAACCACTAGGCTACCCTGCCGCCCCAATGTAGATATTCCAAGAAAAATAAATCTGCCATTCCAGCAACAATAGTCATTTACAACATTAACAATGTCTACACTGTATTTCTGATCAATTTGACATTATTTTAATGACAAAAAATGTGCTATTCTTTAAAAAAATAAGGACATTTCTAAGTAACCCCAAACCTTTTAACGGTCGTGTATGTGTACCCTATCCCTGATGCAGTAAAAAAGTATATATAATAATATAAGTAAGCTTTATTCGACGTCTTTTTCAGTGCGGAACCATTACACATTATTTTTTTCTGAATATACAGGTTTTACTCACCAGCCAAGCTTCTGGGAGAGCACGATGGTCCCCTTTTGATCAGCTTAGACAATACATGACACAGGAATGAGAATACAGATTGGGCCTAAACCACAGAACTCAGACCAGTGGAATGCAGTAGCCATTTGTCTTGCAGAGATTGGTTGTAATACTTTGGATGGGGAAGAGGGGAACCGGGGGTTGTTGGTGTGAAGGACACATGGAATTGTTAGAGAAAACTGAGAAAATGAAAAGGCGAAGGCGAACCTATTGTATTCGGAAATTGGAGTGTGAAGGACGAACAGTAGCATTGCAAAGCAAGAGCGGATTTCCCATTTCTCTGTGTGTGACTGTGTGCGCCTTGTGTGTGTGTGTGTGCGCTTTGTGTGTGTGCGCTTTTTGTGTGTGCGCTTTGTGTGTGTGCACTTTGTATGTGTGCGCTTTGTGTGTGTGTGTGTGTGTGTGTGTGTGTGTGTGTGTGTGTGTGTGTGTGTGTGTGTGTGTGTGTGTGTGTGTGTGTGTGTGTGTGTGTGTGTGTGTGTGTGTGTGTGTGTGTGTGTGTGTGTGTGTGTGTGTGTGTGTGTGTGTGTGTGTGTGTGTGTGTGTGTGTGTGTGTGTGTGTGTGTGTGTGTGTGTGTGTGTGTGTGTGTGTGTGTGTGTGTGTGTGTGTGTGTGTGTGTGTGTGTGTGTGTGTGTGTGTGTGTGTGTGTGTGTGTGCTTACAGCTCCTCCTTTGTTGACAATGGGTCAGTACAGTAGTCACTGCTGAAGGGGTCTGCTCGACAGAGTAACGTAGGAACAACAAATAGTGTGGAAGGAAACATAAAAAAAAGAAAGAGACAGGTTATTGAGACAGAAACAAAATGGCGTCTCAGCAGGCAGCATCATTTTAAAACACTCGTCTGTCTTACAGGATCTTGTGTCGGGGTCTCGGATCCGGATATTAAGGGAAATGGTATCCATCTCCGAACACATTTCTTGGGCTTATATTAGCAGTAATGCCAGACTGGCAAGAGGAATGGCAGTGGCGGAGTGCTGGGGAGACAGCTGGCGAACGAGGGGGCCTCTTTTCTGCAGGACTTAATCTAGGCTAATACCCAGTCCATTGAGGGAGTGTGATGTTAAAATCCGTTTTAGTCATAAATAAGATGCTCCCAAGGCCATCTTAGCAGAGCACTTGGGGCTTGGCTGGGGTTGAAAAAACATATAACCCTTCAGTGCATCTTGGACGGAAAATAACTATAATAGTGAGTATTGGATGAGCCATGGAATAAGGCTGGGCGGTACACCTTATTCTAAGTTATACCGTTATTGATGCACGGACCAGTTTGGCTCCGTGCAGTTTGAATTGAGCAGTATAAATCAATCAGAATGGAGAAAGACCCATTGAAATCACTTAGAATGTATATGTCACGCACTTCTCATCAAGAAAATGTAGAACTTTTGTTATTCAAAAACATAAAGTACCAGCATACTGTCCAATTTTTAAAAAAATACAGTGATATGATATTTTGGCCAAATTGCCCAGCCCTACCATGGAAATACTGGCTCATCTCTCAGGTGTGAGGAATCTGCCGATAAATGTGAACCCATCTTCATAGGTCAGCAACCCCGTTCGCCCAGGAATGACCCTTATCTTCAGGTTCAGGACAAGCAGTCCCAAATCTGTCACCGGAATCAGACTGTCTCGATCTTTCAAATTCCCCATGGCTCAGAGGCACAGTCTAATTTAGCAAGAAAAGGACCAAGTGTAGGAGTGATGAATTTCAAGCAAACGGTTGTCTGGGCCAGCCCAGGAAAAAGTTCCTCTCCGTGAGCGAGAGATGGAGGGAGAGAGGATTGAGGTGATTAAGGGGTGTAATGGGTGGTTGAGCGAGAGAAGGAGGGAGAGAGGATTGAGGTGATTAAGGGGTGTAATGGGTGGTTGAGCGGGAGATGGAGGGAGAGAGGATTGAGGTGATTAAGGGGTGTAATGGGTGGTTGAGCGGGAGATGGAGGGAGAGAGGATTGAGGTGATTAAGGGGTGTAATGGGTGGTTGAGCGGGAGATGGAGGGAGAGAGGATTGAGGTGATTAAGGGGTGTAATGGGTGGTTGAGCGGGAGATGGAGGGAGAGAGGATTGAGGTGATTAAGGGGTGTAATGGGTGGTTGAGCGGGAGATGGAGGGAGAGAGGATTGAGGTGATTAAGGGGTGTAATGGGTGGTTGAGCGGGAGAAGGAGGGAGAGAGGATTGAGGTGATTAAGGGGTGTAATGGGTGGTTGAGCGGGAGATGGAGGGAGAGAGGATTGAGGTGATTAAGGGGTGTAATGGGTGGTTGAGCGGGAGATGGAGGGAGAGAGGATTGAGGTGATTAAGGGGTGTAATGGGTGGTTGAGCGGGAGATGGAGGGAGAGAGGATTGAGGTGATTAAGGGGTGTAATGGGTGGTTGAGCGAGAGAAGGAGGGAGAGAGGATTGAGGTGATTAAGGGGTGTAATGGGTGGTTGAGCGGGGAGCATTCCCTGAGACGTTCAAAGGTGTGAAATATGAAGCGTGAAAGGCGAAAGGACAGAGATTCATCACCTGCTTATCATTGCAAATCTGCCCGTCGTCATCTCAGTGTCGTCTGACACCCTCCCTGACGTAAAGGAAGGGAGTGCCAGGTAAAAAGACAGAGAGATGTGTGGTGATGAAGAGAAACGAAGTGATTACTTCCACCTAGCTCTGTTTAATCAGTACACCCCTATGCTTCAGATAACTTCTGACCCAGGCTGATAGGACATTAAGGTGATTTGTTCCGCCGGGTAGCGTTCCAGCGCTGAAGGACACCCCGCGTTTTAATTACACTTTGGGTGTTCCTTCCTTTACGAAGTATGAACGAGATGTTTTTCTCTAGGATGCTTCACTCCATTTGCCCTTCCTGTAATTGGCTAGTCCCTGATCATATGCCCCCCACCACCACCACACTCAACCTTCCCAGTAACCCCCACTCCTCCACTACCCATAAAACCCGCCGGCCGTTGTGTAAACAGGGTGTAAACACGTGTTCACTCTTCCCTCTACTCCCACACAATATCATTTCCCCCCAGGCCTTCTGAACCCTGAGGTCTGCAGTTGAAGTCGGAAGTTTACATACACTTCATTAAAACTTGTTTTTCAACCACTCCACAAATTTCTCGTTAACAAACTATAGTTTTGGCAAGTCGGTTAGGACATCTACTTTGTGCATGACACAAGTCATTTTTCCAACAATTGTTTACAGACAGATTATTTCACTTAATCACAATTCCAGTGAGTCAGAAGTTTACATACACTAAGTTGACTGCGCCTTTAAACAGCTTGGAAAATTCCAGAAAATGATGTCTTTAGAAGCTTCTAATAGGCTAATTGACATCATTTCAGTCAATTGGAGGTGTACCTGTGGATGTATTTCAAGGCCTACCTTAAAACTCAGTGCCTCTTTGAGTGACATCATGGGACAATCAAAAGAAATCAGCCAAGACCTAAAAAAATGTAGACCTCCACATGTCTGGTTCATCCTTCGGTGCAAATTCCTAACGCCTGAAGTATAAACACCATGGGACCATGCAGCCGTCATACCGCTCAGGAAGGAGACGCGTTCTGTCTCCTAGAGATGAACGTACTTTGGTGCGAAAAAGTTCAAATCAATCACAGAACAACAGAAAAGGACCTTGTGAAGATGCTAGAGGAAACAGGTACACAAGTATCTATATCCACAGTTAAACGAGTCCTATATTGACATAACCTGAAAGGCCGCTCAGCAAGGAAGAAGCCACTACTCCAAAACCGCCATAAAAAAATCCAGACTACGGTTTGCAACTGCACATGGGGACAAAGATGGTACGTTTTGGAGAAATGTCCTCTGGACAAAATATAGAACTGTTTGGCCATAATGCCCATTGTTATGTTTGGAGGAAAAAGGGGGATGCTTGCAAGCCGAAGAACACCAGCCCAACCGTGAAGCACGGGAGTGGCAGCATCATGTTGTGGGGGTGCTTTGCTGCAGGAGGAACTGGTGCACTTCACAAAATAGATGACATCACGAGGGAGGTAAAATATGTGGACATATTGAAGCAACATCTCAAGACATCAGTCAGGAAGTTAAAGCTTGGGTCTTCCAAATGAACAATGACCCCAAACATACTTCCAAAGTTGTGGCAAAATGGCGTAAGGACAACAAAGTCAAGGTATTGGAGTGGCCATCACAAAGCCCTGACCTCAATCCCATAGTAAATTTGTGGGCAGAACTGAAAAAGCGTGTGCGAGCAAGGAGGCCTACAAACCTGACTCAGTTACAACAGCTCTGTCAGGAGGAATGGGCCAAAATTCACCGAACTTATTGTGGGAAGCTTGTGGAAGGCTACCTGAAACGTTTGACCCAATTTAAAGGCAATGCTACCAAATACTAATTGAGAGTATGTAAGCTTATGACCCACTGGGAATGTGATGAAAGAAATTAAAGCTGAAATAAATCATTATCTCTACTATTATTCTGACATGTCACATTCTTAAAATAAAGTGGTGATCCTAACTGACCTAAGGCAGGGAATGTTTACTAGGATTAAATGTCAGGAATTGTGAAAAACTGAGTTGAAATGTATTTGGCTAAGGTGTATGTAAACCTCCGACTTCAACTGTACATTCACTGGGCTTTTACACTGTCTCGTCTCCTGGTTTTAACCGGCTGGCTAATTAACCAGGCCAATCATGAAACAGGATAGTACGGCTGTCACAGAACAGGGAATGGAGACGGTAAATAGGGTGGTTACTCTTGTAACTGGAAATAGCGCTATGTTGTGAACTGTGAAATGTCCAGTTTCCTGCGACAACACCGACTTTCAGTCCTTTCTACCACCTTCTGCGTAACTTTTAAATGAGGCTGCGCGTGTCTAGAATGTCGGATACAGGTGTAGACTAACTGCGGGCCCTGACAGTCGGTCTCTTCCTTCATCACTGGTCTAGACATCCAACCCATGAATAAATACAATAGAGATCACCCCTATTGGCCCTTCAGATTCATCAGTGAGCCATGTGTTCAAATAACGATTAGAAAAGCATCGCACCGTGCATCCCTGACCTGCCTTGAACACAATACTGTGGAGTAGCAGGGAGGCGTCTGCGGTTTCTGCCAGAGCGTTAAGCAGAACACACACGCAGGCCCCGTCACAAACAGAGTTTGTAATGCAAGTGGGTCAGGTGAGCACAACAGGCACTGATGGAGCAGAGAAAATAGCGGGGCATCGATTTTACGTCACGGAACACAATAAGCAATGAGAACAACGCAGTCATCTCTATGCCATGCCGGTGAGCTTGTTGCTAGTTCCTCACACATGCAATAAGATGTGGTCTGGTCTGCCATCTCATTGAGATATAATGACCTTATGTCATGTCCCCTCATACTCATGGTTAGCTGGCTGAGGAAGTGAATCACAGCCTTGGTTGTGTTGTGAGAAGGTCCTCCACTACCAGGGGCAATGGAGATGGAGGATAATTATAGTGGAGTGGGACTATAATAGCCGTCCCCAGAGGTTTAGGGAAGGGGGAGATGAGGAGCACCGGCCACTCCACCACTGATGCCGGCAGGGCACTGTGTGGGTGTCTATACGTGTGTGCATGTGTGTTCGGGCTCGCACTGTCTGCTTGTGTTAGCTCACGGGCTGTGTGTGTGAGTGGTTGTACACTGCAGTATGCGACCTTGTGTCGAGGAATGTGTACATGCATGCAACCCAGCTCACCTGTTTATCATGTGTTTATAATTCTGTATGTATTTGCACACTCGAGAGGGACAAAGGTGCCATTTGTAATTATTTTGTATTCGTAAAAAAAAAACAGCTAGCATAAAATACATGTTTGTGTGTGACCATAAGTGATTATATCATTGTATTTATCCCTGTATGTACGCATTCCATACCTGACCGTTGCAGGAACACAGATTCTTTTCCCCCCCCCCCATTCAGTTTCCCGAGTAGCTTTCTCATCCTCGGATTAATGCTGAACGGCCGTTAACCTGATCTTGATTGATATCAGCTGATGAGAAACTGCAGGCTCCTGTGAAATAGATTGATTGATGTCACACACACAAATACTTCCAGAATACTAATGGAGGAGAGGCTTCTGCCCCAAAAATGAATTTTTCATACGAGTGGAGTTCTGCCAACGCTGTGCAACCCCCCGGGGAACTGGAACCTTGGACAGTCCCAGGAGTAATACTGTACTTATTTACATAATGAATACATATTGCGTTAAATACATATTACTAAATCACATTTGCATAATATTAGAATACCATTGTACTCTTGCAGCGTGAGTTCTCTATCATGAGAAATTACACGGAGTGGGTATTTAGTCTCTCCACCAAGCAACCACCCGAAAACATTTGCTTGTGTTACGGTACAGCTGAATATCAGTTTTGCTATAAGCCAGTAGACATTGGCAGTGAGTTTGTATGCCACAATACATTCCTGGCTGTGTGTACACACTGATGAATGATTCAGAGGGGAAAAGGTAGAGGGAACATTGTGTCAAATCAGCCGAGGGTGAGTGGCAAGGTGGGGGAAATGGGGTGGAAAATACAGACGTGGGAGAATGGTAGCTTAGATGACGTCCATTAGTGTAAAGCAAGATGGAGTGCGTAGCAGCCAGTGAACAGCCAGGGCCTAGAGACAGGGGAATCATCGTAGAGGGATACCGCACTGTGGAGCTCTTCTATTGGCCACAGAAACACTGCTACTCAAGAACTAAAACCACAGGGGCTTGGATAAATGTAAAGTCAAAACACAGGGTGGGTAAAAAGGAGCGATATGATACGTTTTCAGTTGATTATATGGTATTCCAGTGACTCCGCATTCACAGCGGGCGTTGCGGTGATGTAAGATAATGTGTTCATGTGCCGGGGTAGGCCCGGGCCTTTTGTCTCTGAAACAGCGCCCAGGTTTTTCAACCGCCGCTCAACACCCAACCAAAAACTGCCAAGTCTAAGTCTTGTGTTTTTGCGTATGTACGCATGTTGAATTATCGCCTGTGCGCTGTCTGCAAAGAAGCACCAGGATTGAGTTAGTTAAATGGCTGGCCTGTTGCTTGCCTCTGCTAGCGCTCCTTCAGAGCTTACCCCTGAGGCCCCGGGTGCATTCATTACATTTACTCTGCTGCAAAGTGTTTCGTATGTCCATCCTCGTTTCCTTCCGTAATTCTCGGTTTGGTTCCTAAACGTTCCAGAAATGAATACGGAAGAACACATTCCGCCCCTGTCCAGCAAACGCTAAGGGCATCATACTGCATGTATGTGGGTACTGGGTTTGTTGTGCGTCCTTCTCATCCACACTCCTCCATCTCTGTCTCACCATCCTTCTCACACAGACCGTGTGTAGTGCTCGTGTAGAACTCTTTAGCCAGCACAGGCTTGTAAAACAAGCCCCCCACACACTTCACTGGAGGGGGTCATGCTTGCCCTAGCACCTTCTCGCCAGTGACACTCTGTCCACTGAAGTTCATCTCTGATGGGTTTATGGGCTTAGGAGTGGCAGAATGTGAGACAGTGAAGTCACGCTGTGTCTGAGTGCCATCTGGCTGTTACAGGCCTGTAGAGGAGAGAGGCCCAGAGAGACATTCTCCTGATGAGTGGATGGCCATTGAGGGAGGATGAGATGCGGAGGAGAGAGAGAGAGAGAGAGAGAGAGAGAGAGAGAGAGAGAGAGAGAGAGAGAGAGAGAGAGAGAGAGAGAAGGAGAGAGGGAGATGTGAGCAGTGTTTGCCAGGCCGAAGGGTCTCCACCTGCCTCTCATTCATTGTTAATTGGTCGTCAAACTGTTGCCGCCGTGCCAACACTGTGGGAGGAGAATGCTGGGAATCTCTCCAGCACTCCCTCTCTCCCCCCTTCGTCTCGCTCCCCCTGTGTCCTGTTCGGGTTCACAAAGTTAGTTTGCTAAGACATTGCATAAGAGACA
The DNA here is from genome assembly GCF_021184085.1 of Oncorhynchus gorbuscha. Classification (NCBI taxonomy): domain Eukaryota; kingdom Metazoa; phylum Chordata; class Actinopteri; order Salmoniformes; family Salmonidae; genus Oncorhynchus; species Oncorhynchus gorbuscha. Next base: position 27,979,362 of record NC_060193.1, on the reverse strand, counting down.
CATGTTTCATAAGGCTACCTCACAGGACATTTCAAATTGAACACAGGTATCATGGGACTCCATTTGTTCATAAGTTGAACCAGTATACCGTAGCAGCGTCAGTTGTCTGGTCATAGGAGGATATACAGACACATTTTACCCTACCCCTGCGGGGGAGTGGTAGGCTCTGCTGCGCCATGTGTGAGTGACAGCTAAGGCCTTAGTGAGAGGTTTGCTATAAGGTTAGCCATCGCATACTCCAAATAGAACCCGTTCCAAGGGAGCTGTGTGTTTCCTACCACCAGGCCTTAGTGAGAGGTTATCTAAGGTTAACCAATCTAAAACTCAACACATAGGCCGATTGTATCACTGGCTTACCAGACACACAGCAAGGCAGGGTGGCCCAGGAGAACTGGAGGCCCATGAACCTGTCATAAATGTCTATTTTCTTCTAATGTAATATATCATTTTGACAGTAAGCCTCCAAAAAAGACATTAATGTCAACCTTTTTCATTTCCAATGCGTTTGTACTAGGAAGCTAAGTGTTTGTTTCTTGGGCTTCAGGAATGTGACTGAAAAAGTACCTCAAGGCTTGAAAAGGAAAACGTTTCACTGATTGAACGTATAAGGGGATGTCGGTGAACAAATGCCCGTGGTCAAGGCTACGACCGTGCCAGTGCAACGAGTGGAGCTTACTTGGGTGTTCAAAAGCGCAGAACAGACCGAGTGCCTAGCACGGAACCCAAACCGGCTGCGCGTGTGCGCCATCGTGCATAAATGTATTTGTTCCCCACACAGCAAACTCGATCACGACACGCAGGTTAAAATATCAAACAAACTCTGAACCAATTACATTCATTTGGGGACAGCTCGAAAATCATTAAAAACATTTATGGAAATGTAGCTAGCTAGCTTGCACTTGCTAGCTAATTTGTCCTATTTAGCTAGCTTTCTGTTGCTAGCTAATTTGTCCTGAGATATAAACATTCAGTTTATATTTTACCTGAAATGCACAAGGTCCTCTACTCCGACAATTAATCCACACATAAAACGGTCAACCAAATCATTTCTAGTCATCTCTCCTCCTTCCAGGCTTTTTCTTCTTTCTTCTCTTGACTTTATAATGCAATTGGCAAGTTTCATAAATTAGGTGCATTACCGCCACCGACCTCATTCGTTTTCAGTCACCCATGTGGGTATAACCAATGAGGAGTTGGCACGTGGGTATATGCTTCTATAAACCAATGAGGAGATGGGCGAGGCTGGGCTTGCAGCGCGAACTGCATCACAAATAGAACTGACTTCTATTTCAGCCCATGGCAACGCAGACACTTGTTCATTCGTGCAAGCAGTGTGGGTGCAATAATTTAATAATATAGATTTCTACATTTATTTTGCCACGCTTGTGGTGTAGTCAGCCTGTTAGGTGCATCTTTTTTTAGTTTTAGTTTAGAAAACAATCTCTCCGCAAAAGCAGCAGTTACATGATGGTAAAAACAGCTTGATTGCCGCAGCAACATCAGGGAAACTGGGCAGAACAGAGTTGTATTTAAATACGGTAGTTCTGCAACATCTTTAATTGAGCCTCATTCTCCTTCATTGCCGTCCTCAACACGGAAAGATATTAACTGTATGGGAAGCTCTGGGGACAGGTCGCGTTTATACACTACAGCCAATACATTAGCAGATCGAAACAGATTATCATATTTTGCGGATAACATTTCATGAGGGCAGACAACAAAATAAGCGGTTTGCGATCTCGTTCATACTGGTGATCCGGCGTTTAAGTTTAGTGGTTGCAAATATCAACGGTCCCTTATCTCTGGTATATCTTGGCATGCATCATTCAAGACTACATTTAAATTGTGTGCAGCGCAATGGACATGGGCCTATAATGCACATTGTCTCAGGAAAGACTGACTGGGTTGGCAATACTCAGCATAGAAAACAGTCGGGCCTGCAACCTGGACAGACTGGCCGTGGTGAAAACATGACAGTCGGGCCCGCAACCTGGACAAACTGGCCGTGGTGAAAACATGACAGTCGGGCCCGCAACCTGGACAGACTGGCCGTGGTGAAAACATGACAGTCGGGCCCGCAACCTGGACAAACTGGCCGTGGTGAAAACATGACAGTCGGGCCCGCAACCTGGACAGACTGGCCGTGGTGAAAACATGACAGTCGGGCCCGCAACCTGGACAGACTGGCCATGGTGAAAACATGACAGTCGGGCCCACAACCTGGACAGACTGGCCGTGGTGAAAACATGACAGTCGGGCCCGCAACCTGGACAGACTGGCCGTGGTGAAAACATGACAGTCGGGCCCGCAACCTGGACAAACTGGCCGTGGTGAAAACGTGCACACAAAAAAGTAGGACTTGAGGACCACAGGGGAGCCTCTCAAGTTGGATTTAATTTAAATGTAATTTAATTGACCTTGAATCGTGCAGCAAAATTGTGTAGACTATTTAAACCTGCTGAGTTTAACAATAAATAGTGGCTGAATTTAACCTCAAGCCAACTACTTTTTCCCCCAATGTTTGGCCATTTTATGTTTAATTGTTCTAAAACGTTTATTAATAGCAGCTAAATACGGTATACTGTGTAGCTATTGATAGTACACTGCATAATGAAACAATATCTTGTAAGCTAGTGTTTTGAGGGTGGACTGACTGTAGTATTATTTGGCATTAATAGACTGGTTTTACACACAACAACTTTCTATCCAAGCTGAGAGAGAACACGAGGGTGTCTCATGCCACGCAGGTTCATATAGCCTCTACAGGACAGTTGTATATGATAAAACATCTATTGGTAGATGTATGCTGTTGCATAGAAAATATATTTTACAATCTGCACTGTTTCAATTTCCAACTGTTTGAATTTCCAAATTTCCAACTAATTACTGAACAATAAATTACATTATTGCCACCAGCCAGCAGTTACAAAAATGCCAGTATTGTGACACCATGTATAGCTTTGTGAAATGTTAGGCTTATTAACATGAGAAAATTACGACAAAATAGGCCTACCAATAAACTTTTATCCATTAGGTAAATACATGCCCTTGCTCCACCGAAATCCTAAAATCGATTCATTAGGTATACAGGTGCAGATTTTTCGCAACTTCAGCACCATGGACAGTGATCAGTTTATGAGTGGCTGTCTGGCTGACACATTTGTGGCTGTCTGGCTGATACATTTTTTTAGGGAAGGTGGGGGAGGGGGAAAACTCCCATCTTGCGGGGGTCCAGAGGAACTGCGTTAGGCCAGTAAATAGTATACCTTGCTCCAAAGAGAACCCAATCTATCCAGGTAGCTGTGTGTTCCAGTGTTTGAACAACCAGGCTTCCTACCTGTCTCTACAGGCAGCCGCTCACTTACTCTCCAGGAAATGCATCCCCCTCGATTGTCTTTGAACTGTAATTGGAAAGTGGCAGGTATAACAACGTTCCTGGTTGAAAAAATCTAACCCAGCGGTCCTCAAAGCCTGACTCTGTTCTGATATAGCCTATAGACTTAAGTCGAACCATGTCATGCTGTGCTCCTGTGTGTGTGTGTGTGTGTGTGTAGTACACTCTCTGAGGGTCTGGAGGGGTTGATAAACTGTATCCATCTGGCCCCCAGATCCACCGAGATGGGGAGGGGATTTAACCGCCTCTCATTCTCAATACAGCCTTGATAAAAGGGGAAGCTTACACCGACAAGATGTGAAGGTGTATCAGCCAACCAGTAGGCGGTGTGTGTGTGTGTGAGAATTGTGGGGGATGTAGTCTAGATGAGAATAGAGGACATTTCATGATGAATAGCTGAAGAGGCAAATGCTTTTATGGTTGAGCAAAATGCCTTCGATGATAGGAAGGAGCAACCACTTAGTTATTGAATGGTGCCAAGTGGCCACTAATAATTAATAGCACTTCACCAAAGGGGTTGGGAGGAACTTCCTCTCATGCCGATATCAGTGTTGATGGATGTCACACAGAGAGTTTAGGTTTTGGAATCAAAGTTAGTTGCCGCCTTCAAACAGATGCCTTTTTCTTATTAAAAGCAGATGCGACAGAAAATGTGATGCGCTCAGGAGAGGGAGAAAGAAGAGAGAGAAAGAGGGAGAAAAAAAAGATTATCTAGCCAGGCTTTACAAATTAAATTGTACAAACGTTCGCACCGTGAGAGAGAAAGAACGGAGGGGGGAAAAAAAGCTATTAATACATAGTACGGAGACTGTTAAGGGGCCAAACAAAGTCTGTCTCCCTGGAAAGCGGCACGTCATTTTCAATTTCAAGGTTCTTTGACCCATGGGGTGTCTTGTCTGCAGGGATCTTGGGGGCGGGGCCATCGCCGAGCTCCCAGGACCGGGCCAGACCAATCAAATCACCAGCAGGCGTGTTTGCACAGCCATGTAACATATATGCCTGCAACCACATAGAGAAGACGAAAGAAGGCATGAGGGACAGAGAAAGTGTTTACAGGATTATGGGATGCTTTCTCAAGCATATCGCTGCTTCAGATAAGTCATCATTGAGGGGATTATTAAATGTATGCACATTTCTATTTCCATTACACAAGTATTACTAATCTTGTTACATATGTGCAGTGGCGATTTTAGTATGTAAGTCTTGGTGGGGCAAACAAAATGTGGGATGCATGTCAGCAAAGCAACAACAAAGCACTAAACAATACATTAATTGCACTATAACGGTGACAAACGGTGCCCACAAACTGTTAGGGCCTACATAAAGCTTTCCCAACAGCAGTCCCAACACCTTACCACTGCTATAGTTCATTCAGCCTCGTTTAAAAAAACATAGCTGATATGGCTGACTTGCTTAAAACCTCTTTAAACTCTTTAAACCTCTCTGGGATATGTGGGACGGTAGCGTCCCACCTCGCCAACAGCCAGTGAAATTGCAGGGCGCCAAATTCAAAACAATAGAAATCCCATAAATAAAGTTGCATATATTAGCAACTGGGCCTGAGTATCAGGCAGTTTACTCTGGGAACCCTATTCATCCAAGCTACTCAACCCTTTAAAAAAAAAAAGTTGCCTAAAATGACATACCCAAACCTAACTGCCGGTAGCTCAAGACCTGAAGCAAGAATATGCATATTCTTAATAACATTTGAAAGGAAACAATTTGAAGTTTGTGGAAATGTGAAGTTAATGTAGGATAGTATAACACATTAGATCTGGTAAAAGATAATACAAAGAAAAAAACATGACATTGTTTCTTTCTTTTTTTTTCATCTTTGAAATGCAAGAGAAAGGCTTCAATGTATCATTCCAGTTTAGGGCAAATTTAGATTTTGGCCACTAGATGGAAGCAGTGTGTGTGCAAAGTTTTAGACTGATCCAACAAACCATTGCATTGCTGTTCAAAATGTTGTATCAAGTCTGCCTAAATGTGCTTAATTGGTTTATTGATACATTTTCAAGTTCATACCTGTGCACTCTCCTCCAACAATAGCATGGTATTATTTCACTGTAATATCTACTGTAAATTGGACAGAGCAGTTAGATTAACAAGAATTTAAGATTTCTGCCCATATCAGATGTGTCTATGTCCTGGGAAATGTTCTTGTTACTTACAACCGCATGCTAATCACATTAGCGCATAATAGCTCAACCGTCCCTTGAGGGGGTCACCGGGTTACTACTGACAATTGAGATGTACAAACTATGGCATAAGGGGACGGCAAGTGGATAAGAAGTAATCCGTCATTTCGAATAAGACATTAATGAGCGCGAGATGACGGACAAAGTCAATATAACTATTTGTTCAGCACTTTTGAAATGTACAGCGACAGAATTCAGAACATGGTCCATTCTTACATATAAACAGACAATGAAAGCGCTTACAATATTCAAAGATTACATTTCTCTAAAAACAGGTTTTAGGCCAATAAGCAAAGACACCGGCCACGAACGATGTGTTTACAATACCGTGTTGGTGATAATGGAGCCAAATTATTAGGGTGTGGCACATGGGCTGCCAACAGCTTACTACAAAACATACACTTAGTATGACTTTAGCTACAGTATACATATCTCTCTGGCATCCTATATAATTTATGAAGCAGCGTAAGACATTTGGGGACTCACATTGTGATGTGCTTGAACAGGAAAGTGGCGTGGCGGTCCTTCGTGGGCAAACCTTGTCATCAAAGAGAAAGATGCCGGATTTACAATTCCGAGTTGAATGACAGTTCAAAACGTATTTTCCCAGTCGTAGTTTGTTTCCCCAGTTCCCAGTTGTCTTGAAATCACAGTTAGCCACTGATTCCTTCCCCACCCACTCATTGTTGAATTTGCAATTTCCAACTTGATGTGTAATGTTTATGTCCAATGGTTGATGAGCACTGAAACGTTTTATCTCTAATTTCTCTTCATACGATAGGATTGAAAAGGATTTAATTGTCGACATAATTCCCGGTGACGACTGCTAGCTTACTAGCTAAGATTTTGAAAGTATGATGTTGACATGATCAGTCCAATCAAAGCTACTGTAGATATAATGACATCAAATCACATTATACTGTTACATTGATGCTGTTGACCCGGATTACTGGTTGCTGCGGAGGAAGGTCAAAAGGGGGGTGAGTGTAACGGATGTGAAACGGCTAGCTTAGTTAGCGGTGTGCGCTAAATAGCGTTTCAATCGGTTACGTCACTTGCTCTGAGACCTTGAAGTAGTAGTTCCCCTTGCTCTGCAAGGGCCGCGGCTTTTGTGGAGCGATGGGTAACGATGCTTCGAGGGTGACTGTTGTCGATGTGTGCTGAAGGTCCCTGGTTCGCGCCCGGGTATGGGCGAGGGTACAGTTTAAAATTATTCTCTTACACAAGCCTAAAAATCATATATTGAGTGATAATTTACTTGCAATTAGTGTTCAATACAAGTAGGTAAAATATCTCAAAATAAGATAAAGTATTTGTATTTGTCCTTTTTTTATAAGCTAAATTATCAAATGTCATTGGCAGATAATTGAACTTATTTGGTAAGAAACAAGAAGAAGAAACACCATTAATTTGAAGTGAATTATCACTCAATGTATTGTAAGATAAGGGCCCATGTGGCTCAGTTGGTAGAGCATGGGGCTTGCATGCCAGGGTTGTGGGTTTCATTCCCACTGGGTACCAGGCCAGTACGGAAAAACACATGTATACACTCACTACTGTAAGTCGCTCTGGCTAAGATGATGTAATTATTTAGATTTCACTTTTTGCAGTGTGCTTCATGAGTGGTCCTTCTGTAGCTCAGTTGGTAGAGCATGGCGCTTGTAACGCCAGGGTAGTGGGTTCGATTCCCGGGACCACCCATACGTAGAATGTATGCACACATGACTGTAAGTCGCTTTGGATAAAAGCGTCTGCTAAATGGCATATATTGTTATTATATATTACGGTGAACAAAGGAACACACACAGATGTCCACAGACTACGATGATGACTACAACAGTGTAACGTAGGAGGCGTGATACACGTTTTTTTTTTCCTTTCTGGTGTTGGTGAGGAAACAAAAAAACTGTTGGGAGGTTTTCTTCTGCACTGTTCAACCAATCCAGTAAATGTGGAGGAGGAGTTAAGACGGAGTGTCGCCCCCCTCAGCGCGCTGAGGATGATGGCAGTGTAAATGACTTTATCTGTCTCCGGCACACAGAGATCTCTTTAAGCCTTCTAGCCCAGGCCAATTCAAATAAAAAGGGCCATATCTTTAATTAAATGTACCATCTTGGCATTTGATAAGCGATGCAGTATATTATGCCTGCTGGCCATGTAGCGGTGGGATGGTGATTGGAACGGAGCATGTATCGCGCTCAGCTCAGACCGTGCAGAGACGCCTTTCCCTAGTTGCGTTAGTCTCTAATACCTAATTGAACAGGATAACCCCCTGCTGCACTAATAACGAGGAGGGCCTTGATTTATGACACACAAGGGCAGGATTATGGATTTGATCTAGGATTACGAAATTCATTTCAATTGAATAATGAAAAAATATATATCTATTATTATTATTATATATTATTATTATTCTATATAAATATAAAGTTTCCATTAAAAAAATGAGCACAAATATGTTATAACAAACAAAGCATATCTATCAGAAAATATTTGGTAGAAAACTTGCCCAGTTTTTAGGTCCTAATAAGGATGGTGATTAAAGCCTCAGTTAAGATTGAATCATGCTCTTTGAAGATTTTCAGACTCCATTTTGAATTAAAAAATAACAATTGACCTACTATGCTTGGCAGTCAAACAAGTGCACTCGTATTAAAACATGAAATACAACTTCAATCTTAAACCGTATTATTTATCTGTGGAGGCGAATCAGGGGACAGAGCAGAGAAGAGGATCGCTGCAACTCATGTTATTTGTTGATTAACCCACACTCCCATTATGATTTGAAGGTGCTGACAGCAGACTTCAGAAACAGACCTAAGAATGCCAGGATGTTATATTGAGTTACGTTAGTCTAGCATCTCACCCGTCATCTACCATCATGACCTCACCCGGAGACTTATCACAAAGCCTTGTGAATTATTGAACAGGTACATGATGTGTGTTTACTTCGCCTGTGTACATGTACATTACATGCATAAGTAATAGTGTGTCGTCACTCATGTGCATGTAGGAGACAAGTGAATGCACACAAAGCAAAGGTGTCTGTATGTGTGTGTATCCATTTCCAGCTCATTGGGAAAGTATTCCGACCCCTTCTCTTTTTTTTCACATTTTGTTTCACATTTTTTTCATGTTATTCCAAGATGGATTAAATGAATTGTTTTCCTCATTGATGTAAACAAAATATCCCATAATGACAAAGCAAAAACAGGTTTTTAGAAATGTTTGCAAATGTATTGAAACTTATAAACAGAAATACCTCATGTACATAAGTATTCAGATCCTTTGCTATGAGACTCAACATTTAGCTCAGGTGCATCCTGTTTCCATTGATCGTCCTTGACATGTTCCTACAACTTGATTGAAGTTCAGCTGTGGTAAATTCAATTGATTGGACATGATTTGGAAAGACACACACCTGTCTATATAAAGGTCCCACAGTTGACAGTGCAAGTCAGAGCAAAAACCAAGCCATGAGGTCGAAGGAACTGTCCATAGAACTCAGAGACAGGATTGTGTTGAGACACAAATCTGGGGAAGGGTACCAAAAAAAGGCACCTAAAGGACTCTCTGACCATAAAAAACAAGATTATCTGGTCTGATGAAAGATTGAACTCTTTGGTCTAAATGCCAAACGTCACATCTGGAGGAAACCTGGCACCATCCCTACGGTGAAGTATGGTGGTGGCAGCATCATGCTGTGGGGATATTTTCCAGAGGCAGGGACTGGGAGACTTGTCAGAATTGAGGGAAAGATGAATGGAGCAATGTACAGAGAGATCCTTGATGAAAACTTGCTCCAGAGCGCTCAGGACCTCAGACTGGGGGCGAAGGCTCACCTTCCAACAGGACAATGACCCTAAGCACACAGCCAAGACAACGTAGGAGTGGCTTCGGGGATACGTCTCTGAATGTCCTTGATTGGCCTAGCCCGAATCCGGACTTAAACCGGATCGAACATCTCTGGAGAGAGCTGAAAATATCTGTGCAGCGACGCTCCCCATCCAATCTGACAGAGCTTGAGAGGATCTGCAGAGAAGAATGGGAGAAACTCCCCAAATACAGGTGTGCCAAGCTTGTAGCGTCATACCCAAGAAGACTCGAGGCTGTAATTGCTGCCAATGGTGCTTCAACAAAGTACTGCGTAAAGGTATTGTGTGTATTGTGTGTAGATTGATGAGGAAAAAATACAATTGAATTCACTTTCGAATAAGGCTGTAACATAACAAAATGTGGAAAAAGTCAAGAGGTCTGAATACTTTCCGAATGCACAGTATTGTCACAACAGGTTGAGAACAATGGTGTAAAGTACTTATTAAGTAAAAATACTTTAAGGTATTACTTAAGTCGTTTTTGGGGGTATATGTACTTTACTATGTATATTTTTTAGATCATACATACATACAGTTCTCATTACATTTTGAATGCTTAGCAGGACAGGAAAATAGTCAAATTCACACACTTATCAAGAGAACATCCCTGACCATCCCTATTGCCTCTGTTCTGGTGAACTCACTAAACACAAATGCTTAGCCCCTGCCTATCCGTAAATTAACAAAAACAAGAAAATTGTGCCTTCTGGTTTGCTAAATATCATCAATTTGAAATGATTTACACTTTTACTTTTACTTTGATACTTTAGTATATTTTTGCAATTACATTCAATTTTGATACTTAAATATATTTAAAGCCAAATACATTTAGACTTTTACTCAAGTAGTACTTTACCGGGTGACTTTCACTTTTACAGGGCTCTCCAACCCTGCTCCTGGAGAGCTGCCCCCCTGTAGGTTTTCATTATAACCCCAGTTGTAACTAACCTGCTTCAGCTTCTCAACCAGGTAATTATTAGAATCAGGTGCGCTTGATTAGGGTTGGAGTGAAAACGTACAGGATGGTAGCTCTCCAGGAACGGTGTCGGATAGCCCTGATGTAGAGAGAACTCTGTTTGTGAGTGTTTGCTGTTGTGTAAAACTGACAGAGATCAACGGGAGAGGGGGGGTGCATGTCGAGTGATTGACTCGTTCATTCGAGGGCTCCTACCAAATAATCCCCCCACACCTGACACTCCTGAACCAGACCCAGCAGCGAGGCAAAATGTCAACCCATTCAATTTCCTGTCTGCACCCAACAACTTGTCAAGTTGTTGTTGTCGCCCCCGGTAAGGGTTGATGTTGTTTTCTCCTCTCCTTTTTTTCCTTTGTCAAAAAGGCCACTTTCAATTACATTCAAGGACAGAAAAATCTATTTGAAATTGCGATTCCTTTTAACAGCGAATGACAACATTTATTCTCCTTGATATTTCCTGAGCGAGCAGAGAATGCCTCGGAATATGGAATTTATTCTCGGCAACGACAGAATGTGTGTTCTCTGTCAAACTCTAACCGGATTACACACAACTAGCATTATGGGTCGGGGGCCTGGTTTTAACCCATTGTTGGGTGGGTCTCTTGGTCCCAACCTGGCAACCTCAATGTAAAGGTCCCATATCGTATCTCTCCATCTATAGCCCCCACATCAAACACAAACATGCCATACATGATATATGTATAATAGGATTAGAGTTACTGTTACTGCTAGTGCGCCCCCTGATGTTAAAGATAGGAAGTTCTTTCAGGAAGCGAGTTTAAGCCAGGTAGTGATGGTGGGGAATAGATAGTGAACATTGATCACATACAGTGGGGCAAAAAAAGTATTTAGTCAGCCACCAATTGTGCAAGTTCTCCCACTTAAAAAGATGAGAGAGGCCCTGTAATACACTTCAACTATAACAGACAAAATGAGGAAAAAAATCCAGAAAATCACATTGTAGGATTTTTTCTGAATTTATTTGCAAATTATGGTGGAAAATAAGTATTTGGTCACCTACAAACAAGCAAGATGTCTGGTTCTCACAGACCTGTAACTTCTTCTTTAAGAGGCTCCTCTGTCCTCCACTCGTTACCTGTATTAATGGCACCTATTTGAACTTGTTATCAGTATGAAAGACACCTGTCCACAACCTCAAACAGTCACACTCCAAACTCCACGATGGCCAAGACCAAAGAGCTGTCAAAGGACACCAGAAACAAAATTGTAGACCTGCACCAGGCTGGGAAGACAATCTGCAATCTGCAATAGGTAAGCAGCTTGGTTTGAAGAAATCAACTGTGGGAGCAATTATTAGGAAATGGAAGACATACAAGACCACTGATAATCTCCCTCGATCTGGGGCTCCACGCAAGATCTCACCCTGTGAGGTCAAAATGATCACAAGAACGGTGAGCAAAATCCCAGAACCACACACGGGGGGACCTAGTAAATGACCTGCAGAGAGCTGGGACAAAAGTAACAAAGCCTACCATCAGTAACACACTACGCCGCTAGGGAATCAAATCCTGCAGTGCCAGACGTGTCCCCCTGCTTAAGCCAGTACATGTCCAGGCCCGTCGGAAGTTTGCTAGAGAGCATTTGGATGATCCAGAAGAAGATTGGGAGAATGTCATATGGTCAGATCAAACCAAAATATAACTTTTTGGTAAAAACTCAACTCGTCGTGTTTGGAGGACAAAGAATGCTGAGTTGTATCCAAAGAACACCATACCTACTGTGAAGCACGGGGGTGGAAACATCATGCCTTGGGGCTGTTTTTCTGCAAAGGGACCAGGACGACTGATCCGTGTAAAGGAAATAATGAATGGGGCCATGTATCGTGAGGTTTTGAGTGAAAACCTCCTTCCATCAGCAAGGGCATTGAAGATGAAACGTGGCTGGGTCTTTCAGCATGACAATGATCCCAAACACACCGCCCGGGCAACAAAGGAGTGGCTTCGTAAGAAGCATTTCAAGGTCCTGGAGTGGCCTAGCCAGTCTCTAGATCTCAACCCCATAGAAAATCTTTGGAGGGAGTTGAAAGTCCATGTTGCCCAGCAACAGCCCCAAAACATCACTGCTCTAGAGGAGATCTGCATGGAGGAATGGGCCAAAATACCAGCAACAGCGTGTGAAAACCTTGTGAAGACTTACAGAAACTGTTTGACCTCTAACATTGCCAACAAAGGATATGTAACAAAGTATTGAGATAAACTTTTGTTATTGACCAAATACTTATTTTCCACCATAATTTGCAAATAAATTCATTAAAAATCCTACATGTGATTTTCTGGATTTTCTTTTCTCATTTTGTCTGTCATAGTATACCTATGATGGAAATTACAGGCCTCTCTCATCTTTTTAAGTGGGAGAACTTGCACAATTGGTGGCTGACTAAATACTGTTTTGCCCCACTGTAGGAACAGACAGACGATATACATCAGAGTGCCGTACAGTACAGTCCAGTACAGTAGCCTCGGGGTAATTCATATATGCTCATGTGTCAAGCCACTGCCACCATGTCTTTCTCAAACTAATGCTTTTGCATTGGTGTTTGGGTGTAATTTTGTGTCAACGTGTTTGAATGGGTGTCTTTACATTGTTTTTGTCTCTGTCTGCTGGCTTCAGAAAAGCAAGGCTCCTTCTCTCATTTGAATGAAATAAAAGTGATGTATCAACTTTAGGTCATTTAAGTTCCTGCTTCATGAGTAGTTACACCGTGGCTGTCACCCCCTCACACCACCCCCTTCCCATCTCATGTACTCCCCAAAGGCTCGGGAAATGCCTTGGGTTGGAAGGCTGTGTGTGCGTGTGTGCGTGTGTGCGTGTGTGTGTGTGTGTGTGTGTGTGTGTGTGTGTGTGTGTGTGTGTGTGTGTGTGTGTGTGTGTGTGTGTGTGTGTGTGTGTGTGTGTGTGTGTGTGTGTGTGTGTGTGTGTGTGTGTGTGTGTGTGTGTGTGTGTGAGAGAATAGGCTATCAGTCGCTTTGCATCTCCTTAATATAACCTACTATCTATATTGTGATTGAAATGCTTAGCACATCACATACAGTATTGAGCCTAGATCGACAACATACATTGATCACCTGATGGAAAAGCGAAACTTTCATATGCAAAGCATGTTTCCTCTCTAACGATAACCTGAATTAGTTTAACCCTTAAACCTTCCCTTTTGCTCAACATTAGATAAGCTCTCCCACTCAATGTCTCGATCAGGATCTCCTTCTAATGAACCCATGTGTCGTACGTTGATTATACGAAGCAGTATATTCAGGGTTAACGTGGACAGTAGTAAGCGTTCCTAAGCATATGCTTCAGCCAGAGGTGAATGGACAATACACTGCAAAAATGCCAAGGACATTTCCTTGAGCAATCTCTCTCTCTCTCTCTCTCTCTCTCTCTCTCTCTCTCTCTCTCTCTCTCTCTCTCTCTCTCTCTCTCTCTCTCTCTCTCTCTCTCTCTCTCTTCTTTCCACTCACACAGAATACCGTATCAGAAAGCGAAAAATAAATCACCACTGAGCTTAATCCTCCCCAGCGCCCAGACCGCGTGCTCCCGATGTTCTGAAAGAGCTTTCAACTCTCCACATCTAGGCGTTAGGGCTGGGAATTACCAGGGACCTCATGATACGATAATATCATGATACTTAAGTGCCGATTTCTATATGTATTGTGATTCGATACTGTGATTTTATTGGGATTTGACGTTCCAAAGATATTGCTAACCATATGTTTACTGCTCTCCAGCAAGAGAGAGCCAAAAGAAAATGAGGTTTGATCAGTCATGGATCACTACTAGGCTTCAACTCGCTTCCTGACAGAACTTCCTATCTTTAACAGCAGGGGGCGCACTAGCGGTAACAGTAACTCTAATCCTATTATACATATATCATGTATGGCGTGTTTGTGTTTGTGTTTGATGTGGGGGCGATAGATGGAGAGATATAATATGGGGCCTTTACATTGAGGTTGCCAGGTTGGGCCCAAGAGACCCACCCAACAATGGGTTTAATCCAAGCCCCTGACCCATAATGCTAGTTGTGTGTAATCCGGTTAGAGTTGAGGCGGTGTGAAGGGACAGGCTTTTGTAGGACCCTGACACAGGTGACTGGAAACCGCCTCAGAGGGCTACGCCATTAAACACCATCAAGGATTTACTTTAGAGGCTTTGCTTACCTTTGTGGCTCGGATGAAAAGCTGCCTGCACACACACATACATACATACACACACACACCCTGGACATATACAGAAATACTAAGTAAAGTACACACAAACTCACTCATGTGCATTCATGTATGCACATGAACACACACACACACACACACACAACCACACACACACTAACAGCAGGCTCCATTCATAAGAACAAACAATGGAAAAGACAGCTTCACTCAGCTTTTCATTCCCAGGATGGCAATTTCATGTTTTATCAATGTCAGTATATTAGTTACCTGAGACCAAAACAACACAGCAAACACCCCTACTGAACAATTCTTCTGGCAACGTCACACCAGTGGCTATCTCAAATCAAATCCAATCAAATGAAAGTGTATTGAAGTGGTACACAGATTTGCAAATGTTATCGCAGGTGCAGCCAAATGTTGAGTTTTTAGTTCCAACAGTGCAGTAATAATACCTAGAGATGCAAAACAATACGCACATGATCCAAAAAGGAAAAAGAAAGAAATGAAGAAATATCAAAATGAGCAATGTCAGAGTGTATATGTACACTGAGTACACCAAACATTAGGGACACCTTCCTAATATCCCAATACCCTTGAACAGCCTCAATTTGTTAGGGCATGGACTACAAAAGCTCTCCACAGGGATGCTGGCCCATGTTGAACCCAATGCTTCCCATTCACCTGGTCAGTCTCTGTCATGGAAATACCAGGTGCTGTTAGTGTATATTGTACACTCAGTGTATATATATATATATATATATATATATATATATATATATATATATATATATATATTCCGGACTCTGACATTGCAGGGGCTTTGAAAAGTATTCAGACCCCTTGACCTTTTCTATATTTTTTCATTCTAAAATTGATTAAAGTGATTTTTCCCTCATCAATCTACACACAATACCCATAATTACAAAGCAAAAACTGTTTTTTTTAATTAGAAATTTCGACAAAAATGTATTTCTTTATAATGAAATATCACATTTACATAAGTATTCAGATCCTTTACGCAGTACTTTGTTGATGCACCATTGGCAGCGATTACAGCCTCGTGTCTTCTTGGGTATGATGCTACAAGCTTGGCACACCTGTACTTGGGGAGTTTATCCCATTCTTCTCTGCAGATCCTCTCAAGCTCTGTCAGGTTGGGGAGCGTCACTGCACAGCTATTTTTCGGTCTCTTCAGAGATGTTCAATCGGGTTCAAGTCCGGGCTCTGGCAGGACCATTCGAGGACATTCAGAGAATTATCGGCGCTCTGCCTTTTCATTTTTTTATTTGAACCTTTATGTAACTAGGCAAGTCAGTTAAGAACTCATTCTTATTTACAATGACGGCCTACCCCGGCCAAACCCTTTCGTAACCCGGACAACGCTGGGCCACTCAAGGATATTCAGAGACTTGTCCCAAAGCCACTCCTGTGTTGTCTTGGCTGTGTGCTTAGGGTTATCATCCTGTTGAAAGGTGAACCTTTATCCCAGTCTGAGGTCCTGAGTGCTCTGGAGCAGGTTTTCAGCAAGGTTCTCTCTGTACTTTGCTCCGTTGATCTTTGCCTCGATCCTGACTAGTCTCCTAGTCCCTGCTGCAGAAAAACATATCTACAGCATGATGCTGCCACCACCGTGCTTCATCATAGAGATGGTGCCAGGTTTCCTCCAGACGTGACACTTGGTATCTAATCCAAATAGTTCAATCTTTGTTTTATTAGTCCAACGAATCTTGTTTCTCATGGTCTGAGAGTCTTTAGTTGCCTTTTGGCAAACTCCAAGCCGACTGTCATGTGCCTTTTGCTGAGGAGTGGCTTCCGTCTGGCAACTCTGCCATAAAGGTCTAATTGGTGTGTGAGTCTTTAGTTGCCTTTTGGCAAACTCCAAGCCGGCTGTCATGTGCCTTTTGCTGAGGAGTGGCTTCCGTCTGGCGACTCTACCATAAAGGTCTAATTGTCGGAGTGCTGCAGAGATGGTTGTCCTTCTGGAAGGTTCTCCATTTCCACAGAGGAACTGTAGACCTCTGTCAGAGTGATCATCTGTGTACCTCACCAATACACTTTCATTTGATTTGAGATAGCCACTGGTGTGACGTTGCCAGAAGAATTGTCTAGGAAGAGTCTTGGTGGTTCCATACTTCTTCCATTGAAGAATGGGACCTTCAATGCTGCAGAAATATATTGTTACCCTTCCCTGGATCTGTGCCTCGACACAATCCTGTCTCAGAGCTCTACGAACAATCCCTTCGACCTCATGGCTTGGTTTTTGCTCTGACATGCACTGTCAACTGTGGGACCTTATGTAGACAGGTGTGTGCCTTTCCAAAATTATGTCCAATCAATTGAATTTACCACAGGTGGACTTCAATTTGTAGGAACATGTCAAGGATGATAAATTGAAACAGGATGCATCTGAGCTCACTTTCGAGTCTCATAGCAAAGGGTCTGAATACTTAAATAAGGTATTTACGTTTTTTCTTTTCAAGACATTTTCAAAAATTCTAAAAAACGGTTTTTGCTTTGTCTTCATGGGGTATTGTGTGTAGATTGCTGAGGAAATGGTTTTTATTTAATCCATTTTAGAATACGGCTGCAGTGTAACAAAATGTGGAAAAAGTCAAGTATGGAAAGTGTATGAATAGAAACTATTTTTTTTGTAGCAGTAGTTACATAGGAGGAGCCAAGACCAGAATACGGTATATAGATGTAAAGTGAGTGAAACAGCATGTAAACATGACTAAAATGACCATTGTTCAATGACTCTATGTACGTAAGGTGCAGGGTAGAGTACCTGGTGGTTGCCGGCTAGTAACAGCGACTAAGTTCATGGCAGGTACTGGGTGGAGGCCGGATAGCGGTGACTGTTTAAAAGTCTGTTGGCCTGGAGAATAGAAGATGTTTATCAGTCTCTCGGTCCCGGTTTTGATACACCTGTATCCATGTGTAGTGTGAGATATGCTATAGTAAAGGCGAGCTCTGGGTTCCCTGTTCTTTGTCAAGGTTTTAGCTGGGTTTCTATCCATCCCTAAAGCTCAATTCCCAGACTCCCCGCGCGTAGCGGGCGTCTGCGTGCCAGGCGTGTAACCCAGTCGGACACCTCCAGTGAGGCACCAGGCAGCCTGGCCTTTAACTCTGAAATGCTGATTTTCGGTGCGGCTACTGAGCCTGCTACACTGCCAGAAAGGAGCTCAGACTGTGGCGCTGCAGGAAATTCATAACAAACCCAATAGTTCTCCTTCCTCTTTTTGTCATTACGTGGGCTCCACATTGATAGGTGATGAGGGATACAGAGAGAAAGTTGAGGGAAATGTTTTTGGCCCCATTGGAAAAAAAATCTTTGATAAAGGAATGAGTAAGGTGGGGTGTTCTGCTTTGGGCGGTCCAGCTTTCTGATACGGGCCAAGGAAAGCGGATTGTGACCGAACTGAAACTCACAGCTAGTGAATGATAAACTCATGGACCTGTAAACAATGTTGAAACATTTTCAGGGAGCTTTGAAGTGAGGCTGTGAAAAAAGGAAATTGACCTGGCCTTTTACGGACCGATTTATGAAAGAGGGGAGACTCGTTCTGAATTCCCTCTGTCGTGGTGTACTTTGAGCGTCAATCTTAAACTGCACGGTATTTGACCTGATTACGGAGTCCATCCTTGATTTTGCAGTAAGGCTTCACAGTGTGGACTCTGTATTCAGAACGAGATTAACAGGAGAGGTATGACTATTACAGAAAGCCAAAAAGCCACCTTTTGAAAATGGAACTCTGCAGCCTCATTGGTCCAACACATTTGTCCAAGATCTGTGAATTCAGTCAAAATCATCTCCCGTGGTATCTATTCGCTAAGGGTTGACTTTTGTCAGATTTTGCAAGGAAGTAAATATGAAAATACCTTCTCAACAAGGATTAAGTGCAGTTCTCTCCATTGACGAGTCACTCCATTTGGGTACTGAGGCAACTTCTGCTACGTGAGTCAATGTAACCACCATACCCTTATTTAATAACCTTGGGGTCTGAGTAGAGTCCGTGGATCTAAATGTGTCTTCTGATATTTGAGGCTGTTAGTATTTCCTGTTTCCAATGCCATCGACACGGCGGTAGTATCTGACGCGAATTTAACTCAGTGTGGCGTGCATATCTTTCTCTGAACTCACATGTAGAAAGAGAGCGGAATAGGGAAGGCATTTTCGGTGGACTTCTTGTTGTGTTCTGTGTTCATCTCTGTGAAACAGGCCTCGAATCGCCGCTCACTATCTGAAGCCTAAACCGATAGCCGCCATCCCATTTATTGAATCTAAAAACCCCGAAAACTTCCAGAGTAGCTTATGTCTTAAATGAGTCGTACTAGACGTTGTTCACTCTCTCTTTCTCTCCCTCCTCCCTCGTCTCGCTCTCTTTCTCTCTTTCCCTCCCTCCTCCCTTGTCTCGCTCTCTTTCTCTCCCTCCTCCCTTGTCTCACTCTCTTTCTCTCTTTCTCTCTTTCTCTCCCTCCTTGTCTCGCTCTCTTTCTCTCTTTCTCTCCCTCCTCCCTCGTCTCGCTCTCTTTCTCTCTTTCCCTCCCTCCTCCCTCGTCTCGCTCTCTTTCTCTCTTTCTCTCCCTCCTCCCTCGTCTCGCTCTCTTTCTCTCTTTCTCCCCCTCCTCCCTTGTCTCGCTCTCTTTCTCTCTTTCTCTCCCTCCTCGTCTCGCTCTCTTTCTCTCTTTCTCTCCCTCCTCGTCTCGCTTTCTCTCTTCTCTCTTTCTCTCCCTCCTCTCTTGTCTCGCTCTCTTTCTCTCCCTCATCCCTTGTCTCGCTCTCTTTCTCTTTCTCTCCCTCCTCCCCTGTCTCACTTTCTTTCTCTCTTTCTCTCCCTCCTCCCTTGTCTCGCTCTCTTTCTCTCTTTCTCTCCCTCCTCCCTTGTCTCGCTTTTTTCCTGTCCCCCACCCTCTCTCCATCTCTCTCTCTCACTCTCTGTCCTTCTCTCTCTGTCTTCCAGCAGTTATCAGCAGTCCCTCGTCACATATTTTCTGGCAGGGGATAAATGAGATGTGATTCAGTTGGCGTTTTAAACACTGTGGCGTCTCATACCCGAGAGTACTGCAATCTGGTCCTTCGGGAAGCCGCCCCTCTCTCTCTCTCTCTCTCTCTCTCTCTCTCTCCATCTCTCTCTCTCTCCCTTTCTCTCTCTCTCTCTCTCTCTCTCTCTCTCTCTCTCTCTCTCTCTCTCTCTCTCTCTCTCTCTCCATCCCGCTCTCTCTAGCTGGCAGCATTGTTGCGCCTGCATTGCCCATTGAAATAATATTTTAAATCCTTGTCAAAATAGACTCTCTTTTGTCCTCCTGTGCAGCAGATTACTAGCAGCCTGTATTCTTCTGGAGTTGCCTTTGCTGGCGCTCACACTCCTAGCCAACCCCTTTCCCATGTCCCCCCCATTATAATGCTCACAATGGAACGATAGTATAGGAAAGATCCCGTTGGTCACAGTAAAATCTCAAACAGACACACAGACATAAAGTATTAAGCGTTGATGTTTAGCTAGATTCTAGGTTGAAGATGACCACGGTTAAGACAACAGGATTCTAATATCCCATAACACTTTGCAACAATGGGTCTAGCAATGCTAGTTAGCAACAGCGCCGGTAGTTGTTTGTGATTTGTGACAACGTCTTATTAACCTGTATATTTTCAACCAGGGCTAAATTAGTCCATGGCAGCCATCTTCTGGTCCTGGGTCAGTGGTAGATGGAGCTCCAGGGCCTGGTGGCCCAAGGCTCCACATTAGGGGCTTCTTCTTGAGTTCACTGCCCAGGGACGGTGAGGGGGAGACGGGGACCATCTGCCTGGGACAGCTGGGTCCACAGCTGGAGGGACAGACAGTGACAGATGACTCACTGTGACGCATCAGGGTCCAAATATGGATAGATGGCTAGAGGGATGTAAAGGAATTGAGAAAATGAGGGAGAGCGAGAAAGATTAAAGGCTGCCTGTGGTACTTTCATCCTCATGGTGATACGGTGATGGGAGAAATGTGGTTATTCAGAGGAAGGAAATGTTAATATGGGTTTGATATATTTCTCACTGTATCTGATTTAGATAGGTGGGTGTTACATTGGAAGAAAACAAATAGGAGTATGTCGATGATGGTTATTGGGGAGATAAATAATTGGTCTTTTTCTGAAATGAACAAATGATTCTCTGAGATATTGAAGGCAGTTAATGTTCTGATCAGACACTAACGCTGATTCGGCTTCTGAGACAACACCTAATTGTGCCCTGGGGAACCCCTCAACCTGAGCTCTTTTAAATATTCAACAGCAAGTCCGGAGTGATAGATGCCAGCTAATGAACAACGTGGAACAATCGCTGGATAACATCAGGGTCTTCTCTCCAAGACATGAAGTGGTTAGATTGTGCCTATATTGCAAATGGGGTTTTACAAAATGGGTTCAAAGAAATGTGCAATCTGATTGGCTGAAAATGGTGCCAGTTGGTTTGCCAGTTATTAACGCTGGGGTCCCTCGTCCTGCTTCTCTCTGGGCTGTATCATCATAGTTGAATAAGATGTGTGAAACAGGCAGGCTCCACCATGCGAGACCAGCCACCCCCTCTCTCCTCCTCCCTTTCTACCTACAGCACGCTCCCTCTCTGTCTGTCTCCCACTCCTGCCCTCGCCTGTCTGTCTCCTGCTCATGCGTGCGTTATTACATAAAGACGTGTTTATTTATATGATCCCATCATCCTGCGAGCGCTGAGACCAGGAAAGATCATTGGCCTTTGACAAAATTGCTGGATCTGAGAGGTAACCCGATACTGAGCCTTCCTCACAGGTAGTGAGGCCATGATGTTATTCGTGGATTCATTTGACTCTTCTTGTCTTGTAATGAACTTAGCGATTCTCAATTGTTCTCTCTCATTCCTTCCCTCTTCCCTCTCTCTCCCTCTTTGTGTCTGACTATGAAGGAGGGATGTAGTGTGGATGTGTCTGGGTACAGGCAGGAGGGATGTAGTGTGGATGTGTCTGACTATGAAGGAGGGATGTAGTGTGGATGTGTCTGACTATGAAGGAGGGATGTAGTGTGGATGTGTCTGACTATGAAGGAGGGATGTAGTGTGGATGTGTCTGACTATGAAGGAGGGATGTAGTGTGGATGTGTCTGACTATGAAGGAGGGATGTAGTGTGGATGTGTCTGACTATGAAGGAGGGATGTAGTGTGGATGTGTCTGACTATGAAGGAGGGATGTAGTGTGGATGTGTCTGACTATGAAGGAGGGATGTAGTGTGGATGTGTCTGACTATGAAGGAGGGATGTAGTGTGGATGTGTCTGACTATGAAGGAGGGATGTAGTGTGGATGTGTCTGACTATGAAGGAGGGATGTAGTGTGGATGTGTCTGGGTACAGGCAGGAGGGATGTAGTGTGGATGTGTCTGACTATGAAGGAGGGATGTAGTGTGGATGTGTCTGACTATGAAGGAGGGATGTAGTGTGGATGTGTCTGACTATGAAGGAGGGATGTAGTGTGGATGTGTCTGACTATGAAGGAGGGATGTAGTGTGGATGTGTCTGGGTACAGGCAGAAGGGAAGCAATGCAATGGATGTGGGGCTTGTGGAAAACCGATAGATTTTAATTACCCGGCTCCCTGAGAGCAGAATATAAGAGTATGTACATAAACGGTGCAATTAGATTATAGCCCACCGTAAACTCTGTCTCTCTCTCTCTCTCTCTCTCTCTCTCTCTCTCTCTCTCTCTCTCTCTCTCTCTCTCTCTCTCTCTCTCTCTCTCTCTCTCTATTTTCCCCAGCAGTGATAACATTGTGTCTGCGTTATTATAAACCAATCATTACCTTAGCCAGGTACTCAATCAACTGTATCGAAATAGCCAGAGCTATTTGTAGCTGCGAGCTAATCCATAGCTAGCGACTAGCTAGTATGTCTCCATAGCCGGTTAGCTTTTGTAAACACAGCGTATAGCCTCATATGTCTTACTGTAAGCGGGCTAGCTACTAGCTAGTCCATGACCATTGCCAGCTAGTTAACTAGTTGCTTAACTGAACCTCACATCGCGTTGCCTCTATTTGTGCAACGCAACAGAAAGCATACTGGGCTGTATTGTAACTGATGCTCATTTTTGCATCTTGTTGCTAAACTGACAAATCGAGTGTCTGTGGGTTGCTAGTGTGTCCCATTGTCTGCAGAAGACATAGCTCACAGCTTGAGCTTCTCCACAAAGTTCACTTACATAAGGGGCTAACATTTGATTCTGAGAAAATGTTATCAAATCGTCCAAATGGGAGCTGGGAGTTACAAAGTGATGACTTCCTTTGTGTGTTTACGCCTCCCCTTGCTGTGAGCTAAGGGATTCAGTATGTCCTATTTTCCTGACCTCTTTGGAGAGGTTTCGGCTTTCTCCCTCTTCAGTGTGAAGGACACATTCAAACTGTCCAGTGGTGCGAAGTACTTCAATAAAAATACTTTAAAGTACTACTTAAGTTGTTTTTTTGTATCTGTACTTTACAATTTATATTTTTGACTACTTTTACTTTTACTTCACTGCATTCCTTAAGAAAATATTATACATTTTACTCCATACATTTTCCCTGACACCCAAAACTACTTGTTACATTTTGAATGCTTAGCAGGACAGGAAAATGGTCCAATTCACATACTTATCAACCAAACATCCCCGATCTTCCCTACTGCCTCTGACCTGGCGGATTCACTCAAATTCTTCTGTCATGCAGGTGAAAGAGGACCCAAAAGCGACTTGGCGAAAACAGAGTCTTTAATCCAGTAACGTAAATACAAACAAAAAAACACAACTTTCACTCGATATGACGAGGACAAACTGGAGACTCGAACTTGAACAGCAGGTGAACAGCAGGTTGCCTCGGGAAGGCACTTGAACCAGACAGACTCAGACACCTGCTCACCACGCAGCATCTGAGGAAAACACGACACGACAGGGCGATACACAAACACAGCACGGTGAATACTAAACAAGGAACCGACAGGACAGGAACGGAACACAAAGGAAGAAATAGGGACTCTAATCAGGGGAAAGGATCGGGAACAGGTGTGGGAAGACTAAATGATGATTAGGGGAATAGGAACAGCTGGGAGCAGGAACGGAACGATAGAGAGAAGAGAGAGCGAGAGAGTGAGAGAGGGAGGGGGAGAGAGAGGGGATAGAAAGAGGGAAAGAACCTAATAAGACCAGCAGAGGGAAACGAATAGAATGGGAAGCACAGGGACAAGACATGATAATAAATGACAAAACATGACAGTACCCCCCCACTCACCGAGCGCCTCCTGGCGCACTCGAGGAGGAATCCTGGCGGCAACGGAGGAAATCATCGATGAGTGAACGGTCCAGCACGTCCCGAGACGGAACCCAACTCCTCTCCTCAGGACCGTAACCCTCCCAATCCACTAAGTATTGGTGACCCCGTCCCCGAGAACGCATGTCCATGATCTTATGTACCTTGTAAATAGGTGCGCTCTCGACAAGGACGGGAGGGGGAGGGAAGACGAACGGGGGTGCGAAGAAAGGGCTTGACACAGGAGACATGGAAGACAGGATGGACGCGACGAAGATGTCGCGGAAGAAGCAGTCGCACAGCGACAGGATTGACGACCTGGGAGACACGGAACGGACCAATGAACCGCGGAGTCAACTTACGAGAAGCTGTCGTAAGAGGGAGGTTGCGAGTGGAAAGCCACACTCTCTGGCCGCAACAATACCTTGGACTCTTAATCCTGCGTTTATTGGCGGCTCTCACAGTCTGTGCCCTGTAACGGCAAAGTGCAGACCTCACCCTCCTCCAGGTGCGCTCACAACGTTGGACAAACGCTTGAGCGGAGGGAACGCTGGACTCGGCAAGCTGGGATGAGAACAGAGGAGGCTGGTAACCCAGACTACTCTGAAACGGAGATAACCCGGTAGCAGACGAAGGAAGCGAATTGTGAGCGTATTCTGCCCAGGGGAGCTGTTCTGCCCAAGACGCAGGGTTTCTGAAAGAAAGGCTGCGTAGTATGCGACCAATCGTCTGATTGGCCCTCTCTGCAACCGTTAGACTGGGGATGAAACCCGGAAGAGAGACTGACGGATGCACCAATCAAACGACAGAACTCCCTCCAAAACTGTGACGTGAATTGCGGGCCTCTGTCTGAAACGGCGTCTAACGGGAGGCCATGAATTCTGAATACATTCTCGATAATGATTTGTGCCGTCTCCTTAGCGGAAGGAAGTTTAGCGAGGGAATGAAATGTGCCGCCTTAGAGAACCTATCGACAACCGTAAGAATCACAGTCTTCCCCGCAGACAAAGGCAGACCGGTAATGAAGTCTAGGGCGATGTGAGACCATGGTCGAGAAGGAATGGGGAGCGGTCTGAGACGACCGGCAGGAGGAGAGTTACCCGACTTAGTCTGCGCGCAGTCCGAACAAGCAGCCACGAAACGGCGCGTGTCACGCTCCTGAGTCGGCCACCAAATGGCGAATAGACGCAAGAGTGCCTCGAACACCGGGATGACCAGCTAACTTGGCAGAGTGAGCCCACTGAAGAACAGCCAGACGAGTGGAAACAGGAATGAAAAGGAGGTTACTAGGACAAGCGCGCGGCGACGCAGTGTGCGTGAGTGCTTGCTTAACCTGTCTTTCAATTCCCCAGACTGTTAACCCGACAACACGCCCATAAGGAAGAATCCCCTCGGGATCAGTAGAAGCCACAGAAGAACTAAACAGACGGGATAAGGCATCAGGCTTGGTGTTCTTGCTACCCGGACGGTAAGAAATCACAAACTCGAAACGAGCGAAAAACAACGCCCAACGAGCTTGACGGGCATTAAGTCGTTTGGCAGAACGGATGTACTCAAGGTTCTTATGGTCTGTCCAAACGACAAAAGGAACGGTCGCCCCCTCCAACCACTGTCGCCATTCGCCTAGGGCTAAGCGGATGGCGAGCAGTTCACGGTTACCCACATCATAGTTGCGCTCAGATGGCGACAGGCGATGAGAAAAATAAGCGCAAGGATGAACCTTATCGTCAGACTGGAAGCGCTGGGATAGAATGGCTCCCACGCCTACCTCTGAAGCGTCAACCTCGACAATGAATTGTCTAGTGACGTCAGGAGTAACGAGGATAGGAGCGGACGTAAAACGTTCTTTTAGAAGATCAAAAGCTCCCTGGGCGGAACCGGACCACTTAAAACACGTCTTGACAGAAGTAAGAGCTGTGAGAGGGGCAGCAACTTGACCGAAATTACGAATGAAACGCCGATAGAAATTAGCGAAACCTAAAAAGCGCTGCAACTCGACACGTGACCTTGGAACGGGCCAATCACTGACAGCTTGGACCTTAGCGGAATCCATCTGAATGCCTTCAGCGGAAATAACGGAACCGAGAAAAGTAACGGAGGAGACATGAAAAGAGCACTTCTCAGACTTTACGTAGAGACAATTCTCTAAAAGGCGCTGTAGAACACGTCGAACGTGCTGAACATGAATCTCGAGTGACGGAGAAAAAATCAGGATATCGTCAAGATAGACAAAAACAAAGATGTTCAGCATGTCTCTCAGAACATCATTAACTAATGCCTGAAAAACAGCTGGCGCATTGGCGAGACCAAACGGCAGAACCCGGTACTCAAAATGCCCTAACGGAGTGTTAAACGCCGTTTTCCACTCGTCCCCCTCTCTGATGCGCACGAGATGGTAAGCGTTACGAATGTCCAACTTAGTAAAGCACCTGGCTCCCTGCAGAATCTCGAAGGCTGATGACATAAGGGGAAGCGGATAACGATTCTTAACCGTTATGTCATTCAGCCCTCGATAATCCACGCAGGGGCGCAGAGTACCGTCCTTCTTCTTAACAAAAAAGAACCCCGCCCCGGCCGAAGAGGAAGAAGGCACTATGGTACCGGCGTCAAGAGACACAGACAAATAATCCTCGAGAGCCTTACGTTCGGGAGCCGACAGAGAGTATAGTCTACCCCGAGGAGGAGTGGTCCCCGGAAGGAGATCAATACTACAATCATACGACCGGTGAGGAGGAAGGGAGTTGGCTCGGGACCGACTGAAGACCGTGCGCAGATCATGATATTCCTCCGGCACTCCTGTCAAATCGCCAGGTTCCTCCTGAGAAGTAGGGACAGAAGAAACGGGAGGGATGGCAGACATTAAACACTTCACATGACAAGAAACGTTCCAGGATAGGATAGAATTACTAGACCAATTAATAGAAGGATTATGACATACTAGCCAGGGATGACCCAAAACAACAGGTGTAAACGGTGAACGAAAAATCAAAAAGAAATAGTCTCACTGTGGTTACCAGATACTGTGAGGGTTAAAGGTAGTGTCTCAAATCTGATACTGGGAAGATGACTACCATCTAAGGCGAACATGGGCGTAGGCTTCTCTAACTCTCTGAAAGGAATGTCATGTTTCCGAACCCATGCTTCGTCCATGAAACAACCCTCAGCCCCAGAGTCTATCAAGGCACTACATGTAGCACCCGAACCGGTCCAGCGTAGATGGACCGACAAAGTAGTACAAGATTTTGATGGAGAGACTTGAGTAGTTGCGCTCACCTGTAGCCCTCCGCTTACAGATGAGCTCTGGCTTTACTGGACATGAATTAACAAAATGTCCAGCAACTCCGCAAATAGAGGCACAGGCGGTTGGTGATCCTCCGTTCCCTCTCCTTAGTCGAGATGCGAATCCCTCCCAGCTGCATGGGCTCAGACTCTGAGCCAGAGGAGGGAGATGGTTGCGATGCGGAGCAGGGAAACACCGTTGATGCGAGCTCTCTTCCACGAGCCCGGTGACGAAGATCTACCCGTCGTTCTATGCGGATGGCGAGAGCAATCAAAGAGTCCACATCTGAAGGAACCTCCCGGGAGAGAATCTCATCCTTAACCACTGCGTGGAGTCCCTCCAGAAAACGAGCGAGCAGCGCCGGCTCGTTCCACTCACTAGAGGCAGCAAGAGTGCGAAACTCAATAGAATAATCCGTTATGGACCGTTCACCTTGGCATAAGGAAGCCAGGGCCCTAGAAGCCTCCCTACCAAAAACTGAACGGTCAAAAACCCGAATCATCTCCTCTTTAAAGTTCTGGAACTTGTTAGAGCAATCAGCCCTTGCCTCCCAGATAGCTGTGCCCCATTCTCGAGCCCGGCCAGTAAGGAGTGAAATGACGTAAGCAACCCGAGCTCTCTCTCTAGAGTATGTGTTGGGTTGGAGAGAGAACACAATCTCACACTGCGTGAGAAAGGAGCGGCACTCAGTGGGCTGCCCGGAGTAGCAAGGTGGGTTATTAACCCTAGGTTCTGGAGGCTCGGCAGGCCAGGAAGTAACAGGTGGCACGAGACGTAGACTCTGGAACTGTCCAGAGAGGTCGGAAACCTGAGCGGCCAGGTTCTCCACGGCATGGCGAGCAGCAGACAATTCCTGCTCGTGTCTGCCGAGCATGGCTCCTTGGATCTCGACGGCAGTGTAACGAGCGTCTGAAGTCGCTGGGTCCATTCCTTGGTCGGTTCCTTCTGTCATGCAGGTGAAAGAGGACCCAAAAGCGACTTGGCGAAAACAGAGTCTTTAATCCAGTAACGTAAATACAAACAAAAAAACACAACTTTCACTCGATATGACGAGGACAAACTGGAGACTCGAACTTGAACAGCAGGTGAACAGCAGGTTGCCTCGGGAAGGCACTTGAACCAGACAGACTCAGACACCTGCTCACCACGCAGCATCTGAGGAAAACACGACACGACAGGGCGATACACAAACACAGCACGGTGAATACTAAACAAGGAACCGACAGGACAGGAACGGAACACAAAGGAAGAAATAGGGACTCTAATCAGGGGAAAGGATCGGGAACAGGTGTGGGAAGACTAAATGATTGATTAGGGGAATAGGAACAGCTGGGAGCAGGAACGGAACGATAGAGAGAAGAGAGAGCGAGAGAGTGAAAGAGGGAGGGGGAGAGAGAGGGATAGAAAGAGGGAAAGAACCTAATAAGACCAGCAGAGGGAAACGAATAGAATGGGAAGCACAGGGACAAGACAAGATAATAAATGACAAAACATGACATCTTCATTTGTAAATTATGTCTGAATGTTGGAGTGTGCCCTGGCTTTGCGTAAATAAATAAAAAACATGAAAATGGTGTCATCTGGTTTGCTTAATATAAGGAATTTGAAATGATTTATACTCTTACTTCTGATACTTAAGTATATTTTGAATTATATTATATTTGTAGACCTTTACTCAAGTTTTAACGACCGTTGGTGGAGGAAGGTGAGGACCAAGATGCAGCGTGGTAAGTGTTCATCATTATTTTAATAAACTGAACACTAAATACAACAAGGAACAAAAGAAACAACCGAAACAGCTCCGTCAGGTGCAAAACACACTAAACAGAAAATAACTACCCACAACCCATAGTGGGAAAACAGGCTGCCTAAGTATGGTTCTCAATCAGAGACAACAATTGAGAGCTGCCTCTGATTGGGAACCATACCAGGCCAAAACCAGAAATACAAAACATAGAACAAAAACATAGAAAAAAAGAACATAGAACGCCACCCTAGTCACACCCTGGCCTAACCAAAATAGAGACTAGAGCCTCTCTATGGCCAGGGCGTGACACATGTGGAATTTTACTGGGTGACTTTTACTTTTACTTGAGTCATTTTCTATTAAAGCATCTTTACTTTTACTCAAGTGTGAGAGTTGGGTACTTGTTCCACCACTGCACTTCCCCGTGTGTAGATGTGAATTCCCCCCCACATGTAAACACTGATCTCTCAGGCTTGCTAAATCCCTGCAGTCCTATTGTTATAAGAACACTCCATTACTCCAACACTTTCTCTTCAACAACGCTCTTTGTTGATGCCCCCCGGCCCAACACCCACTGTTTATGGATGGGATGAGGGAGGGTTGTTAATTATGCGGGTAAGGGAGAATCATTTTTTTTTTCAGGATTAGGAGGTAGGGAGTGAGGCGGTTGATCCGTCCACCACCAGGAACTGTAATCCTACTTTCTCTCTGACCCCG
This sequence comes from Oncorhynchus gorbuscha, assembly GCF_021184085.1. NCBI lineage: Eukaryota > Metazoa > Chordata > Actinopteri > Salmoniformes > Salmonidae > Oncorhynchus > Oncorhynchus gorbuscha. Next base: position 27,949,704 of record NC_060193.1, on the reverse strand, counting down.
CTTCCCTTTTTTTTTTTGGAGGGGGGGGGGGTGTAGTGAACAGGGGAATACAATAATGCCAGAAGCAGCAAGTGGCTTGCCTGCCTTGCATCACCTAGAAGTGGAGAATAAGGGGGCACATGAGGATGACACTCTCCTGGGCCTCAGTGTGTGTGTGTTTTTTTTTCGCTCAGTCTTTCGGGACATCCAGCAGCAGCTGTAAGCAAGCCCATTGTGTATTTCATCATGTTGAGCTACCCCTCACACACCTTTCACCCATCACCTTTGTGGAAACAACACGTCTATATGGGAGTGTTTTGTCCAGTGTGTGTGTCTGTTCCTTGTATTGTACAAGGACTTCTTATTCTCACATTTTGCCTGTAAGGCGTTTTTCGGGACAAGTTTCTATACGCAATTACATACACAATAGAGTTTTTTTTTCCTTCTGGCTAACACAGTTCTACCTCCCTTTTTTAGCACCCAGCCGCGAAGCGAAGTCTTCCACCTCTTTGCATATTGGAGATACTCTGCCTAGACTAGCGTTAACTGCTGTAGACGGCCCAGGCCCACCTTTAAGCAACAGCCGGCTGTCTGAGGGGCCGGGTGAATTGTGACATGCTCCCTTGGTTCCACACCTGCCAGCTCCAGACAGGTGCCTGGGTCAGGCCCATATCCGAGCTCACCCTGGCCCGGGTGTCCAACTTCCATCACCCTGATAGCCCCTGGTGTGCCTCTTCCTGTCACTGTTAGGCGAGCCCACCAGGTAATGGCTGCTGGGGGGGCTGTGTGCTTGTGCTCATGTGAGAGTGTGTATCTGAATGATAGTGTGGCCCTGTCCTCCTGTCACAGGGGGAAGAGTGGTGCCGGCTGCTTCTATTTGCCCATTTTTCAAGCATGCTTCTTTCAGAGAAGCGAGGCGGTCCCAACTGAAAACTCCATCAGCCGTGATTTATCTGGTATGCTATCTCTCTCTCTCTCTCTCTCTCTCTCTCTCTCTCTCTCTCTCTCTCTCTCTGTCTCTCTGTCTCTCTCTCTCTCTCTCTCTCTCTCTCTCTCTCTCTCTCTCTCTCTCTCTCTCTCTCTGTCTCTCTCTCTCTCTCTCTCTCTCTCTCTCTCTCTCTCTCTCTCTCTCTCTCTCTCTCTCTCTCTCTCTCTCTCTCTCTCTCTCTCTCTCTCTCTCTCTCTCTCTCTCTCTCTCTCTCTCTCTCTCTCTCTCTCTCTCTCTCTCTCTCTCTCTCTCTCTCTCTCTCTCTCTCTCTCTCTCTCTCTCTCTCTCTCTCTCTCTCTCTCTCTCTCTCTCTCTCTCTCTCTCTCTCTCTCTCTCTCTCTCTCTCTCTCTCTCTCTCTCTCTCTCTCTCTCTCTCTCTCTCTCTCTCTCTCTCTCTCTCTCTCTCTCTCTCTCTCTCTCTCTCTCTCTCTCTCTCTCTCTCTCTCTCTCTCTCTCTCTCTCGCCTTCTCTCTCTCTCTCTCTCACCTTCTTTCTCTCTCTCACACCTTCTCTCTCTCTCACCTTCTCTCACCTCTCTCTATCACTCTTTCTTTCTTTCTTTCTCTCTCTCTCTCTCTCTCTCTCTCTCTCTCTCTCTCTCTCTCTCTCTCTCTCTCTCTCTCACCTTCTCTCTCTATCTCTCTCTCTCCCTCTCTCCCTGTGTTCATTCCCTCTCTTGGTCCTCCCCTCTGTCTGTCATCCATTTATCTCACTGAGCTCCAGCTTTCTGTCCTTTCCCTCCTACCTCTCTCTCTCTCGCTCCACATCCCTCTCTTTCTGCCTCTCGTCGTTACCTCTCCACCTTGCTACCCTGGCCTCGAATGATAGTAATAGCAGAGAAAGAGCAGTGGAGGAAAAGACAAGACAAATGAGAGTGGAATATTCAGTGCCACGGGATGTGAGATGTGTTTGGAGTGTAGAGGGAAGTGAAAGGATAAAACAGGGAGCACAGAGGGGAGGATGAAATGAACGAGGGGAGGGTGAGTGACAGTGTGCCGTATCCTCACACCGATGAGGGGAAAAAAAGAGGTCCCTCAATTCATTTGCTAGACCCTTCAATGATTTATCACCAGTGACCAACCGGGTCTCGCCCTCTTTGTGCGTGTGTGCGCAGATCCGTGTTTTTGTAGGTGTGAATGTTGTTTCTTTTTCACCCGCATGCACGTGTTCATTCATTATTCCTAAATGACAAAAATACCCTCTCTGACTCCTGCTGCTGTGTTGCTATTACAGTGAATTTGGAAGTAGAATCCACCCCCCCAACAGTCCACCAAGCTGTTATTTACTGGGCGAGAGCCCGTAGTATTGGCGACAAATCTGTGGCTTCACTCTATTTGCGTGCTGTATGTGCATACACAAGCATGTGTTCCTGCCTGCTACCCATCCTCCCTCCCTGCCTCTCTCTCCCCTCCCTCCCTCCCCTCTCGCTCTCTTGCTCACACTCTCTCTCCGCGTCTGTTTGCCTCTATCTATCTTAGTCTCCGGCTGCGCTTTCAAGGAGAGTGGAGTGCGTCCAACTTCCCTTGCTCCATTTCTACCGTTTCTGTTCTCCCTTGCCCCCTTGTCCATCCCCGGCGTACGCAGACGTCCTGCCTTTAGACCGCTGGATCAGGAGAGTCTCATGGACGGACGGAGGGGAAGGACGCTCTCGCTGCTGCAGCCCCTGTTTCAATTAGCATGAATTTCACAGCAGTGGCGTCGGTCCGAACAAACCAGCCAGCAGCCTGTGCCGGAGCTCCGAGAGGACTGCTTCTTCCTCAGACCAGCGTCTGGGAATCCACGGACTGAGAGGGAGAGACCCGGGAATCTCTTTCCATTCGAGAAGGGACGTGAAAAGGAAAAGGATACTGTGTGATATTGAGTGGGAAGGAGACTAGGGGGATTTTTAAGGATCGGTACGCTGTGATGCTTTTCTGAGCTGGAGGGGAATACGGATCACTTGGATGCTCTCTGTGTGTTTGGGTGTGATTCTACTGCCTCTGAATCTGTATCCGCGCCTCTCTCCACCCTAGCTCGGTTCTCTCCCGGAGGGGAGAGGGATTGCGAGTGTCTATAGTTGTTGGGAATACTCGCTTCTGCTTTGTCTCTTTCTCTGCCCTGCGCTCGTATTCCACATCTCTTGTTTTTCCACATCTCCGCTCTCCGCTTTCGTTCCTTCAAGAGATTTTGAAAAGCCTGGAAGCTGGATTCAGCTGCACCTCCATCGTCTTGGCACTGTTCTAGCCCTCTCTCCATCACTCTCTCCCTTTTTTGCCTTTTGTTTTCTGATGTGAGAGGCTTCATCCAGCAAACTGTGGGGATGGTGGTCGTTTTTTTAACCACACCGAGGGCTCAGGCTCTGGATCGAGAAGGTTTGTAAGCGCTTTGACAAAGCAGTGGAAAACTTCAGTTCTATTGACAGCAGACAGGGTTATTGAGTTATAGGTGATAAATATATTTGTGTTGATTAGTCATTTCGTTTTTACAGATGGAAGCATTAAAAAAATATATATAATCTGTGTTCCCCTGATTTATCAGTTGCTGTTTAGGCTTCCACCGCTAGTGGTAGTTTGTTTCGTGGTGTTTAGCAGGGTGCCTTAATAAAAATCCTTAGTCGGCAGTGGGGGGGGGTTCGTTTTTTTTGGGGTGCTGTTGTTTTTGGAGATCCGTTTTTTGGGGGCTCTGGGGGATTGCGTAGGAATAGAGAATAGGCTCCAGGGAGGATTTAGCCGTAGGATTTTTTCTTCTCGCTCCTTTTTGGAAGGATTTTGTTTTTTATTTTCCCTGAACATACCTTTTTTCCTGCAGTGTTTTTGGGATCATCGTCTTCGGGAGGAGGATCGTGTTTATTCTTTTCATCCTCTGCTGATTTTAGGGTTTTACAAATATATATATTATTGCCCCACACTGGCAAGCCGGGGATCATGGGCCCTGGGTCCATCTGAGATGTCATCTTCCTGTTCCTGTCGCGCGGAAGGAAGTTGGAGGGGCATGCTGCTCCCATTGAGCTACGCCCCCGTGCTTCGGTCGGTCCTGGAGGTGGGCGGAGGGCTGCTGCTAGTGCAGCGGCCCGTGGCGCCCCTGGTGTGGGCCAGCCCGGCCTGCCTGTTCCGGCTGGTGGTCTCCCTGGCCCTGCTGGCCTTCCCCTGCCCTGCTGTGGCCGCCCGCGTCTCCTCCAGCCTCAGCACCACCCACCACGTCCACCACTTCCACAACAAGCATGGAACTGTGCCCATCGCCATCAACAGGATGCCCTTTCTCACACGTGGGGGCCACGGTAAGGTCCAAACTCCCTTATTTTACTCGTAAACGGTCCCTTTCGCTATCTGGCAAGCTAATGGTTGATGGATCGATGAATCATGCCGGTAAGAGTGTGTGATGTGTGGAATTATGATTTGGACTATGGAGGTTAATGAAGCGTAGTGGTCTTGAAGGGGGTTGATTTGTGGTTGGAGAGGAGGTGGTCCGGCTTGAGACCATGAGTCAAGCCAAGTGGCTCATCCATCTATTGATCCTGGTTCATCCACACAAAGGCAGAGGGCTTCAACAGGGCAACCCACCTCATTTGCTACGGGTCCCCGCTGGCCAAACTCTGATTAATGGCTCCGGATCCTGTGCATCCTCAGACAACAGGGCCCTAATGCACATGTTTTACATGTGGTCGGCCATTTTAGATCCACGCTTGTGACCAATGCAGATTCATGTAATCATAACGCATAGTGCAACTGTTAACACACAATGGCTGGGTTTTAATGTCCTTGACATTATGGCTGAGTTTTAAGGTCTTTGAGATTGTATTCTGCTGTATGTATTCGCTATGGTGTATTCTGTGTCCTGGGTTTTCCATTTTAAAATGGACTCAACGTCTTCACTGTGCTCTATAAATGCTTTTGGCTGCTTCTCTGTTGGTTGCTGCAGTTTCTTCTGCTGGAGTTTTCTTTTTTTAAATCCCTTTTCCCCTCGCCCTTTCCCAACCTTCCGCACAGAGAATTCCCAGCGTTCTGGTTAACTCGACATCTTCACGTGTTCCGCTGTCCATATCATTCACTTCAGTCCACTTAGCTTCAGTCCGTGTGCTCGGCGGCGTCGCCCTCCCTCCGTTTAGCCGCAATCTGTGTCAATCAAGGCGGTGTCAGATGGAGGAGAGCAGCGCACGTAGGCCTCGGCAGTCAATTGGCCGAGCCTGCGCCGCTATCGACGTTATTGGCTTTCTTCCATCTTCCCTGTGCTCAGTACCGCATTGGATTTCTGACTTTTCACATTCTCTGCCCGAGCCGTTGAGCGCGATATGCCAACTGTCTCTCGGGCCAAATGTCAGTCTGGAACACAATAGAGCTTCCAATAGAGTCTGAGAAGATGTGGGGAAATAATACTTGCTTTTTCCAATAAAGGGTTGATGAATGATGTTTGCTTGTAATGACCTGGCTGGAAACACGCACGCATGCGCACACACACACACACACACACACACACACACACACACACACACACACACACACACACACACACACACACACACACACACACACACACACACACACACACACACACACACACACACACACACACACACACACACACACCGTTCTAAAATGGCAGCTGAAACCCTGGCTGCCCTGTTCTATTCACTATTTAGTTATTTCTTTCACCCTCTAGCTTTGGTAATTGGATTGCACTTCTCTTGCATTTCAAGTTGCTTAACTATTTACATACTGTAATGAGCATTAAAAGGGTTCTCAGGCTTTCTCTGTGGATTTGCGGCTGTCCGGTGATAGCGGACACTTAAGAGAAATGGGGTATTCGTTTGGTTTAAAGTGAAAGAATGGGAAGAGAAAGGAAGAGCCTGTGGTTCAAGGCATGTGACACTGACCACGTGTCTACGCTGATAGTCCTACGGCCAAGGTTGTTTCTGTCTCCCGTTCACATTGGCATACGGCAGTGAAGTGCACAATGCATAGAACCCATTGAACAGTCCCCTTATGGCTTTTAGTGATTACTCGTTGCCCGCCCACATGATACCCAGCTTCGTCTGACAACTTGGGTGTCTTTTCAAAATGATTATTCAGAGCAGCGTGTGTTCATCACCGATTCCATTTCATGTGAAAAGACATCACGCATGCTCTTGCATATCACTCCAATGGAGAGACTCCATTTCAGTCGCTCTCTAAATAAGCCATCCAAGTCCAGACTCACGGCCCTCTATATCAAGTGCCAGCCCTCGTTTCGGTCAACCATGTCCCCCCCCCCCTCATTAGAAACCCTATGAACGTTTTCTGCTTGATAAGATCTCCTTAAGACTATGACCTATGACAGGAATGGGCTACTTTGATGGGGGAGGGACCGCAGTGGCTCACGGATCTGTGTACCACGAGGCGTGGAGAAAATTGCCATTTTTTATTTTTTTTATGCTGCAATTCAACACGTTTTGTCAAGGGGCGGAGAGTAGATTTAGCTATTTTATAACTCATTTCATGTAAATGCTACAAATACAAATGCTGCCACAGGGCGGAGAGAAATGTTTGCAGCCTTTAATATGATATCTGAGCGAGAGCGACTAATAGCATCAATGGAGGACCATGATTAGGCCTAGTACAAGTTTAGATAGCTGGCCGCGAGACTAATTTACCCCCCCCCCAAAAAAAGGCAGTTGACTCTCTCGGAGCGCTGCTGAAGGCCTCATACTGTATTCTGCCTGCTGGGGGTGTCATTACTCTGTTTCTGTCGGCCCCGTCGTCTCCTCCTGAAAGGATACTGCAGGGACAGAGCCACCGGTGAGAGCTTGTGATGCAAACAACAGTGGAGAAATGGATTGGATCATTTTAATAGGAGATGCCTTAACCTTTTGGTACATAGTAGGTACTGTTAAGCCGTGGCTGGGAGTTGTTTGCTTAACATTCGGTTGGTGGGATATTAGCATATCGTTCCCAATTGGGATTTGGATCATAGTATGCATGCTAATGCGCCTGTACATGTACATCTGACACTCGAGTGTATGAAGAACTGCTTCAAAGTGATTGAGTATTAGCCAGGTTTGGTTGGTCGAGCCACTCTTAGTGCCAGGCAGAGTGGAGAGGCCAATGTTTGTCCTGTTAACCTGCCTGATTAACGACTGCCACCGTCCGCCACGACGCCGCTATTATGATGGATGCTGAATGGAAAGGCGCCTGTTTGCAGGGCCCCCATTGCCAGTCGCCCGCCGCCACCGATGCCCCACTCTCAGCCTGTCTATATGAAAAGCAATTCATTATGGCCTATTCAAGCCAGTGTCATTTCTTCTGCACTGCTTCTGATTGAAGGTAATTGAAGAGCCCCCCCCCCCACCATGCTTCTCCCTTCGTGTTTGTCATTTCAAACCGCTCTCTCTCTCTCTCCTCACTCCGGTATTACCCAGAAGCACTCAGTCTGCGGCTGGCTCGACTTGACACTGGCTCTTTCTTCCCTCCCACGTATGGTATATATTTAATCCATGTTGACGGTTTCATCTCACACCGGGCCTCCTTTGGGGCTGGCAAAACATAGCCTCAGCGCTCGCAGGCCAACCAAAACCTATTTAGCAGCGTCGTTATGTCACAGCAAAGAACGTGCTCTGCCTGTCTTACGGAGGAGCCTCGCGAAATCACTGGGCTTTCTCAGATGACATTTTCTCATGGATGCCTTTGTCCGTTCCGTTGTTATATCACCGAGGCTCTTTTGAAGGAAGCTGCAGTATACTTATATGAACAGCGCAGACATTCTCTGATGCGCGGCTTTGATGAGCTTCTTGTCTTACTGAGTCGGTGCTTATTTCTCTTCTCTCTAATTATGAAAACACTTAACGTAAACTCACCACAGATCAATGACACTGCAGTAGCTTTGTTGACGCAGTATGTCGGACCTCATTCGTTCCTCATCAGTCAACACACACACGCGCACACACACACGCACGCACGCACGCACGCACGCACGCACGCACGCACACACACACACACACACACACACACACACACACACGCTACTCACACCTAGCCTAGCTCTTTGGAATGGATGTGGGCAAGGCAAGGGGACTGTTTGCCTTGCAGCATAATCCATACCTGCACACGCTGCTGCATTGGGTTGACGGGATTAACATCCTAATTCTAAACTCAGACCGTGTTTGTTGTTTGTGATGGAGACATTCCAGGAGATTTCATCTCTGGATATTAAGTGTGTGTGTGTGTGTGTGTGTGTGTGTGTGTGTGTGTGTGTGTGTGTGTGTGTGTGTGTGTGTGTGTGTGTGTGTGTGTGTGTGTGTGTGTGTGTGTGTGTGTGTGTGTGTGTGTGTGTGTGTGTGTGTGTGTGTGTGTGTGTGTGTAATGGGTGTTTGGATCTGAGATGTGGCCTTGCAACTTCCCCCTGCGACTTGAATGGAGGTTCATGAATATCACTGTCGCCGGCGTCCATCATTTCGGATTAGCAAGGAACTGGATGTGCTGTTTGAAATGGAAGCCGTGTGTGTAAAAGAAAACGGGGGAGTACATGTATAACCTCACACAATCACTGGATTCAGCCTGTAGTTAGACATGCACAAGGTATAGAGCCCTCTCAACACATTTTAATGATATTGTCTCTATTAGCTGTGTGTGTGTGTGTGTGTGTGTGTGTGTGTGTGTGTGTGTGTGTGTGTGTGTGTGTGTGTGTGTGTGAGCTTCCACCACTGTGGGTGTTTGGATCTGAGATGTGGCCAAGGGAGCTGCTTCTCCTTCAGTCTGAGTGGCAAATCTCCTTCAGTCCTTCATTCAAGGCCAATCACGAGAAGCAACGGAGAGGAAAGCTGTCTCGCTAGCAACACAAACATCCAAAACACCTTGCTTTTCTTTCCCTTCCCCATTTACCACAAGGATATCCATGGCAGCATTACTCTTGCATACATTATGACAATATACCATTGCAGCCTTTATATTAATAGGTAGAGTGAGATTACCTGGTTATACAACAGCCTTGAATCCCTAGCTATATTCAGGACCAGGACAATAGTTCATTCTGCTTGTGTGATCTCTGTTATTGTGTTTCACAGAGGAGGGAGAGGTCTCATACATTTCTCCCTGTGGGCACCGCGTCCCCATGGCAACCCTCCTCCAGGTGCCCTTGAATTAAGTGCCGCCACAGAGGAGCCAACTCCCCCTCTGACCGCCATCCCCCATACACACACAAACCCCTGAGGCTGCCCCGCCCGCCCGCCCACCCCCACCCCCTCTGACGCTGTCAATATGTCTTTCCCCCTAGAGCACCTTTATATTTTCCTCTCTCCCAGCAGCTTTCCCCTTGTATACCTACCTGTACGTACGCTGTCAATATGTCTTTATCTTGATGTCTCTAGTTCTCTTTATCTTCTCTCTCCCTCTCTCTTGTCTTACTATTCTTCATCTCTCACTCTCTACTCCTCCCTTTGTTCAATTCTATACCTCTCAGCCTCTACTCTGCTCATTACTTATATCTCTCTCTCTCCCACCCTCTCTCCCTTCAATTCCTCCCTTTCTGCTCAATACAATAGCCTCCGTTGCAGGGCGTTGAGCTCAGGGGATACCTGGGGGAGTGCCTGCTGTTTGACTACAGTGTTAGCGTTTGACAGCAGCGGTGTTTGCTTACGGGCACCCCATGCATGCTGATGACCCAGCAGCGCTTCGAGGCAGGCAGCGCCGAGGTTACAGCAACCCCAGCTCTGTGCGCTCATCCTGGGGGAGAACTCGGGGCTGCGGCCCCTACGGCTGGCCCTGTTGTCACAGCTCCTAGTGGTAATGAAAAGGAGAGGCGTTTGATAATCACTGCTTTATCTCTGTGGTGACACCACTGTGTGAGGTCAGGGTGGAGGGGACAGTGAGCTTAGCCCATAGGGACACAGGGACAAGAGGCACGGCCCTACTTTTAAGAAGGCTGGCATTAGTATTCTGGATTCTATTCTCCCCATCGCTCTGCAGGGTAGAGGCACACACACACAATCAGACACACAGACACACAGACAGACACAAAGTGGCAGAGGAGGAGAAAGGACACCTCCTGGCTATTCCAGATAAGGTTCGTCTGTTTGACATTTGCAGCCTTTTTTGTTGTCGTCTCTCTGTCCACCTGACCAATTGTGTCTTTGAAAGAGGGTAACACAAAGCCAAGCCTGTCAAAGCGAGCCATTCCTTATGCTGCCAAGTGTGTAAACGGACGTGTCATCTGTTAATTCAACTAGATTGGCGTATTATGCACAATACTTGTTGGAAGTAGCACAACTTGTTAACTGAATTGGTTCTTGACCCAGCCACTTTGGTTTGGCTCGTGAGCCCTTTACCCCAAGTGGACCTTTTTGTGAGTGTGTTATTAGGCTGTGGGTGTTCAAGCAGCACTTGATGAGTACACTTAGTGTACACCACCGGGTGTGTGCTACCTCAACCCTTCTAATGGTCCTCCGCAGTACCCTCATTATCCATGCAGTCAACACTCACTACAGCTGGCATATGCACGCATACTGTATAGGGTGATACTCTGCAGGTCCTCAGTATAGCGTGTGTGTTTCACGTTTTTATCGTCACGCGCACAAGTTCAGTGAAAGGCCTTTCTTGCAAGCTCTTTCCCAACAATGGAGTGATTCATGTCATTAGTACTATTAAATGAAGTGAAGTAGAACAACAGCAATTGAGAAATAGAAATGAGCAGCACAGGAGAAAGTGAGTAAGTTATGTACAGCGTCAGTTCCAGTACCATATGTACAATGCCGGAGTTATAGAGGTAGATATGTATAGGGTTAAAGTGACTAGGCATCAGGATATAATGTTTGTGTGTCCTCGTCATGTAAGTATGTACAGTATGTGGATCTCGTAGCAAATGTCAGCGAATGTGTTTTCCGGTGTTGTCCGCTTCATGCTCTTGTTCTAGCTGCCGCAGTTTGGCAGCGCCTTTTTTTGAATGTTGTGGGTGAGGTCAGGTACTTAGCAACCACAGCCCCGCAATCAACAGTAAATACTAGGCCAGGCTTGACAGACAGGGACCGTGATTATGGTTGCAACCAGGAATTACAGCATAATAGGAAGCTGTTCTGACCTACGCCATCTTCTCGGCCCTTCCCAACTAGATATGTTTGTCAACTCATGGTAAATACCAAGGCTGACATTGTTATTTTTGTCAAACTGGTCGACTCTCTATCGACCGCCTGTGGTGTACGTTGGACTGACTCGAACGCCATCGCAACGAGTCCTCGTCACGAGACCGAACAGAAGGTCTGCGTTCGGCGACACACGTCAACAACCCAAGCAGCTCTGTATAGAGTCTAGACTGTGGCTATCTATCGAGCTAGCGCTTCCATTTGAATTGATTTCCCCTGTTTCTCTTTCGTTCTTTCACATTACGCCTGACAGGACATAAGGTGTCGTACACCCCCACAGGGAACGGAGAATGCCTGCAGCTGCCAGACATACCCATTCATAGCTTTTCTATTACAGCCAGGAAGTGAGTGAAAGAGGCGAAGAGAAAGCACTTTGCCCGGCGGAGGTGCTAAGGATCCTCCGAGACAACGCTTTGATCAATGCCCTGCTCAACGAGCGCCGCCGCCGTTCACTGGCTACTCGTCATGTCATTCTTTGGCGCCGCTGAATGGAAATAGCTTTCAGATTGTTATTATTTGCAACGGGTACACTAGTCTTTTTGGGTCGGAATAGGTGAATTTGACACCCGCTCTACATGCAAACACACACACACACACTATTATGAGTGATAGGACTTTATGTATTCATGCATTTATGAACCTCACTGATCACCTTTTCCAATGACAATCAAAACGGTCTTCTATGTGTTGCCGACATGATCACGTGATGGAGGTGGCCCAGCCTGCGATCTTGAAAATCAGCGTCTGCCAATTGGCCCAAGAGGGAATTTCCTCTTTGCCTAAGACGTTTGTTGCTTTCCTGGGAGATCCGGGTTCATATCCCATGTGTTACATATGTCATGATGGCCCATGATGTAATCTCTGGGTCATTCAATTTGACCTATTACACCGCGTTCATCAGTCAGAGTAGTGGCCGTAATGGCACTGCACTTTCTCCAAAAAAGCACCATGGTGAGGGATGGCAGTGTCAAAATTGCTGACTTTCTAGAAAGTATCTTCTCTGTAGATTCCCCAATGGTGAATTGCCCGCTTGGGCACCATGCATGGCTCTTTGTGGAAATTCATTTTTAGGGGGTGGTGGACATGTTTGGCCTGGAAGTTTCTCAGCATCCCCATCTCGGGCAAAGTACATGAAAGCAGCACCGCCAAGCGCAGGGAGGTGGCAGAGGGAGAGGAGATCGAGCCCAGCGCCGCCTCTCGCTTTTGTAGTGCGCCAGGCAGAGTGTGTCGGCGTTGAGAAGCGAGGGTCGAATCTTCAGAGGGCGCAGTGGTGTAGGCATAGATTATTTATCCGGCTAGATATTAAAGCTACCGCGAATCGGGCCTAGCGCCGAGGATTTGCGTCTCTGCTGGGACCCCTCATCATTAATAAACAAAGTGGCTTATATTATGCATGACTGCTGCTTTGAAAAGGGTCCTCCCCTTCCCCACGGCTGGAAGGTTTAGGAGCTGACTACTAGGACGGCTTCATCAGCTACTGTTACTATTCTTACTTTCATCCCAATCTCTTATTTCTCTCTCTCTCTCTCTCTCTCTCTCGGTCCTTTTGATCACAGTTTTTTTTCTCCGTTTTTTTCTAAAGCTTCTCTGGTTTAAAAAAACAAAAACAAACCCCAGACGTTGTTGTTGTCACCGAGCGGTTATTTTTTTTCTTTCATTATTTGACTTAGCTGTTGTTATATTTGTCAACTTCACAGGGGAGCAAGCTTTTTAGGGATCCAGCTGAGTCCCCAGCCAAAACAAGCTTAGACAGACATACTAAGCATGTGCTGTGGCGGCTCAGTGCTAGAGGACAACACTGAGGGGACCAGGGTCAGGTCGTGAACCTTGTTTAGCATGCGGGAGACGAGCTCCACTTTGGGCTGGAAATCGTAGAAGAAATCTTAGTCTTTGCTCTCGGTCCAAAATGTTGCTAGTCATACGATGCGGCGGACTTTGATGTGCTGTTTTTCTTTTTAAATGTGTGCTGTGTAGTTATTCCTAAGGGGATAGGCTGACACATTCCCAAACAGATAAAGGAGGGAGAGATGAAATGTAAAAAGAAAGATGCGTGGTATGAAATACTCATGGCGAGAAGCTGCTGCTTGACGTTCAAGTACCAAACATGGTAAATGTATTTCATTCTGGTGTCCTTATAGGCCTTAAATTGGGGTTTGAAGGCCTGGTGGGATCTGACCCCTTTGACAAAATATACTTAAAAGAATGGGGACTCTCTCTCTCTCTTATGATTCTGCATTTACTGGGTGGGAAATGACATCCATGTGTTTTCGGTGTGGTAATGTCCATAAATGACGCGATATTTCCTTGACTGCGTGCTCAAGGGGGAAAAAATGGGATGCCGGTCGGGATTTGCCCTCGGGGTTCGTTTTTTCAGGTGGTTGGTATTGGGAGACCATGGCGCTGGATATGATATTGGCTAAATGAAGCATTTTTAGAATGAAGAATCCCTTTGTGATACAGGTTTCTCAGTTTAATTATAGTACGGTACTTAGCTGGTATAGATGGGGTGTATATAGTGTATATTTGAGTTTTAATTGACAGGTGTCAGTCTCATGTCAGTACGTCATAGAGAGCCGACATTACCTTTCTACAGTTTTCTGTGAAACACCACCACAGAGAGACAGGTAACCTAGAAATAAGAAATAGACAGACAACATCCCCTATTGCTTCACTCACGCAAAGTCTCACACACACACACAACACAGACACACAAACGTTTATGAGACACACACACATACATAAACACGCACACGCAGTGCACAGCCACAAATTCGTAGCTGAACAAGGGACGTGGATACAAAAACATCAAAGACCTTCGCTTCTCTGTCTGACACATCTGTGTCAGGGCTCTGATGACTGACAGTCAGTCTCTGAATCCATCACACTGAAAATCCCCTCGTTCGCTGATGCTAATGTGCCAGCAACTCATTTGCACTGCACACTGGGCTCAAATCGTAGGAAGGAAGAAAGGGATAGAGGGACATGGAGGAGGAGAAGAAGAGGGGATAGATTAATTGAGGAAGCAGAGGAAGGAAGGGATGTGCGTGGGAGGTGGGGAACGAGGGAGGACGGGAGAGTGGGAAGGATGCAGAGAAAAAGATGAAGCTGGCAGTGCATTGTTTCAAGCCACCTAGCTCGTCCTCTCACATATAGAACGGTCTGACACATGGAACACTCCCTGAGATCCAAAGGACTCTGCACAGGTGAAACACGGGAACATAACCAGAGATGGGCTCCGCTCAATTCTTCTCCTATCCCCGGTCCATCACTCAACTAAGTTAGGGGAGGAAAGCCCCACACGGCCCCACCGTACTAGGCCACAGAGCCCACTGCGTCAGCCTCTTCCCTCAGAGCTCCACTCCATCGCTCCACTGATCAGGAGACTATATCTGGGCGGAGTGCTTCGATTGTACCCTTTCTGTCAGGCACTGGTCTATAAAGCTGTGGTGATGAAAATGCTATTCATCCGTAGAGCACATTTAGATAATGCGTAAAGCATCGAGCATGTAGCCAACTTGGAGCCCCCCCCCCCCCCCAACACACACACACACACACATTGTTAAAGCTGTTGTGGATATAGACAGTGTATCGGCATGTGATGCTTAGGGCTGGCACGATTACCGTGTAACCGACGGTTATGGATGAAGACCGTCATGAAAATAAAATACATATATATAGCAGCCTAACAGCACAAGTGATACCGATAACTCGGGTGGCTGTAAGATAAGTCGATGCTGCATCACGCGTGTCAAACTCATTCCACCGAGTGTCTGCGGATTTTTGCTTCTCCCTTGTACTTGATTGTTGAAATAGGGTCAGTAATTAGTAAGGAACTCCCCTCACCTGGTTGTCTAGGTCTTAAACAAAAAACCTACAGACCTACAGTCAGAACATCTGCTGTCTCAGCCACTGCCAGTCACCATGGGTGTACCCCAAGGCTCGATCCTAGGCCCCCACGCTCTTCTCAATTTACATCAACAACATAGCTCAGGCAGTAGGAAGCTCTCTCATCCATTTATTTGCAGATGATACAGTCTTGTGCACAACTGGGCCCTCCCCTGATTTAGTGTTAAACGCTCTACAACATAGCTTTCTTAGTGTCCAACAAGCTTTCTCTGCCCTTAACCTTGTTCTGAACACCTCCAAAACAAAGGTAATATGGTTTGGTAAGAAGAATGCCCCTCTCCCCACAGGTGTGATTACTACTTCTGAGGGTTTAGAGTTTGAGGTAGTCACCTCATACAAGTACTTGGGAGTATGGCTAGATGGTACACTGTCCTTCTCTCCGCACATATCAAAGCTGCAGGCTAAAGTTAAATCTAGACTGGTTTCCTCTATCGTAATCGCTCCTCTTTCACCCCAGCTGCCAAACTAACCCTGATTCAGATGACCATCCTACCCATGCTAGATTGAGATGTAATTTATAGATCAGAAGGGTGCTCTCGAGCGGCTAGATGATCTTTACCATTCAGCCATCAGATTTGCCACCAATGCTACATCACTGCACTCTACACTCTTCTGTAAACTGGTCATGTCTGTATACCCGTCGCAAGACCTACTGGTTGATGCGTATTTATAAAACCCTCTTAGGCCTCACTCCCCCCTATCTGAGATATCTACTGTAGCCCTCATCCTCCACATACAACACCCATTCTGCCAGTCACATTCTGTTAAAGGTCCACAAAGCACACACATTCCTGGGTCGCTCGTCTTTTCAGTTCGCTGCAGCTAGCAACTGGAACGAGCTGCAACAAACACTCAAACTGGACAGTTTTATCTCTTCATTCAAAGACTCAATCTTGGACACTCTAACTGACAGTTGTGGCTGCTTTGTGTGATGTATTGTTGTCTCTATCTTCTTGCCCTTTATGCTGTTGTCTGTGCCCAACAATGTTTGTACCCTGTTTTGTGCTGCTACCATGTTGTGCTGCTACCATGTTGTGCTGCTGCCATGTTGTGTTGCTACCATGCTGTGTTGTCATGTGCTGCTGCCATGCTATGTCGTCGTCTAAGGTCTCTCTTTATGTAGTGTGTTGTCTCTCTTGTCGTGATGTGTGTTTTGTCCTATATTTTAATTTAATGAATTTGTACTTTTATTCCCAGCCCCTGTCCCCGCAGGACGCTTTTTGCCTCTTGTCAGGCCATCATTTTAAATAAGAATTTGTTCTTAACTGACTTGCCTGGTTAAATAAAAAATGTATTGAAAAAATGACACTAGGCCCTCCTTGGAATGAGCTTGGCACCCCTACTGTGTCATGATGCTACGGGCACCCCATGCATGCTGATGACTCCGCAGCGCTTCCAGGCAGGCAGCACCGAGGCTACACCAACCCCAGCTCTGTGCTCTTCCTAGGGGGGGAAGTCGGGGTGAAGGATAATGTTAATAGTACAGTATGGTGATACCCTGGCATCTTCCTGTACTTACAGAAGGAGATGTGTCTTAAATCTGTCTGGGACGCTAGCAGTTACGGGTCTGCTTTATCTGAGTGGGGGAGACAGAGAATAAAAAGTTAATCACATGGCCTGTATGTAAGGCAAATCGCTCCATCTCCCCTCTCCAAGGCGTACGCTCTCCTCCTCTTACTCGTCCTCCTTTATGCTACTACTGTGATCGTATTGGGTGGAAGAGAATTGACAGCCAATGGGAAAAGTCTGCGTGCAGGATAAGCGGCTCAGAGTTGCAGGCATTTGAGGTTCCCTAGACCCACGGCATTCTTCTAGCTGGCGTCACTGGTCACTAGAATGTCTCTGCGACAGACAGAATATCGGAAAACGCGACGCAAATCTCTTGAATTATTTCTTTGTGCTCAAGGTCTGAATACCTATTTTCTCTCCCTTCTCTGCGTATTTTCTTTCTCTCCCTCGATCCCTCCCAGTTCCCAAATTGAAACTGCCATCTAACACTTTCTGGGAAAATCACATTTAATTTGATACTCAACAGAATTTCGGCCCCTCAGAGCATTTTTCAATTAAACTTGTGTGTGTTGTGTCCTAGAAAAGCTTTGGGCCGTTCACAGTAGCACAGCGCATTGCCGTTCCATATTCATTGAGCCGTGGTAATGAGTGGCCAACACAGTGAACTATGATCATCCTACTATCTGAATGTGCTAGATGTGCTGATGTTATCGCCAACCTATCCATTGTTGGCTCCCAGAATAATGGAGATCAAAGGTCTCTTGTTCTTTGGCGATACGATTGATGCTGTGCTTCACAATTGTCTCTTAACATGCATATCTACTTGGAGCAAGATGTCCCTTGGGAAAGGGAAGGAAGTCAATTGGCCTGAGGAATTAGCAAATCCAAGGTCCTTTCAGAAGGGTTTTTACCCTTGACGTTTCTAGCTCAGACGAGATGGATTGCTAGTGACTAGTGTAGCAGCTAATTAAGGATGGATCTTGGCACTACCCAAACAAACAGCCTCCATCTGGGCTTCATTTCTCAGATGCTGTCGGCCTTGGTTGACCCTGCCTGACGTCTACCCCTCTACCCCTCTGTCTGACTCCTTGAAACACTCGACACTCAGCAGCCATGACTTACCACCCTTTTTAGCCCTCTTTTCGGTGCTCTCTCTGGCACTTTACCCCGTCTTCCTCTTGATTAACATCTCTGCCTTGTTCTGGTGCTCTGTTTTTTTCGACCACCTGTTCTTCTTTGAGAGTGGAGTTGGTGGAGAGGAGAGCGTGATAGCATGCAAGCCAAGGGGTTGATAGTTTGGGTGATTTGTGGCACCTGTTGGTTACCGTGCATTCCACAGGGGCGAGCTGGAGTCGTCAGCTCCCCCGCCTCGAATCTAAGCGTTGCCCCGTTGAGGAAACGCGTTCCCCTATCTGTCAGTCATCCGTCTTGCCGTGTTAGTTTCTCGCTCACCCTCAGCTATCGCTGTAGTATCTCAGACAATTCCCAGCCCTCCAGCCATCTATTATACTACACTCACAGGTGCAGAGATTATGGTGCACAGGCAACACTTGAGGGATTAAAGGGAACTACAGCAGTACTACAATTTATTAAAAGCCAGTTGAGTGTCTCTCATGCTCATAAGTGTCACTCCGTGTCAATCCTATCCAAATGATTGTAGGGCAAGTGTTTAGTAATGCTGTGCAACTCTCGAGCTTTTAATCACATTTCTGTTACTCCACAAAATAAGTCATTTAGATTTGTTTCCCCAAGCAGCAAGTATAGGAACTCTTAACAAAAGTCTATAGCTGTAGGAGAGTCGCATATTCATCCAATGAGGTGATGCAAACCTTGCAATCTAAAACTTTAGCATCAGGTTACTCTGAGCTGATTGGCCCCTTGAAACCAGAATTCTTTTTGCATGACTATACTGATCCAATCAGAAAATGTCATCCGACTTGATTGGGAATAGACGGCAATGCCGAGTACTGACAAGCTGAAAAGCAAAGCTCAGACTGAAAATGCATTCTGCTCACTCCATTTAAGCAATCATAATTGAGACTGATTGCCACAGGACCCCGGGATCACGTGCCCTTTTCCAAATGGCTCCCTAAGTGCAATTGTGTTTGAGCTGAATTTCCCTCCCGTCAATCTCATTCCCCATGTTAAATGTTAAAAGATTGCATGTGTTTATCCCATTTGAAAATTATACACCTGCCCCAAATGAAAGGCCTAGAGTTTCTCCGCCTTCCCCACCAGTCACATTAATTACATGGTGTAATTTTACTCCCAAACGTTTGTTCTGCTGTGTCAAAGCTCAGCGGCAATTACAACTACACTGTGCCATGCTGAGAATTAGCAATGAGAGTCCCACTTCGCGTTCGTCTGGACAAAACATCTGCAGAGGTAATGCCAACATACAGAAGTGCTTCTTCCACTTCTAATTGAGGTTCCAGGTCACAGAGATAACGCATAGCTAATGTATCGTCATGTGTAGCTCAAAGTACAGCATTGGGTCATTCACCTGACTGGGAAAACGGATACCGTTAAAAAAAAAGGTAGGGGCGTGGATCAGATGTATATCTGGTGTGATCCCCATTTGCCTTATGCAGTGCTTACACATCTCTTTTGTATCGAGTTGATCCGGCTGTTGATTGTGGCCTGTGGAATGTTGTCCCACTCCTCTTCAATGGCTGTTGCAAAGTTGCTGGATATTGTTGGGAACTGGAACATGCTGTCATAGACATCGATCCACAGCATCTCAAACATGCTCAACGAGTGATATGTCTGGTGAATATGCAGGCCATTGAAGAACTGGAACATTTTCAGCTTCCAGGAATTGTGTACAGATCCTTGCAACCTGGGACCAAGTACCCAATTGTCATACTTGAGTAAAAGCAAAGATACCTTAACAGAAAATGGCTCAAGTAAAAGTGAACGTCCCCCAGTGAAATACTATTTGAGTAAAAGTCTAAAAGTATATAAACCAGACAGCACAATTATTATTAGTAGTATTTTATGGGTAGTCAGGAGAAAACACTGACATCATTTACAAATGAAGCATTTGTGTTTAGTGAGTCCGCCAAATCAGAGGCGTGAATTGTCAAGCTAGGCATTCAAAATATAACGAGAACTTTTGGGTGTCTGGGAAAATGTAAGTAAAAGTACATTTTTTTTCTTTTGGAATGTACTGAAGTAAAAGTAATGAAAAATATAATAAGTAAAGTACAGATACCCCAAAAACCGACTAAAATAATACTTTAAAGTATAAGTACTTTTACACCACTGGCCGTGCATTATCATGCTGAAACATGAGGTCATGGTGGCGGATGAGAATGGAATGTTATCTCTGTTTATTTAAATTGTCATCAATAAAATGCAATTGTGTTCACTGTCATTAGCTTCCGCCTGCCCATACCATAACCCCACTGCCACCCCTCTGTTCACAACGTTGACGTCAGCAAACCGCTCTCCCTCGTGACGCCGTACACGCCATCTGCCTAGAACAGTTGAAATCTGAATAAATCCGTGAAGAGCACACTTCTCTAGCGTGCCAGAGGCCATCGAAGGTGAGCATTTGCCCACTGAAGTCGGTTACGGCGCCAAACTGCAGTCAGGTCAAGACCCCGGTGAGGACGACGAGCAACCAGATTAGCTTCTCTGAGATGGTTTCTGACAGTTTGTGCAGAAAGTATTTGGTTGTGCAAACCCACTGTTTCATTAGCTATCCGGGCCTCCGATGTTCCCACAGGTGCAGAAGATGGATGTGGAGGTCCTGGGCTGGCATGGTTACATGTAATAATAATATATAATAATATATGCCATTTAGCAGACGCTTTTATCCAAAGCGACTTACAGTCAGGTGTGCATACATTCTACGTATGGGTGGTCCCGGGGATCGAACCCACTGCCCTGGCGTTACAAGCGCCATGCTCTACCAACTGAGCTACAGAAGGACCATGTGATTGCGAGGCCGGTTGGGCGTACTACCAAATTCTCTAAAACCTCGGCTTATGGTAGAACCTCGGCTTATGGTAGAGAAGTGAACATTACATTTTCTGCCAACAACTCTGGTGGACATTCCTGCATGCCAATTGCACACTCCCTCAAAACTTGAGACATAGCCCGGGAACACCCGGCAAATCTGTCAGTCAACAGCATGCAGCCAGAACAATCTTTTTTCTATTTGCAATATTTCAAATACATTTGTGGGAGACGACAGGTTGGAAAGCAAATGGCTTTAAAGAGAAGACTCTAGTCTGACTGTAGGCCACCAACATATTTGGTCAACTTCCAAATAGGCCTATCGAGCTCACATTGTCTTACAGAGTAAAACAATAGAAATAGGATTTTGGCACGAGAGTATCGGCCATCGCAGGTGAGTGAGCCGCTCACCTGAGTGAAACTGGAAAGCTTTTTTAAGGCTACAATTTCCTCCTCGTATTGTGCAATATGCATCTCCACACATACCTAGGCCCAGGTTATTGATGAATTGGTTACTGATCTCTGATTCTCAGTTTGATCCGTGTCAAAGTAGCCTGTCAGTTCAATCATTTGTGCGCAATTAAAATCAGACTCTGCTAAAGTCTCCAGTTATATAAAATGACATAGAAATGCAGGAATTGTGTAGAAATGCAAGTTCCTCTACTCTACTGCTCTTTGCCAGTACGCAAATGCGATGATGTGCACCGCTTTAGGACAAAGGTGTTTCCGGTACCTGGGAGCCCACCAGGTGACCTCCCTCTCCTTACATTGTTCTGGGAACCTCCCGATTTACAACTTAAGCACTGGCTACATGAACTACACTGAGTGTACAAAATAATAGGAACACCTGCTCTTTCCATGTCACTCGTTAAATCCACTTCAGTCAGTGTATTGAGACATGGACTGTGTATCTGTGCCATTCAGAGGGTGAATGGGCAAGACAAGAAATGTCACTGCCTTTGAACGGGGTACGGCAGCAGGTGCCAGGCGCACCGGTTTGTGTCAAGAACTGCACCGCTGCTGGTTTGACACTACTGTGGGAAACGTGGGCCAGCATCCCTGTGGAACGCTTTCGACACCTTGTAGAATCCATGCCCCAACAAATTGAGGCTGTTCTGAGGGCAAAAGATGCTGCAACTCAGTATTAGGAAGGTGTCCCTAATGTTTTGTACACTCAGTGTATATAGCCCTAAGGCATCATGATCACAATGCAAAGGTGGCTTTGCATATCTATTAGATTTGCTAATGGTTTCCCTCCGTGTGTTTGAGTACTATGTGCTGGGAGTATGTGTGGGTTTGTGTCTGAGGTCTCCCGTGATTGTATGTGTCGCAGGATGCCAGATAGATGAACAGAAGGAATGGAGAGGAGGGAAGGAGCAGGGGGTTTGATGAATGGCAGGCACTGTGGGCAAGCAGGTGAGAGCTGGAGATTGTGATCTCTCTCTCTCTCTCTCTCTCTCTCTCTCTCTCTCTCTCTCTCTCTCTCTCTCTCTCTCTCTCTCTCTCTCTCTCGCTGCTAGCTGACCTTTCGCTTTTGCGACATGGAGAGAATGTCGCTCAACATTACCCCTCCCCTCTCCCAGACAAAGTTTATTTTTTGTGTCATGCCGAGGAGGGAACACAATTCCTTTCCCGCTTTTGATGAATGCCTAAAACGTGGGTACACAGGAAGGGGAGGCTGTGAAGAAAAGAGAAAAGGAGGGTGTTGTTCCTTTCTTCTCCCTCTCCATTTTGTCCCGCCCGGTCCACACTATTAATCAGTCTGGGTGACAGGGTGGGCTCAGAGGACGACCAGCATGCTTGGGGCTGAGTCTGAAATCATCTATGGTGCATGACCTCTGACCTCAAGTCCCTGTTCACAGACCTCACACAGGCGCCATACTTTAATGGGTATATACCAGGGGCAAAGAAGAACGTTTCTCTGTTGTTGACTATTTACGACCCTGTATGAGGTCAGGTGTATGTGTTCCTCTATTGATGTCTACAGATGTTCTCCATGTTTGACCTCATATAACACATGCTATTACAGAGCTATAAGATAAAATAACTGAGTTATGAACCTAGAATTGAATCATACTCTTCAATAAGCCATATGGCAGGCACAGACATGCCGTTTTCACTGTAGCTGAGACAGGAACGTATGTGTGTTCGGTGTGTTCCTAAAGTATGGGGCAGCGGGGCGACTAGGCCGCCGTGTGACTGTCCATCTGTCCGTCAGGCCCCAGTCTTTCTCCCACCCACCCCTGGTCTTTCTCATGGTAATTGCATAACAACACTGACATCCCATTGGGTAAAAGGTCTCACCCCACTCTTATCGTTCGGGGCTTTGTGATGTGATGATGGCGGTGGCCTGGCTGGGGGTTTAATGGGGAGAAATGCCAGTGGTAACACTGTGACAGGGCGTGTCCCCTGTGGAGGGAAGCTGCCAGAAGGCTGTCATCTCTGACATGTGAAAGGCACGGCGATGGGAGGACGATGGCACCGGCGGAGGTGGCATTGAGTGCTCCGCCTCGCGGCCCTGTCAAGGGACCGAGTCCACCTCGGTACGTGGCTGTGCTGTTATACACGAGACACAAACAGAACACACGGGGGTCTGAGGGGCCACGTAATCAGCAACCGCCCGCTGGTGTGTAAAGCCCTCTGCTGGCCTGACTCACTGCAGAGGGACCCAAGGAGGTGGAAAGGGAGGTGGAGAGGGAGGTGGAGAGGGAGAGGGAGGTGGAGAGGGACCCAAGGAGGTGGAGAGGGAGGTGGAGGTGGAGAGGGAGGTGGAGAGGGAGGTGGAGAGGGACCCAAGGAGGTGGAGAGGGAGGTGGAGAGGGACCCAAGGAGGTGGAGAGGGAGGTGGAGAGGGAGGTGGAGAGGGACCCAAGGATGTGGAGAGGGAGGTGGAGAGGGACCCAAGGAGGTGGAGAGGGAGGTGGAGGTGGAGAGGGAGAGGGAGGTGGAGAGGGAGGTGGAGAGGGACCCAAGGAGGTGGAGAGGGAGGTGGAGAGGGAGGTGGAGAGGGACCCAAGGAGGTGGAGAGGGAGGTGGAGAGGGAGGTGGAGAGGGGGAGGAGGGAGAAGATCAAGTGTGGGAAAAAGTGTCAGAGGGTTGAAAAGTAGCTTGAAACCTGAGGCGTGTGTGAGCGCACGTGTGTGTGCACGTGTGTGTGCATGTGTGTGTGCACGTGTGCGTACGCCTACTTGCACATTTCTGCATGTGACGGGGTTCTGTTGCCTAACCCCATTACCATGCAGCACATCTTAAAGTGCCTTATTTTCGTCAAGGACTGCTCTGCGTACTGAAATGCTGTCTGAGGAGTGGAAACGGACAGATTTTCATAATACACCACAATGTGAAAGAGGCGGGGGGAGGGAGCCTACGGTGGTAAAACGGCCCCTACCAACCAGAGCATCTGGAAAGGTAACCTTCAATCTCAAGAAGGTGCTGCTCGGCGTCGAGAAATGATTGGCAGAAGGAAAAGGGGCGGCAGGTAGAGAGAGAGCTGGACCGAAAGGTTTCTGGCCTTGTAAGTCGCTTTGGATAAGAGCGTCTGCTGAATGACTTAAAAGTCAATGTAAATATACATCCACTTTGCTCTTTCTTGCTCTTTCTGTATATCAAGGTTATTTGCCCAGATATGAAATCCTTCAGCGCTGTTTAATAGATTTAATAGGTTACACGTACGCCGGTTGTTTGATTATAGTGGAATCATATTTGCACAAGTCACTCCCAAGTGAAGACGCCTCCGCTTAATAAAGAAGGAATGGGAAAAAACACAGGATTATAGCAAGATATATTACTAGCAATATCCCTTGCTGAGCATCACTAAAGACTGAACTCACTCTCTCTGTTCTTTTCAACTCTACTCTGAATAGAGGATACAGCAGTAAATGCCAGGATGCTGATCTAAAATGGAGCGATTCTTGGATTGGATATCTGACTGTGGGCGTTATTGGCTAAATGATTAGACATTGATCACGGGGTTACAGATGGCGATTGCCTGGCAAGGCCATTACCGCTGAACTATCGGCTGTAGCATCTTGGGAGGTTAGCAGTTAGTGTCCGCACGGAGCCCGAAAGGCCACGCGACCAGCCGGCCACTGAGATAAGAGTAGGGAGGCGGGAGGAGAGAGACTGGTCTGGAGGTGCCAGGCAGGGATGTCGGAAGTGGTGGCCTCTAATTCTGTCCGTCAGAGTGCCATGGGTTGAATGTGGCTCATGAGAGGATGAACTACGGAGGAAGAGTGAGAGCGATGTATTCCCAAGAGCACTTTGGTTCGAATCACTGTTCTTCTGTCATTTACGCAGGGCTGTCTTGTTTGCAGGAGTATAATTAGACAACACAGATTTTTTTTTCATTCGATTCCCACGCTGCAATCTTTAAGGTTAGTGATGAATGGTTGGAGCAGGGGGACAGAGACTGTGGCCAAGGTGATCTATCAGACCAATGGGTATTTTATTTAACTAGGCATGTCAGTTAAGAACCAATTCTGCACGACTCCAACACCATCATTAAGTTTGCTGGCGACACAACGGTGGTTGGCCTGATCACTGATGACGATGAGACCGGCTACAGGGAGGTCAGAGACCTGGCAGTGTGGTGCCAGGACAACAACCTCTACCTCAACGTCAACAAGACGAAGGAGCTGATCTTGGACTACTGGAAACATAGGGCCGAGCACGCCCCCATCCACATCGACAGGGCTGTAGTGGAGCGGTTCGAGAGCTTCAAGTTCCTCTGTGTCCACATCACTAAGGAATTATCATGGTCCACACTCACCAACACAGTCGTGAAGAGGGCACGACAACACCTCTTCCCCCTCAGGAGGCTGAACATTTTCGGCATGGCCCCTCAGATCTTCAAAAAGTTCTACAGCGGCACCATTGAGAGCATCCTGACTGGCTGCATCGACGCTTGGTATAGCAACTGCTTGGCATCCGACCACATCACACTACAGCGGGTAGTACGTATGGCCCAGTACACCACTGGGGCCGAGCTCCCTGCCATCCAGAACCTCGATACCAGGCGGTGTCAGGGGAAGGCCTTAAAAATGTAGACGGTCTCCAGCCACCCAAGCCATAGACTGTTCTCTTTGCTACCTCACGGCAAACAAGTCTGCAGCAAGTCTGGAACCAACAGGACCCTGAACAGCTTCTAAGCCATAAGACCGATAAATAGTTAGTCCGGGTAGCTATTGGTTGACTATTTAACTATCCATATTAACCCTTTTTGCACTCTTTTGACTCATCACATACAGTGTATATGCTGCTGTTACTGTTTATTATCTATCCTCGTCACTTTATCTGTATGTACATATCTACCTCAATGACTCGGTACTGGTAACCCGTGTATAAAGTTATCGTATAGACAAAAAAATATAACTCTCTCTGCATTGTTGGGAAGGGTCCGTAAGTAAGCATTTCACTGTTAGTCTACACCGGTTGTTTACGAAGCATGTGACCGATACAATTTGATTTGATAACGTGGCATTGTTGTATTAAGCTGACCTTTATACATGCTATCATCAGCCATTCAGCAGATGTTGTTGTCCAGAGAGACTCACCTCAGTCGGTCCACAGTATGGTTTCTTGAGGCCATTTAAAACAATCAACCCGGCAACTTTGCCACTGTTTAACCAATCAGTGGAGCTAACGAAGACTCTCTATGCTCCGGTCTCTGCTGTTTGTGATTGGTTACTGAGCCTGCGGATGCAGACGTGGGAAGCATCAGGGCTGTCCTGTGTGACACGGGGCGTTACTCACCTGAACAGGGCCTGGGCAGGGCGGCCAACAAGCCCAGTAAAGATGCTCCATTTTCCTCCTCATGTCCCCACACTGTTATGCCTGGGCCTGACTGACTCGTCTATCAGTGTATAGGAGAGGCAGAGCGAGATGAAGAGACTACTGGAAGAAGACCAATGGTGTTATCGTCGTAGTGCTTTGGTGATGGAACGTGAGCAAACCATAGTCACATCAGCCAATGTAGTTCAATGAACTCAAGTCTGTCAATAGCTCACTCGGGTGCAGAACCAAAAAACGAATCCCTGAGATGGTATTGTACAGTTAAGTCCTCAAAGGAAGGGTAAGACATTTGTTGTCCTGAAGCCAGATCTCACACAGCTTGTTGCCCAGGGTACGTTGGTGATTAGCAGGGGGCATATGCCAGGCTGTGTCCATTGGTGTCACACTGGCAGGGTGATCACTTCCTATTAAAACAAGCACTTTCATCACACAGTCCAGCAGGTGGTTACCACAGCGACAGGGTTGCCGACCAAAGACACCTTTGAAGGACCCCAGGTTGCCAAGTTGTCCAGGGAATAGGAATCCGACCAGATGCCTGAAGCTAGGTGATAAATATTGGATTAGCACGAAATGGGAAGAAGAGACTGAATCGGGGAGGGACTACCTGAAAATGTTTGCCTCCGTTGGAGGCATTTTTGCCGTGATGTCATTGTCCCCTGTCTCGATGGATTTTCTGCAGACACAGACACAAACAGAACACACGGGGGTCTGAGGGGCCACGTAATCAGCAACCGCCCGCTGGTGTGTAAAGCCCTCTGCTGGCCTGACTCACTGCAGAGGGACCCAAGGAGGTGGAAAGGGAGGTGGAGAGGGAGGTGGAGAGGGAGAGGGAGGTGGAGAGGGACCCAAGGAGGTGGAGAGGGAGGTGGAGGTGGAGAGGGAGGTGGAGAGGGAGGTGGAGAGGGACCCAAGGAGGTGGAGAGGGAGGTGGAGAGGGACCCAAGGAGGTGGAGAGGGAGGTGGAGAGGGAGGTGGAGAGGGACCCAAGGATGTGGAGAGGGAGGTGGAGAGGGACCCAAGGAGGTGGAGAGGGAGGTGGACGGCACTTTATCTGTATGTACATATCTACCTCAATGACTCGGTACTGGTAACCCGTGTATAAAGTTATCGTATAGACAAAAAAATATAACTCTCTCTGCATTGTTGGGAAGGGTCCGTAAAGTAAGCATTTCACTGTTAGTCTACACCGGTTGTTTACGAAGCATGTGACCGATACAATTTGATTTGATAACGTGGCATTGTTGTATTAAGCTGACCTTTATACATGCTATCATCAGCCATTCAGCAGATGTTGTTGTCCAGAGAGACTCACCTCAGTCGGTCCACAGTATGGTTTCTTGAGGCCATTTAAAACAATCAACCCGGCAACTTTGCCACTGTTTAACCAATCAGTGGAGCTAACGAAGACTCTCTATGCTCCGGTCTCTGCTGTTTGTGATTGGTTACTGAGCCTGCGGATGCAGACGTGGGAAGCATCAGGGCTGTCCTGTGTGACACGGGGCGTTACTCACCTGAACAGGGCCTGGGCAGGGCGGCCAACAAGCCCAGTAAAGATGCTCCATTTTCCTCCTCATGTCCCCACACTGTTATGCCTGGGCCTGACTGACTCGTCTATCAGTGTATAGGAGAGGCAGAGCGAGATGAAGAGACTACTGGAAGAAGACCAATGGTGTTATCGTTGTAGTGCTTTGGTGATGGAACGTGAGCAAACCATAGTCACATCAGCCAATGTAGTTCAATGAACTCAAGTCTGTCAATAGCTCACTCAGGTGCAGAACCAAAAAACGAATCCCTGAGATGGTATTGTACAGTTAAGTCCTCAAAGGAAGGGTAAGACATTTGTTGTCCTGAAGCCAGATCTCACACAGCTTGTTGCCCAGGGTACGTTGGTGATTAGCAGGGGGCATATGCCAGGCTGTGTCCATTGGTGTCACACTGGCAGGGTGATCACTTCCTATTAAAACAAGCACTTTCATCACACAGTCCAGCAGGTGGTTACCACAGCGACAGGGTTGCCGACCAAAGACACCTTTGAAGGACCCCAGGTTGCCAAGTTGTCCAGGGAATAGGAATCCGACCAGATGCCTGAAGCTAGGTGATAAATATTGGATTAGCACGAAATGGGAAGAAGAGACTGAATCGGGGAGGGACTACCTGAAAATGTTTGCCTCCGTTGGAGGCATTTTTGCCGTGATGTCATTGTCACCTGTCTCGATGGATTTTCTGTCATGTTTGTCATTTATTATCATGTCTTGTCCCTGTGCTCCCCATGCTATTCGTTTCCCTCTGCTGGTCTTATTTGGTTCTTTCCCTCCTATCCCTCTCTCTCCCCCTCCCTCTCTCACTCTCTCGCTCTCTCTTCTCTCTATCGTTCCGTTCCTGCTCCCAGCTGTTCCTATTCCCCTAATCATCATTTAGTCTTCCCACACCTGTTCCCGATCCTTTCCCCTGATTAGAGTCCCTATTTATTCCTTTGTGTTCCGTTCCTGTGCCGGGTTCCTTGCATTGTATTCACCATGCTGTGATTGCGTTCGCCCTGTCCTGTCGTGTTTTTTGCCGTGATTGTGTATCACCCTGTCCTGTCGTGTTTTGTGCCTTCATCAGACGCTGCGTGTGAGCAGGTGTTTCAGTCGACTACGGCCTGCGCCTACCCGGCGACCTGCAGTCTGTGGCCGCTTCTCCAGTTGTTTTCCCTCTACAAATCTAGAGGATTTCAGTTATTCCGTTTTGAGCATTAATAAACTCTGTTTCTGTTAAGTCGCGTTTGGGTCCTCTTTCACCAGCATGACAGAAGGAACCGACCGAGGAATGGACCCAGCGACTTCAGACGCTGTTTACACTGCCGTCAAGATCCAAGGAGCCATGCTCGGCAGACACGAGCAGGAATTGTCTGCTGCTCGCCATGCCGTGGAGAACCTGGCCGCTCAGGTTTCCGACCTCTCTGGACAGTTCCAGAGTCTACGTCTCGTGCCACCTGTTACTCCCTGGCCTGCCGAGCCTCCAGAACCCAGGGTTAATAACCCACCTTGCTACTCCGGGCAGCCCACTGAGTGCCGCTCCTTTCTCACGCAGTGTGAGATTGTGTTCTCTCTCCAACCCCACACATACTCTAGAGAGAGAGCTCGGGTTGCTTACGTCATTTCACTCCTTACTGGCCGGGCTCGAGAATGGGGCACAGCTATCTGGGAGGCAAGGGCTGATTGCTCTAACAGATTCCAGAACTTTAAAGAGGAGATGATTCGGGTTTTTGACCGTTCAGTTTTTGGTGAGGAGGCTTCTAGGGCCCTGGCTTCCTTATGCCAAGGTGAACGGTCCATAACGGATTATTCCATTGAGTTTCGCACTCTTGCTGCCTCTAGTGAGTGGAACGAGCCGGCGCTGCTCGCTCGTTTTCTGGAGGGACTCCACGCAGCGGTTAAGGATGAGATTCTTTCCCGGGAGGTTCCTTCAGATGTGGACTCTTTGATTGCTCTCGCCATCCGCATAGAACGACGGGTAGATCTTCGTCACCGGGCTCGTGGAAGAGAGCTCGCATCAACGGTGTTTCCCTGCTCCGCATCGCAACCATCTCCCTCCTCTGGCTTTGAGACTGAGCCCATGCAGCTGGGAGGGATTCGCATCTCGAATAAGGAGAGGGAACAGAGGATCACCAACCGCCTGTGCCTCTATTGCGGAGTTGCTGGACATTTTGTTATTTCATGTCCAGTAAGAGGCCAGAGCCCATCAGTAAGCGGAGGGCTACTGGTGACGCTACTACTCAGGTCCCTTCATCTAGATCTTGTACTACTATGTCGGTCCATCTACGCTGGACCGGTTCGGGTGCTACATGCAGTGCCTTGATTGACTCTGGGGCTGAGGGTTGTTTCATGGACGAAGCATGGGTTAAACATAACATTCCTTTCAGACCATTAGACAAGCCTACGCCCATGTTTGCCTTAGATGGTAGTCATCTTCCCAGTATCAAATTTGAGACACTACCTTTAACTCTCACAGTATCTGGTAACCACAGTGAGACTATTTCTTTTTGATTTTCCGTTCACCGTTTACACCTGTTGTTTTGGGTCATCCCTGGCTAGTATGTCATAATCCTTCTATTAATTGGTCTAGTAATTCTATCCTATCCTGGAACGTTTCTTGTCATGTGAAGTGTTTAATGTCTGCCATCCCTCCCGTTTCTTCTCTCCCTACTTCTCAGGAGGAACCTGGCGATTTGACAGGAGTGCCGGAGGAATATCATGATCTGCGCACGGTCTTCAGTCGGTCCCGTTCCTCCTCACCGGTCGTATGATTGTAGTATTGATCTCCTTCCAGGGACCACGCCTCCTCGAGGTAGACTATACTCTCTGTCGGCTCCCGAACGTAAGGCTCTCGAGGATTATTTGTCTGTGTCTCTTGACGCCGGTACCATAGTGCCTTCTTCTTCTCCGGCCGGGGCGGGGTTCTTTTTGTTAAGAAGAAGGACGGTACTCTGCGCCCCTGCGTGGATTATCGAGGGCTGAATGACATAACGGTTAAGAATCGTTATCCGCTTCCCCTTATGTCATCAGCCTTCGAGATTCTGCAGGGAGCCAGGTGCTTTACTAAGTTGGACCTTCGTAACGCTTACCATCTCGTGCGCATCAGACGAGTGGAAAACGGCGTTTAACACTCCGTTAGGGCATTTTGAGTACCGGGTTCTGCCGTTCGGTCTCGCCAATGCGCCAGCTGTTTTTCAGGCATTAGTTAATGATGTTCTGAGAGACATGCTGAACATTTTTGTTTTTGTCTATCTTGACGATATCCTGATTTTTTCTCCGTCACTCGAGATTCATGTTCAGCACGTTCGAATACAGCGCCTTTTAGAGAATTGTCTCTACGTAAAGGCTGAGAAGTGCTCTTTTCATGTCTCCTCCGTTACTTTTCTCGGTTCCGTTATTTCCGCTGAAGGCATTCAGATGGATTCCGCTAAGGTCCAAGCTGTCAGTGATTGGCCCGTTCCAAGGTCACGTGTCGAGTTGCAGCGCTTTTTTAGGTTTCGCTAATTTCTATCGGCGTTTCATTCAATTTCGGTCAAGTTGCTGCCCCTCTCACAGCTCTTACTTCTGTCAAGACGTGTTTTAAGTGGTCCGGTTCCGCCCAGGGAGCTTTTGATCTTCTAAAAGAACGTTTTACGTCCGCTCCTATCCTCGTTACTCCTGACGTCACTAGACAATTTATTGTCGAGGTTGACCAGAGGTAGGCGTGGGAGCCATTCTATCCCAGCGCTTCCAGTCTGACGATAAGGTTCATCCTTGCGCTATTTTTCTCATCGCCTGTCGCCATCTGAGCGCAACTATGATGTGGGTAACCGTGAACTGCTCGCCATCCGCTTAGCCCTAGGCGAATGGCGACAGTGGTTGGAGGGGGCGACCGTTCCTTTTGTCGTTTGGACAGACCATAAGAACCTTGAGTACATCCGTTCTGCCAAACGACTTAATGCCCGTCAAGCTCGTTGGGCGTTGTTTTTCGCTCGTTTCGAGTTTGTGATTTCTTACCGTCCGGGTAGCAAGAACACCAAGCCTGATGCCTTATCCCGTCTGTTTAGTTCTTCTGTGGCTTCTACTGATCTCGAGGGGATTCTTCCTTATGGGCGTGTTGTCGGGTTGACAGTCTGGGGAATTGAAAGACAGGTTAAGCAAGCACTCACGCACACTGCGTCGCCGCGCGCTTGTCCTAGTAACCTCCTTTTCGTTCCTGTTTCCACTCGTCTGGCTGTTCTTCAGTGGGCTCACTCTGCCAAGTTAGCTGGTCATCCCGGTGTTCGAGGCACTCTTGCGTCTATTCGCCAGCGCTTTTGGTGGCCGACTCAGGAGCGTGACACGCGCCGTTTCGTGGCTGCGTGTTCAGACTGCGCGCAGAAGAAGTCTGGTAATTTTTTTCTGCTTCTGCTCCTGGTCTTGCTGGGTCTCAGTCTGTTCCCTGCCATCGCATCTCTCCTGTTCTTGTCCCTGCCCTTGCTGTGTCTCAGTCTGTCCCTAGTTCTCATTTTTTTTTTAGTAGTACCCTAGTTTCCCTTTTTATCGTTTTTCGTTACGGTCCTGAGGAGAGGAGTTGGGTTCTTTCTCGGGACGTGCTGGACCGTTTGATCTATGATTTCCTCCGTTGCTGCCAGTGTTCCTCCTCGAGAGCGCCAGGAGGCGCTGGTGAGTGGGGGTACTGTCATGTTTGTCATTTATTATCATGTCTTGTCCCTGTGCTCCCCATGCTATTCGTTTCCCTCTGCTGGTCTTATTTGGTTCTTTCCCTCCTATCCCTCTCTCTCCCCCTCCCTCTCTCACTCTCTCGCTCTCTCTTCTCTCTATCGTTCCGTTCCTGCTCCCAGCTGTTCCTATTCCCCTAATCATCATTTAGTCTTCCCACACCTGTTCCCGATCCTTTCCCCTGATTAGAGTCCCTATTTATTCCTTTGTGTTCCGTTCCTGTGCCGTCGGTTCCTTGCATTGTATTCACCATGCTGTGATTGCGTTTCGCCCTGTCCTGTCGTGTTTTTTGCCGTGATTGTGTATCACCCTGTCCTGTCGTGTTTTGTGCCTTCATCAGACGCTGCGTGTGAGCAGGTGTTTCAGTCGACTTGCGCCTACCCGAAGCGACCTGCAGTCTGTGGCCGCTTCTCCAGTTGTTTTCCCCTCTACAAATCTAGAGGATTTCAGTTATTCCGTTTTGAGCATTAATAAACTCTGTTTCTGTTAAGTCGCGTTTGGGTCCTCTTTCACCAGCATGACATTTTCTGCAGACACAGACAACAACTGACATCACGTGTCAATACAAAAAAAGAAACAATTCAACTAAGAAAATAGTTTTGGGGCACAGCTCTTAATTAGAGAAAACCCAATCATGACTGAGGAAAGATAACTTCTCGGCGCCGCCTGATCAATGGAGCAATTTTAAAAGCAATTTGAAAAAAACTGAACATGGGGAAATGAAGTATCTCTTGCCCTCGTGGTTTTTGTCGCCGTCCTCCTTTCTTACAATGTCGTGAGGGCCTCTCCGTGGAGTGCATTGTCGGGTTGGAGCGGCGATATTCTCCAGATCAATCAGTGGGTTCTGTCGGGCGATGATCTGACGGAGGCAGGGGAAGTGGAGCTGAATGTGGCGGGGCCATTCAAGGCAGACGGGAAGAAGAGAGGAGAGAGGGAGCAGGTGCGAGAGACAGGACAGAGAACGGTGGTGAGGAAAATAAGAACAAGACGAGAGAGACCATAAACAGTAAAGGGGAAGAGGATGGAGAGAAGGACAAGGGAAGTAGAGACAAGGGAAGCGTATAGGAGAAAGAGAGAAAAGGGAGAAGAGGAGAGCGGAGGAGGGAGGAGGCGTTTTTTCTTTTCTGCACTTACCCAGGGCTATCTGTATCAGGAGTATAGACTCTGGCTTCACCAATTAAAACTTTCTCAGACTTGCAGTGCCAGCATGCTTTGTGTTATGCAAAATACCATCTCTTTCGTTCGCTCTCCCTCTTTCTTTCTCCCACTCTCCCTATTTTCTCTTTTGTGTGGAGGATGAGTCCTCTGTTCTAGCCTTTTAATGTGCAGGTGGGGGGGGGGGGGGTGAAACGAATATTGCTCGGCGGGGAAAGCGAAGGGAGAAAAAAAGAAGAGAGCGAGAGCAAGAGAGACATTGGAGAGAAAGAAATTGAAGCGCACAAGAAGGCCACAAACTTGCACCCCGTGCACTTTAACGAAGTGTAGTCAGCGCTATCATTTCCCCACGCACACCTCATTTTGGGATCGAGTGTGCGCCGTCGAGTTTCTATTTCGCAGTGTCCTATCGTGAGATGAAAGATCTACAATACCAAATACCACAGCCTCTCTTCCCACACCCAATTCTCCTCTCGGCCTGGTGCTCTGTGTTGATCTCTCTCCTCCCTCTTTCTCCCTCCTTCCTTGCTCCGTACCTCCCTCTTTCTTCCTCCCTTACTATCCCTGTCTCAAATTCCCTCTCTATCCTTCCCTTCCCTATCTCAGCAGCTGTCACAGACACAGTGGACAGTCCTAATTGGTTCTCCAGGGACGTCCCTACATCCCAGTGTAAAGGCATGTTAAAGGCATTGGTATGCTGAGGAGAGCCAGGCACACTGAGGTGAAGATGGGCTTAGGCCCAGATCTAGGATCAGCGTCCGTTCTTAAATGCTGAGATTTATCATTAAGGGAGGAGGGGGAAAACTGGCCTTAGAGCAATGTGATTTCTGTACTCCCAGCACATAGCTCAACAGGGCTCTATAGGACTAGCACTTTTAGACAGAACACAACACGCCATGCAGCCTTTATCATGTTCCATAGAGACATCACCCAGCCCACTGATAAAAGGTCAACCATGTCTCCTGGCAGGACTAAGGTGCTGTATAGCTATAGCTTTCAATAACCCAACCAGAAATATCTAGCGGTTTCAAACTGGAACCACATCTGATGACTCAATACGCTCTGTTTGGATGTTGAACGGTATCTCATAGCTCATGAAAAAAAAGAACTAGTATTACTGAAAGGATGACATGTAAACATACTTAATACTTAACATACTTAATAATATGTGGTGTTTTACCTGGATCCTGACACCGTATCGTCAGTCTCAGCTATGGTGCTGCCACAGTATGTGTTGAGCCATAAACAGGCTTATAGCCATGGCTCCCCATTATCATGAAGGCGTTGTAATGGTAATAATAGTGATCTCATCCCTGCAGATTACCAGGGTTATATAAATCACACTGTGAAGCTGCTGGGTAAAATACTCCTCCTTAGCTCAGCTCTCATCCTCCCCTCTCTCGTCGTCTTTCTCTCTTCCTCCACCCTGCATCACTCCCCTCACCCCTCCTCCTCTCTTCATCCTGCATCACTCTCCTTATCACTCCTCTTCTCTTCCTCCACCACTCTCCTTACCCCTCCTCTTCTCTTCCTCCACCCTGCATCACTCTCCTTACCCCTTCTCCTCTCTTCCTCCACCCTGCATCACTCTCCTTACCCCTCCTCTTCTCTTCCTCCAACCTGCATCACTCCCCTCACCCCTCCTCCTCTCTTCCTCCACCACTCTCCTTACCCCTCCTCTTCTCTTCCTCCACCCTGCATCACTCTCCTTACCCCTCATCTTCTCTTCCTCCACCACTCTCCTTACCCCTCCTCTTCTCTTCCTCCACCCTGCATCACTTTCCTTACCCCTCCTCTTCTCTTCCTCCACCCTGCATCACTCTCCTTACCCCTCCTCCTCTCTTCCTCCACCCTGCATCACTCTCCTTACCCCTCCTCTTCTCTTCCTCCAACCTGCATCACTCCCCTCACCCCTCCTCCTCTCTTCCTCCACCACTGTCCTTACCCCTCCTCTTCTCTTCCTCCACCCTACAGCACTCTCCTTACCCCTCCTCCCCTCTTCCTCCACCCTACATCACTCTCCTTACCACTCCTCTTCTCTTCCTCCACCCTGCATCACTCCCCTCACCCCTCCTCCTCTCTTCCTCCACCACTGTCCTTACCCTTCCTCCCCTCTTCCTCCACCCTACATCACTCTCCTTACCACTCCTCTTCTCTTCCTCCACCCTGCATCACTCTCCTTACCCCTCCTCTTCTCTTCCTCCACCCTGCATCACTCTCCTTACCCATCCTTTTCTCTTCCTCCACCCTGCATCACTCTCTTTACCCCTCCTCTTCTCTTCTTCCACCCTGCATCACTCTCCCTACCCCTCCTCTTCTCTTCCTCCACCCTGCATCACTCTCCTTACCCCTCCTCTTCTCTTCCTCCACCCTGCATCACTCTCCTTACCCCTCCTTTTCTCTTCCTCCACCCTGCATCACTCTCCTTACCCCTTCTCTTCTCTTCCTCCACCCTGCATCACTCTCCTTACCCCTCCTTTTCTCTTCCTCCACCCTGCATCACTCTTATTACCCCTCCTCTTCTCTTCCTCCACCCTGCATCACTCTCCTTATCCCTCCTTTTCTCTTCCTCCACCCTGCATCACTCTCCTTACCCCTCCTCTTCTCTTCCTCCACCCTGCATCACTCTTATTACCCCTCCTCCTCTCTTCCTCCACCCTGCATCACTCTCATTACCCCTCCTCTTCCCGCTCAGTATTGGTTAATACTTTTTTCGTCCTCTTTTTACCTATACCTCTTATCTACCCACTCATCTCCCTTTAAATCTCTACCCATCTCTCTCTTTTTTTGTCCTCTCTCTCTCTTTCTACCCATATCTCCTTCTTTTTCCTGCTGGTCCAGCCCTGAGCTGAAGGATGAGTCCGTAAATCACAATCATCTCCTTCCCTCATTCGCTTTCTCCTTTTAATTGATCTCCTCCGCCATCCCGCGTTCTCTCCAAGTGCTCCCTCTCTGTCCGTGGGAACCACAAGGCACTGTCTTCTCTACTTTTTCCCGGAGACTAGCGCTCATTAAGTTAACGTGATTCCAGTGCTCCCTCTCTCTCTCTCTCTCTCTCTCTCTCTCTCTCTCTCTCTCTCTCTCTCTCTCTCTCTCTCATCCAACTAGTTGGGCATCGTTACAAATAACACACACGTCTGATTCTATTTCCTCATTAATCAAGATGCTGAGTTGAAGAAGGGATGGAATGGATGAATAGAGGGATGGAGGAGTGCAGTGTACACGTGTCCCGTAGATCTGGCTAACGACTGTGTCTCTGCAGAGAGTCTGAGAACACTGTTATGGCTTGGCTCAGTCTTTGTGACGAAAGTGCCTATTTAATAACAAAGCCTTCAGTGCTTCCCAATGAAGCAGCGAAGGACGGTGCCCAACACAATCCTAATGAACAGGCAATCCTGAGAAGCGTTTCACTGAATGGAGAAGACTCTGTCTTTCCTACCCTTCACGATCCCTGAATTGATATGTATTCAGTCGTGGTACTTATCAGTGACCAGGAATGACAGTGAAGTAAATCATCAAAAAAAGGGTTCTTTAAAGGGTTCTCCTATGGGGAAGGCTGAAGAACCCTTTTAGGTTCTAGATATCACCTTTTTAGGATGGCTCACAATTGCTATCGAGTGACATAAGACGGGAACCATCCAGGCTATAGCGGTGTGTGATATTTTCCTAGCCTCTGGTCTTCTGGCATTTCAAATGATTTGTTAATTAAAGCTGTGCAGGGGTAATGATTGACCTTTAGCACAATTTGTTTCTAGTCCTACGGGCTGAACATTGGCAACGTCGCTCCTCGTATCCCTCTCCTGGTGGCTAGCCGAGCGAGGAGAGGACCGGCCCCTCTGGGATTCAACCCAGCCCGAATTATACACAGTCCCAACCCTGTTGTCGCTTGTACACGCTTCACCCACTCACACACACCTGTCCATTCTCATTAGGATACATTGCATGCCGACACACACAGATGAATTTACACACACATACCTGCCATAATGTTTTCTGATCCTAAACCCACTAAGCAAATATCACCAAGCCACGTTTTAAACGTGTGTGGGTGTGAGGTAGTCAGAGTGTGTGTGTGGTAATAACCTTGAGTGGTCCTCGAGGCTGGTGGACCACCGGCGGAGACAGTGGCACAGTGGTTGGAAAAAGTCCTCTAACGATTGTTGATCGCCAAGGTACAGGTGATTAAACCTGCTCGGAAACAAATGGCAAAGAGACTCCCAGAGCTTGTAGTCTGGCATGTCATTTCCCCTTCTCTCTCTCTCTCTCTCTCTCTCTCTCTCTCTCTCTCTCTCTCTCTCTCTCTCTCTCTCTCTCTCTCTCTCTCTCTCTCTCTCTCTCGCTCTCTTTCTTTCTTTCTCTCATTCTCTCTTTCTTTCTCTCTCTCTCTCTCTCTCAAGCCCAACCAGACGACAGAGGCCACAATTGAGACAGATGAGCACCCAGTTAAAGTGACAGAGAGGGGAGCAAGAGGCTAAGAAATGCAGACACACAGAGCAAAGAGAGGGAGGGAGGGGGAGTGACAGAGGGAGAGATGGTCTCCACAGGAAGGACAGACTATTGGAAGAAGAGCAGAGGGGGAGAGATGGAGGAGAGAAATCCTCTCCACAGGAAGGACAAACTATTGAAAGAGAGGATCTTGATGGGATATGAGTGGGAGGGAGACTGCTGTGCACAGAATGCTCTAGCAAGAGACCTAAAAACACAAAAGTTGAAAGCGGAATTTTAAAAATTTGGACATGTGAAATGGGGCAAATGGGGAGCCGGAAGGGGGGGGGGGTTCTGAGATGGGCAGCGACATGGGCAGAGATTGACTGGCGCAGTGACTGATGAGGCCGATGGAGGTCCCGCCAGGAGAAAGATGAGGGGCATGATGGGAGGACACATCAGATGGAATGCTGAGCTGAAAGGTCAAGGGTCTGTCAACCAGATGAAAGGGGCGAGAAGTAGAGCCGGTCTGAGTCTGGGTGTGTGATCAGAAAAATGAAAGTTACTTTGATCTACCCCGGGTAGAGTTTTAACTCCAGGCAACCCAAAGCACAGCAGATGGCTGTCAAGAGTATGTACATACATTCATAACCAGAAGAGACAGACAGGAGTCCATAGAGTTATGCTGTCGATGCTGTCTTCCACCATCTAAGAGATTTTCCCGTCCGGTATTAACTCGAGCGTGGTTGAGGTGGATGTCTTTTGATGATGTATGGGACATGTCAGGAGGGACGGAGTTGAGTGCAAAACAAAAATATATAGACTATACATAATAGATGAGTTTGTGGTCACTAATGCATCGCGCCAGTTGTAACCTGTCCGGTAGAATTGGCCTGCTGTTTCATTACATTAGAGCAGTGCTTCTGGTACCTCCTGTCAAAGTCGACGTAAACACAGTGATTTCAGGAGGCCTTAATGTGGTTCAACGGTTTCGGTATTCACGAAGAGACATGCCCGTTTCATCCATTTTATCATATCTTCTTTACTATCCGTATAGTCCTGAAATCTCATACAATGCATAGCATTTGCAATTCAGAAGTAGGTGTCCGTTGAGTATATGGAGGTAAAGTAAGCATGGTTAGCTCACAGTTACAGCATTGGCAAGTATGAGGTAAATATTCAGCGATAATGGGAGGGTATATATAGCAATGAGAGAGAGAGAGAGAGAGAGAGAGAGAGAGAGAGAGAGAGAGAGAGAGAGAGAGAGAGAGAGAGAGAGAGAGAGAGAGAGAGAGAGAGAGAGAGAGAGAGAGAGAGAGAGAGAGAGAGAGAGAGAGAGAGAGAGAGAG
Organism: Oncorhynchus gorbuscha; assembly: GCF_021184085.1. NCBI lineage: Eukaryota > Metazoa > Chordata > Actinopteri > Salmoniformes > Salmonidae > Oncorhynchus > Oncorhynchus gorbuscha. Next base: position 27,910,341 of record NC_060193.1, on the reverse strand, counting down.
AGAGAGAGAGAGAGAGAGAGAGAGAGAGAGAGAGAGAGAGAGAGAGAGAGAGAGAGAGAGAGAGAGAGAGAGAGAGGAAAAACACCTCCCCACCACCTGCTGTGCGTTCATTCCAACAGTCTACGGGGACTAAAACAAAAGGAGAGGGAGGTGAGAGGAGAGAAAGGAAGGGTGGACGAAGAGGAGAGGGTAAGGGAGCGAGAGAGAAAAGACAGGTAGGGAGGCCCACAAATCAGCTCCAGGTGATTTGAATTGTGGAACTCTGTTCCAAAGTACTCCCACACATAATATAGAGATATACACTGAGTGTACAAAACATTAGGAACACTTTCCTGCAATTGAGACGCATCCTCTTTTGGCCTCAGAACAGCCTTGATTCTACAAGGTGTCGAAAGCGTTCCACAGGGATGCTGGCCCATGTGTTGTGTCAAGTTGGCTGGATGTCCTTTGGATGGTGGACCATCCTAGATACACATGGAAAACTGTTAAGCGTGAAAAACCCAGCAGCGTTGCAGTTCTTGACACACTCAAACCGGGGCACCTGGCACCTACCTACCTCACAATCCATGTCTCAATTGTCTCAAGGCTTAAAAATCCTTCTTTCACCGGTCTTCACCCGTTCATTGAAGTGGATGTAAAAACTGACACCAATAAGGGATCATAGATTTTACCTGGGTTCACCTGGTCACTCTGTCATAGAAACGTTTTGTATACTCAGTGTATGGGATCGTACACAAATGTAAGCAAGGTTTGAAATTATTATGTTTTAGTCAAATATTATATCTGTTTGGGCTTCTCGTGGACAATTTGCAGTCTACAAATTATTTGTAATTATATTCCGGCCCTCTGATCATCCGCTCAAGAAAAATTGTTTGCAGCTGAATCTCGTTGATGAGCCCTAAATTAGAGACATGCTCTAGAGCCCTCAAACTCAACCCTGGACCTGGAAGCCCGTTCTACTGCGTTTTTTCATTGTTCCCCTTTAATCAGGGACTGATTTAGACCTGGGACACAAGGTGGGTGCAATTAATTATCAGGTAGAACAGAAAACCAGCAGAGTTGAATAACCCTGCTCTAGATCACCATTTAAAAACCTTGGAAATAAACTAGATATAGCTATCTCACCCCGGCACATGTATAGAAGACACCTGCCAGATAGTATCCTATTCTCCTCTTCTCATTAGAGCCCCACGTTCATATTCCAACACATAACGACTCCATCTCTGGCATTACAACACAAAATGGCCACCTATGTCGAGCTAGATTGTCTATTCATTCACACGTTGCTTGTAAATTAAGTTCATGGATTTCCCACCTCAGCTCGTCTCTCAATTGTCTAATGTACAATAACATGGGGGATGTTTTATGAGCTCTATCTAACAAACTGACAGAGAGTGGGAACCCCCAGGTTGATTGATGGCTAGCTATCGTTAGTGTAGCATCACTGATGGATAGACCCAATGGCCTTGGGAGGAAGGGAGGGAGATTGAGACTTGCTGTTGGGAGGAAGGGAAGGAGATTGAGACTTGCTGTTGGGAGGAAGGGACGGAGATTGAGACTTGCTGTTGGGAGGAAGGGAGGGAGATTGAGACTTGCTGTTGGGAGGAAGGGAGGGAGATTGAGACTTGCTGTTGGGAGGAAGGGAGGGAGATTGAGACTTGCTGTTGGGAGGAAGGGAGGGGGATTGAGACTTGCTGTTGGGAGGGAGATTGAGACTTGCTGTTGGCAGGAAGGGAGGGAGATTGAGACTTGCTGTTGGGAGAAGGGAGGGGGATTGAGACTTGCTGTTGGGAGGGAGATTGAGACTTGCTGTTGGCAGGAAGGGAGGGAGATTGAGACTTGCTGTTGGCAGGAAGGGAGGGAGATTGAGACTTGCTGTTGGCAGGAAGGGAGGGAGATTGAGACTTGCTGTTGGGAGGAAGGGAGGGGGATTGAGACTTGCTCTTGGGAGGGAGATTGAGACTTGCTGTTGACAGGAAGGGAGGGAGATTGAGACTTGCTGTTGGCAGGAAGGGAGGGAGATTGAGACTTGCTGTTGGGAGGAAGGGAGGAGGATTGAGACTTGCTGTTGGCAGGAAGGGAGGGAGATTGAGACTTGCTGTTGGGAGGAAGGGAGGGGGATTGAGACTTGCTGTTGGGAGGGAGATTGAGACTTGCTGTTGGGAGGAAGGGAGGGAGATTGAGACTTGCTGTTGGGAGGAAGGGGGGGAGATTGAGACTTGCTGTTGGGAGGAAGGGAGGGAGATTGAGACTTGCTGTTGGGAGGGAGGGGGATTGAGACTTGCTGTTGGGAGGGAGATTGAGACTTGCTGTTGGCAGGAAGGGAGGGAGATTGAGACTTGCTGTTGGCAGGAAGGGAGGGAGATTGAGACTTGCTGTTGGGAGGAAGGGAGGGGGATTGAGACTTGCTGTTGGGAGGAAGGGAGGGAGATTGAGACTTGCTGTTGGGAGGAAGGGAGGGAGATTGAGACTTGCTGTTGGGAGGAAGGGAGGGGGATTGAGACTTGCTGTTGGGAGGAAGGGAGGGAGATTGAGACTTGCTGTTGGGAGGAAGGGAGGGAGATTGAGACTTGCTGTTGGCAGGAAGGGAGGGAGATTGAGACTTGCTATTGGCAGGAAGGGAGGGAGATTGAGACTTGCTGTTGGGAGGAAGGGAGGGGGATTGAGACTTGCTGTTGGGAGGGAGATTGAGACTTGCTGTTGGGAGGAAGGGAGGGAGAATGAGACTTGCTGTTGGGAGGAAGGGAGGGAGATAGAGACTTGCTGTTGGGAGGAAGGGAGGGGGATTGAGACTTGCTGTTGGGAGGGAGAATGAGACTTGCTGTTGGCAGGAAGGGAGGGAGATTGAGACTTGCTGTTGGCAGGAAGGGAGGGAGATTGAGACTTGCTGTTGGCAGGAAGGGAGGGAGATTGAGACTTGCTGTTGGCAGGAAGGGAGGGAGATTGAGACTTGCTGTTGGGAGGAAGGGAGGGAGATTGAGACTTGCTGTTGGGAGGAAGGGAGGGGGATTGAGACTTGCTGTTGGGAGGAAGGGAGGGAGATTGAGACTTGCTGTTGGCAGGAAGGGAGGGAGATTGAGACTTGCTGTTGGGAGGAAGGGAGGGGGATTGAGACTTGCTCTTGGGAGGGAGATTGAGACTTGCTGTTGGCAGGAAGGGAGGGAGATTGAGACTTGCTGTTGGCAGGAAGGGAGGGAGATTGAGACTTGCTGTTGGGAGGAAGGGAGGAGGATTGAGACTTGCTGTTGGCAGGAAGGGAGGGAGATTGAGACTTGCTGTTGGGAGGAAGGGAGGGGGATTGAGACTTGCTGTTGGGAGGGAGATTGAGACTTGCTGTTGGGAGGAAGGGAGGGAGATTGAGACTTGCTGTTGGGAGGAAGGGGGGGAGATTGAGACTTGCTGTTGGGAGGAAGGGAGGGAGATTGAGACTTGCTGTTGGGAGGGAGGGGGATTGAGACTTGCTGTTGGGAGGGAGATTGAGACTTGCTGTTGGCAGGAAGGGAGGGAGATTGAGACTTGCTGTTGGCAGGAAGGGAGGGAGATTGAGACTTGCTGTTGGCAGGAAGGGAGGGAGATTGAGACTTGCTGTTGGGAGGAAGGGAGGGGGATTGAGACTTGCTGTTGGGAGGAAGGGAGGGAGATTGAGACTTGCTGTTGGGAGGAAGGGAGGAGATTGAGACTTGCTGTTGGGAGGAGATTGAGACTTGCTGTTGGGAGGAAGGGAGGGAGATTGAAACTTGCTGTTGGGAGGGAGATTGAGACTTGCTGTGCTGAAAGCCACATTGGGAGACTAGTGCGGTACAGATTGGCATCTGAAATTTATGTACAGGATTTTTCGCTCGTCTGTCGAGAATTGTGAATATATATCAGGGAAAGAAAGGACTTTATGACATAGATTTGATGGGTTAGAACCAAATGGGTATATTTTAAACTTGTCAATACCAAGCATGGGTAAAGCATAGTAACCAAATTGCTTTTAAAAGGTAACACTTTGTAACTTTGTTACCAAGCGTGGGGTACTACTGTATGTATAGGATGGAAATATCGAGGTATATCAGTATATATTTGGATTTCCGTTTTATTCCGGTGTCATTCTTTCACACTCCCTGTCTATTTTTATCTGTAATGATACATTTTTTAGGTGGTGTTTGTCCTTAGTCTCTCACAGTGAGAGAGGGGAGAGGGAGAGTGGGCTGTTTCCGCCATTAAGGCCACCTGCGTCTCTGTGTGAGTTCCTATTGGTTTCCATGGCCATGTTGTCTCCTCTATTGCAGCATCACAGAGAATCCACCATACCGGCCAATTTAACTTCATCACCTCATTTCCAATAACCTTATTTCATCTCTCTTTCTCTCTCTCTCTCTCTCTCTCTCTCTCTCTCTCTCTCTCTCTCTCTCTCTCTCTCTCTCTCTCTCTCTCTCTCTCTCTCTCTCCTGGCACTGTGACCTACATGATCAGTAAAGCGGTACGGATGTTTGGTTTCTCTCTCTTTTCTCCCTCATTTTCGCCCTTTGTTCCTTGGCAATATCATTCACACATAGTTTTTTTCTACCACACTTATTTGAGGTCACACCTCTGATGAGATGCCAACCGTGTGGTTAGATGGTACACAGTAGGTGGTTTGGCCTCGCTTGCCAACTAGTGTAGAATCAAGTAATCCCACGTCAGTGGTGCAGCGAGCCTGGTCTCTTTGAGCTGTCGTCTTGATCCCACAATACACTGGAGCATTGAGTCGCTTCCTGGTGCAGTAGAGGGTTCTGGGTTTTGTGAAGTGTGACTGGATGGAGGGATGGCGGGCCGTCTGGGTGCTCCTATGGGTGATGGCAGCCTCTGTCCTAAACGCTTGGCTGGGCTAAACAGCAATCTACAGGAACACAGGGGGCTCGACTGGAGAGGAGTAGGGATAGGCATATGACACTGTGTGGTCAAAGCCTCAATCACATGGCCATGTTGCCTCGTTGCAGGGACGAGGGGTGGAACCTCTGCATTGCTTGTGTAGAAACACACCATTTTTTAAACACAGAGAGGCACACACACTTAGGTAGATGCAAACAAAATACGTTCTCCAGTGTAAACAGTGCACACACACACACACACACACTTGTATGTGACAGTCGAGAGCACACAGCTGCAAGGGTAGTACCTGCCCTAGGTTTACCTCTCTCTCAATCATTGTGACAGTCCCCTCTCTCTCTCTCTCTCTCTCTCTCTCTCTCTCTCGCTCCTTCTATTTTTCTTTCTCAAGCCTCTCAACATAAAAAGGAAAACTCTTAACAGCCACAAATAACCCCGGCTCCTGAGAGAATGCGTTGGTAAACCACAGCGAGGTGTCACCATGACTGTCGGTGCTTCTATGTCAAGCTCATTTCCTCGTGCTAATTTCCTATGTCTGAGGTGGCTCATCATTTGATAACTCTGTTTCAAACCTAAAAGAGGTTTGTTAATTAACATTACGCAGAAAACACCATTTGTACGCAGGGCATTGTTCATGTGGATGCTCGGAGCGAAAAATTATTGTCATTGATTGAAAATGTTGCCAAGGCTAACAGCCATATATTTTGTCAGATTTTGTCGGCTAACAAAGCGGTGTATTCTTTTACCTCAATAAAACTTGAGAAATCTCAGCCTCGGCCGACTACACTAATACTAGCCTAAAGTGATCACTCAGTCAGCAGTGCACTGCCCAGCAGTGTGCTCCCTCTTCAGGAGTCTGAATCAGGACTGAGACGTAAAATAAAACTGGCATCCTTAATGGTGAAACGGCCACGTCCATTTGCAGTAGTACAACAGCAAAGAAGTTATTGCGAACAACAAACACGTTTTTTTCCCCCCCTCTCAGACATCATTGCACGTGTGATAAAAGAGCCCAATATGTACTGACATTTATTTATTTTTGACATGCTGCGCGACGGTGATGGCGTGTGCGTTCAGTGGCGTTGGTTGCCCCTATCTTTTAAGAGCATAATATGTGGTATCATTACTGCCCACCACTTCCCCCACCGAGCACCCTGCTCTCCTTCCTCTCCCTGCCCACTCCAGGTGCCTCCTGTCTGGGTACTTTCAGATGACGACTGGGGCTTTAGCCAGGCAATCCTCTTAGCTTCAAGAGGAGTGTCTCTTTAAAGGCTCTGGTTCACAGTAGGGGGAAGGGGGGGGCTCACAACCCACTCACTGCACTGTGAGAGGAAGGCGGTTTAAGATACGGTCAGGGAAACGGAGGGTAGGGTGGGACTCTGATCCCCTGTCACTTTACCGTCATTATGTACACTGAGTGGACAAAGCATTAGGAACAGCCTGCTCTTTCCATGACACAGACTGACCAGGTGAATCCGGGGGGGGGAGCTACGATCCCTTATTGACGTCACTCGTTAAAACCGCTTCAGTCAGTGTCGGTGACGGGGAGGAGACCGGTGAAAGACATGGATTGAGTATGTGTGCCATTCAAAGGGTGAATGGGCGTTTCAACTGCCTTTGAACGGGGTACGGTAGTAGAGTCTAGGCCTCGATGAATTGAGGCTCTTCTGATGGCAAAAGGAAGGTGTCTTCAGTGTTTGGTGCACTCAGTGTATTTAATATAAACTTGGTGGTTCGAGCCCTGAATGCTGATTGTGTACCACAGGTATGACAAAAAATGTTTTTTTACTGCTCTAGTTAGGTTGGTTTCCAGTTCATAATAGCAATGCAAGGCACCGCAGGGGTTTGTGATAGATGGCCAACATACCACGGCTAGGGGCTGTATCCTGTATTGCGTCGTGCATAAGAACAGCCCTTAGCCGTGGTATATTGGCCATGTACCACACCCCCTCTGGCCTTATTGCTTAAATGTAGGTGTGTGCTGTCTCGTGTGCAAGCTGTGTGAGTGGAGGTAGGCTGCAGCGAACGCAAGTCCAAATGTCGATGTCCCAGGAGAAAGAGATGAGTATAAGAGGACGTGAAAGGACTCAAGTGTTAGCCTCCGCAGCTCACTCCATCACTCCTCTGCAGCCTGCCAGAGCTACGCCCCTTTCAATATGGCAGCCATGACTGCAGTATCCCTACAGTTTCTACTGTCTAACCCTGTTTCACCAACTGGACTTTTCTCTACTGCGCTCATTCAGCTAGTTATCAGGGAGATGTACTGTATGTCTGAGTCGACAGAGGCCTCCATATTGCAGGCCTATATGGGCATTTCTGTTGGGACCAGTAACCGAAAAGTTGCTGGATCGAATCGGTAAGCTGACTAGGTAAAAAAAAAATCTGTCGTTCTGCCCCTGAGCAAGGCAGTTAACCCACTGTTCCCCGGGCGCCGAAGACGTGGATGTCGATTATGGCAGCCCCCCGCACCTCTCTGATTCAGAGGGGGTGGGTTTAATGCGGAAGACACATTTCAGTTGAATGCATTCAGGTGTACAACTGACTAGATATCCCCCTTTCCCTTCCAGATCCATCCAATCTACCATCATGGCTTAACACTGTGGTGGTCAATTGAGTGGTAATTTACATTTAATGGTCAACACTCAAATCAAATGTTATTTGTCACATGCTTTGCAAACAACCGGTGTAGGTAGACTAACAGCGAAACGCTTGCTTATGGGCCCTTTCCAACAATGCAGAGAGAAAAATATATAAATTATAGAAAAATAGAAAACAATAATAACACCAGGAATAATTACACAATGAGTAATGGTAACGTCGCTATACACACGGGGTAACAGTACCGAGTCGATGTGCAGGGGTAAGAGGTAATTGAAGTAAATACACTATATATAGAAAGTATGTGGACATCCCTTCTAATGAGTTAATTAGGCTATTTCAGCCACAACCGTTGCTGACAGGTGTATAAAAACGAGCACACAGCCATGCAATCTCCATAGACAAACATTGGCAGCAAAATAGCCTTACTGAAGAGCTCAGAGACTTTCAACATGGCACGGTCATAGGATGCCACGTTTCCACCAAGTTAGTTTGTAAAATTTCTGCCCTGCTAGAGCTGCCCTGGTCAACTGCAAGTGCTGTTATTGTGAAGTGGAAACCTCTAGGAGCAACAACGGCTCAGATGCGAAATGGTAGGCCACACAAGCTCACAGAACTGGACTGTCAAGCGTGGAGCACGTGGGGCATAAAAATCGTCTATCCTGCGTTGCAACACTCACTACCGAGTTCCAAACTGCTTCTGGAAGCAACGTCACCACAATAACTTTTAGTTGAGGGCTTCATGAAATGGGTTTCCATGTCCGAGCAGCCGCACACATGCCTGAGATCACCATGCGCAATGCCAAGCGTCGGCTGGAGTGGTGTAAAGCTCGCCTCCAGCGGAAATGCATTCTCCGGAGTGGTGATTGATGTTTCACCATCTGGCAGTCCGACGGACGAATCTGGGTTTGGCGGATGCCAGGAGATCGCTACCTGCCTAGCTGCATAGTGACAACTGTAAAGTTTGGTGGAGGACAAATAATGCTCCGGAGCAGTTTTTCATGGTTCAGGCTCCTTAGTTCCAGTGAAGAGAAATCTTAACGCTACAGCATACAATGACGTTCTAGACGATTCTGCACTTCTAACTTTGTGGCAACCGTTTGGGGAAGGCTGTTCCAGCATGACTATGCACCTGTGCACAAAGCGAAGTCAATACAGAAATGGTTTGTCGAGATCGGTGTGAAAGAACTAGACTGGCCTACACAGAGCCCTGACCACAACTCCATCGAACACCTTTGGGATGAATTGGAACGCAGACTGTGAGGCAAGCCTAATCGCTCTTGTGGCTGAATGGAAGCAAGTCCCCACAGCAATGTTCCAACATCTAGTGGAAAGCTTCCCGAAAGAGTGGAGGCTGTTATAGCAGCAAAGGTGTGACCAACTCTATATTAATGCCCATGATTTTGGAATGAGATCTCATGTAGTTTAAGTACAGTCCATTTGGAATGTATTCAGACACCATGATTTTTTTACACATTTGGTTACGTTACAGTCTTATTCTAAAACAGATTAAATGACATCTACACACAATACCCCATAATGATGAAGCGAAATACATTTAAACTTAGTTTTTCACTATTCCTGACATTTAATCCTAGTAAAATATCCCTCTAAAGGATCACCACTTTATTTTAAGAATGTGACATGTCAGAATAATAGTAGAGAGAATTATTTATTTCAGCTTTAATTTCTTTCATCACATTCCCATTGTGTATGAAGTTTACATACACTCAGTTAGTATTTGGTAGTATTGCCTTTAAATTGTTTAACTTGGCTCAAACGTTTTGGGTAGCCTTCCACAAGCTTCCCACAATAAGTTGGGTGAATTTTGGCCCATTCCTCCTGACAGAGCTGGTGTAACTGAGTCAGGTTTGTAGGCCTCCTTGTTCGCAGACACTTTTTTAATTCTGCCCACAAATCTTCTATGGGATTCAGGTCAGGGCTTTGTAATGGCCACTCCAATACCTTGACTTTGTTATCCTTAAGCCATTTTGCCACAACATTGGAAGTATACTTGGGGTCATTGTCCATGTGGAAGACCCATTTCCGACCAAGCTTTAACTTCCTGACTGATGTCTTGAAATGTTGCTTCAATATATCCACATAATTTTCTTCCCTCATGATGCCATCTGTTTTGTGAAGTGCACCAGTCCCTCCTGCAGCAAAGCACCCCCACAACATGATGTCTGCCACCCCCGTGCTTCACAGTTGGGATTGTGTTCTTCGGCTTGCAAGCCTCCCCCTTTTTCCTCCAAACATAATGATGGTTATTATGGCCAAACAGTTATATTTTTGTTTCATCAGACCGGAGGACATTTCTCCAAAAAGTGTGATCTTTGTCCCCATGTGCTGTTTCAAACCATAGTCTGGCTTTTTTATTGCGGTTTTGGAGCAGTGTCTTCTTCCTTGCTGAGCGGCCTTTCAGGTTAAGTCGATATAGGACTCGTTTTACTGTGGATATAGATACTTTTGTACCTGTTTCCTCCAGCATCTTCACAAGGTCCATGGCTGTTGGTCTGTGATTGATTTGCACTTTTCGCAACAAAGTACATTCATCTCTAGGAAACAGAACACTGCTCCTACCTGAGTGGTATGACGGCTGCGTGGTTCCATGGTGTTTATACTTGCTTACTATTGTTTGTACAGATGAACATGGTACACTTCAGGCGTTTGGAAATTGCTCCCAAGGATAGACCAGACTTGTGGAGGTCTACAATTTTTATTCTTAGATCTTGGCTGATTTCTTTTGATTTTCCCATGTCAAGCAAAGAGGCACTGAGTTTGAAGGTAGGCCTTGAAATACATCCACATTTACAACTCAGAAGCTTCTAAAGCCATTAAATAATTTTCTGGAATTTTCCAAGCTGTTTAAAGGCACAGTCAACTTAGTGTATGTAAACTTCTGACCCACTAAAATTGTGATAAAGTGAATTATAAGTGAAATAATCTGTCTGCGAACAATTTGGAAAATAATTACTTGTGTCATGCACACAGTAGATGTCCTAACCGACTTGCAAAACTATAGTTTGTTGACAGGAAATTTGTGGAGTGGTTGAAAAATGTGTTTTAATGACTCCAACCTAAGTGTATGTAAACTTCCGACTTCAACTGTAAGTTCCCACAGTTGACAGTGCATGTCAGAGCAGAAACCAAGCCATGAGGTCGAAGGAATTGTCCGTAGATCTCCAAGACAGGATTGTGTCAGGGCACAGATCTTGGGGAAGGGTACCAAAAAATGTCTGCAGCATTGAAGGTCCTCAAGAACACAGTGGCCTCCATTATTCTTAAATGGAAGAAGTTTTGAACCACCAAGCCTCTCCCTAGAGCTGGCTGCCCGGCCAAACTGCGCAATCGGGGGAGAAGGACCTTGGTCAGAGTGGTGACCAAGAACCCAGAGTTCCCATGTGGAGATGGGTGAACCTTCCAGAAGCACAAACATCTCTGCAGCACTCCACCAATCAGGCCTTTATGGTAGAGTGGCCAGACAGAAGCCACTCCTCAGTCAGATGACAGCCTGCTTGTAGTTTGCCAAAATGCACTTAAAGCACTCTCAAACCATGAGAAACAAGATTCTCTGGTCTGATGAAATCAAGATTGTACTCTTACATCACGTCTGGAGGAAATCTGGCACCATCCCTACGGTGAAGCATGGTGGTGGCCGCATCAGGCTGTGGGGATGTTTTTCAGATGTTGTTCAGTAGCAGGAACTGGGAGACCAGTCTGGGAAAGGGAAGATCGAGGGAAAGATGAACGGAGCAAAATACAGAGAGATCCTTGATGAAAGACCTGCTCCAGAGCGCTCAGGACCTCAGACTGCGGTGAAGGTTCACCTTCCAACAGGACAATGACCCTAAGCACACAGCCAAAAAAACGCAAGAGTGGCTTCAGGCCAAGTCTCTGAATGTCCTTGAGTGGCCCAGCCAGAGCCTGGACTTGAACCTGATCAAACATCTCTGGAGAGTCCTGAAAATGGCTGTGCAGCAACACTCCCCATCCAACCTGACATAGCTTGCAAGGATCTGCAGAGAAGAATTGGAGAAACTACCCAAATACAGGCGTGCCATACCCAAGAAGACTCAAGGCTGTAATCACTGCCAAAGGTGCGTCAACAAAGTACAGAGTAAAGGGTATGAATACTTATGTGAATGTGATATTTCATTTTTATTTCATTTTTGTTTTTACTTGTTTTTGCTTTGTCATTATGGGGTGTTGTGTGTAGATTGATAAGGGGGAAAAAAACATTTAGAATAAGGCTGCATTGGGGTCTGAATAGTTTCAAATGCATTGTACACAATAGGTAGGGATTAAGTGACTAGGCAACAGGATAGACAGTAACAGCAGCACATGAGATGAGTCAAAAGATTTTGTGCAAAAAGTGTCAATGCAGACAGTCCGGGTAGCTATTTGGTGAACTATTTAACTAACTATATAGCAGTCTTATGACTTGGAGGCAGAAGCTGTTCGGGGTCCTGTTGGTTCTAGACTTGGTCCAGACAACGTTCGTTTCAGTGAGTCAGCAGCTGGTAATGGCAGCGATGTTGAATGGTCATGGCTCGGTGAAAGCTCAAGTATTGGATATGAGTGTGTGAAGGTCTTGATTGGATATGAGGGTTTATTGGCCAATCCCATGATTGCATTACGTCCCGGGGATTTAGGAAGAGGATGGATTGCTTTCATAAGTTTTGGGCTTTGTGGTCTTATCTGTTGGAAGAAAAGCTTGGACGCCACACAGGGTGCACACGTGCTCTCGCTATCTTTTGCACACACACACACACACACACACACACACACACACACACACACACACACACACACACACACACACACACACACACACACACACACACACACACACACACACACACACACACACACACACACACACACACACACACACACACACACATGTTGGATGTAAACCCACATTCTATACACACACACACACACACACACACACACACACACACACACACACACACACACACACACACACACACACACACACACACAAAAGCTCTCTCACAGTCCTTTGGAGGCTGTTTCGCTCTTTATCATAGTCAACCTGTATGTATATTTTTTCTGATGTGGGTATGTAGACGTGTGACGTAGAGTGCAGAAGACCGAGCGTTAGGTAGCAGTAGAGATGGAAAGCTCTGGCATACCGTCGACCCAGCACCCTGTAGATCACAACCACATCCACCAGGGATGGACAGGCAGAAGAGAGCGGACCAGATTGAGAGACACTGGGGAGAATAGCGTCGACCGGGGCGTTTCCCTTTCCATTTGGACCCATTTTAGGATCACTCACTCTGGTCAGGGAGACAGAGGCAGACGATAGGTGTGTTACTGGAGGAGCGTCTGTACATGTGGAACAAACGCGAGATGAAGAGAGAGCGGGAGGGAGGGAGGGAGATGTGGAGCTAGACGGACGGGGGCAGTTGGAGAGGTGTAGAGGGAGCGAGAGAACAAGCACTAATGTGCCTCTTAGCTCCGTGAGGCACTGCAAGGATTTCACTGTCTGCGCCCCTTGCATTAGGGCTGCATATTTCATCATTGTTATCACTATTTTATTGTGTCCTCTCCCTCTCTCCCTCACATGCAAACATGGCTCAAGGCCACAACCACCAGCTGCTTCCAAGAGTTTAGGAAAGAACTATCAATACTACCTTTGTATTCCTTTATTCTTCCCTCCATCCAACTATATAGTGATTCTGCTGCAGGCATTTAGCTGTGGCTCTGCGCCCAAAATATATGGAACATGAAAACATATTTCTGCCGAGTCGCACTTTGAAGATGCTGGAAGAGTCCACCTTTACTTTTCCTCTGCAAGAAAAACGAGTTATGAATATAAAAGTCAGACAAATAATAGAATAGTTTATCTATTTAGGCTACCTAGTCAGATATAGGCTGCAAAAAATAGAACAGTTAGACTTCAAATTTTTGCAGTTATTTATATGGTAGCTCAGTTGGTAGAGCATTCTCGATTCAAACTTTATGCACAGACTGTAAGTCGCTTTGGATTTAAATGGCATATTTCTTTATATTTCATATGGCCTGAGTAAGGTCTAATGAACGAAAGACTGAATGAATGTAATAACAACTCATAATTAACTGCATTATTAAAAACGCCCTGCGTGCACTGTGCAGGCTGTGTATCCATCTACCACGTTGTTGTCCTTCCAAACTGGGGATTTATTAACTCACGAAGCACCTGTGTCCAATGGTGTTGGAGCCTAATCCCCTATCATAATCTAGCATTGTATTTATCCGGTTAGGCCTATGTTAGCCATTTTCGCGTGAGCTAGGCGATAAAGGGAACGTAAACTTGGCAATGTGTCGTATTATCACGTGGGGAAGGGGACATAAACTCTGCGCGTGGACAAATTACAACATTTTAGCACCACACAAATCAAATAACTCTCCATGCTTGCGTGGGTGGTAGAGTAATGTCTGCCTCGCCTCTATCGGAATGGAATTCGCAACACACTGCTACACAACAAGCTTCTGATTTGTTTTTAAGTGTATTATCTTGATTGAAAATGTTTCCGATGCGTAATGTAATTGTTCTGAACCGTGAGCTGACCCGCGGGTTGAAAGAATGTTTTCATTCCACCCGCCAGATCATTTTTTTGGCGGCTCACCAACAGGGAACAGTGGGTTAGAGGTCTGCTCGGGACCTATTTATTTATTCATTCCAGTTTTTCATTCCTTACACGCCCACACCCGCTGGCTTTCTGTCCTACTCCCATCCGCTACCGCATGAACTGGTCCCAAATCGAGCTGCAGTCTCGCAATGTTATTACGTAGCTTACTTGCCAGCAATGGTCCAATATAGTTTTCGCCCTGTAGGCAAAATCAAAATCCGCTAAAATAACCTAAGAAATGTGTTCAATTACCAGAGATTCTCACTTGGACCATTATAATTAGGCTGTCAGTATTACTGCGCTAGATCAGCCAATTGGCTAGACGTAGTTTGAAGAGAGCTGAGTTGGATTGACTTGGAACTTTCTCTTTCTCTCCTGTTAGGAGTTGGACGATTTTCAGGAGACAACTCTGGGTAATCAATATTTATTTGTAGTCAATGTAGTAAACTATAGCCCGATCGTATTTAAAGATATCTGCCTCGGGTTTCTCTGCCTGTTAAGAAGACGATTTGCAGGCAGAGACAAATAATTGGCTAATCAATATTTGTCGAAATTGAAAAGGGCCAACGCACGTTCACCATGGTAGCCTATGCACACATTGCACATTTTCCTTTTCAACGTTTGTTTTTGATTGTGCCTCGACACACGTTGGTTGAGTACCCTCCACTTCTTTCCAGTATCAATATGTATTTACAGACACTGATCATCATATTAAAATACATGTCCTTGAAAAGATAACTGCCACGTGTTTCTCTGCCCAGTTTAGGCAGCCTACTCTATACTTTACTGAGACCACACTAGGTGCACTTGATCTTGCACGTCAACTGGGAGAGGAGAGGAAGCAGTGAATTCTGACAGTGTATGAACAAAATGTGTTTTTAATACAATAAGTAGGCTAACGCATACAAAGCAGAAAGACGGACGTTTCTAGATAATCTGCGGGAAAAACAACAAATATTTCCATCCCAGACCGCAATGATGCCTGCTGTACCTGTGGATCCGGACAGAGATCAATGCAGCCCCTCTACCATTGAGATCAGTGCAGCCCCTCTACCATTAAGATCAGTGCAGCCCCTCTACCATTGAGATCAATTCAGCCCCTCTACCATTGAGATCAGTGCAGCCCCTCTACCATTGAGATCAGTGCAGCCCCTCTACCATTGAGATCAATTCAGCCCCTCTACCATTGAGATCAGTGCAGCCCGTCTACCATTGAGATCAATTCAGCCCCTCTACCATTGAGATCAGTGCAGCCCGTCTACCATTGAGATCAATTCAGCCCCTCTACCATTGAGATCAGTGCAGCCCCTCTACCATTGAGATCAATTCAGCCCCTCTACCATTGAGATCAGTGCAGCCCGTCTACCATTGGGTATCCTGCTAATGCAGTAATCTACTTGTGATTAGCCCATTAGGGTAAATGCAGATATGCAACCCCGTGCTTCAGCATATTTATTTAGAGCAACTATGTTGCATCAGTTGGGTATTAATGCTAATGGCTAATAGCATACCTGATCAAATGGACCATACCTAAGCTATATGCATGGTCAAATATGTTAAAATTATGTTAACGAAACATTTGACCAATATGTTATTTGGCTAATTTCAGGAGGTAAAAATTATATTCTAGATGGTGTCAACATAATAGAGTAGAATGGCCTTTAAAAAATTCACCAGAACTGAACTCAGTCCTTCCCAGTCCCGAATCCCCAAAACGGTCCCTCCCCTTCAACACCCCCTTCCCTCCACCTCCTCTCTGCAACCTTTACCTCCATCTTCTTTCAACCCACCACAGATCTCCTCAGTTACCGTATACTATGTCCCAGCAGAGAGAGAGAGAAACAGATGAGGGTTCACCATGTTTTATGGTGTGCGTAGAAGGTACATCACGTGACTTGATTCTGACCTCTGTGAGAGCACCGATTCGTTTATTATGAACGCATGAACGCATATAGGTGTGTTCTTCAAAGTGTCCCCCAAGTTGATTACGAATTGATGTTACATGTGGACGGAGGAGTTAACATGCTAACGCTGACAGAGGCTCTATTTGGGTGAGGCGCTGGAAGGGAGCAGGGGGACTAGTTTGACAGTGTGGGAGCTGTGGTGGTGTGTCTGTCCTTGCTGATTAGGCTGTTGATGTCTCCTAACTCAGCCTCCAGTCTCTCACTGGCCTTTTATGGTTGATCATTTGTGGTCCATCGCAGGATGCAACATCTGGCCTAAACTGCAGCGGACGGAAACCCACACTTTTGTTAGGGGGGATTATGTAGCTTGTGTATGTCGTTTGCGAGGAAAACAGGCTCCAATGAGACTATTTTTATTTTTTATTTAACCTTTATTTAACTTGGCAAGTCAGTTAAGAACACATTTTTATTTACAATGACGGCCTGGAAACAGTGGTTAAACTGCCTTGTTCAGGGGCAGAACGACAGATTTGTACCTTGTCAGCTCTGGGGATTCAATCTAGCAACATTTCGGTTACTGGCCCAATGCTCTAACCACTAGGCTACCCTGTCACCCCACATGCAGGAGCACACACATGTACAACCTCCCCCGCACCGCCCCTCACACACACACCACAAATACACACTCCATCACCCCACTTCCAATTTAAAAATAAATAAAAAGATTTACAGATTTATCTAGATTTACACACACATCACACACTCCTCCACCAAGTACATTGGACCAGGATATACCAGGCTGTGTGTATGTTAAACACCATTAATATAGGATGTTGATCATGATCTCAGCCATGTTAAACTCCATCCCTATCCGTCTCCTTACCGTGTGAATGAGATGAAGTCGGTTTGTGTGTGTTGGCGCGTGTGTATGTGTTTGTGTGTGCACAACAACACCGACTGAGTACTGCATAGCTGGGAGGCCATTCATTTCGGAGCTGTGCTCAACACACTCGCACACTGCTGTAGGACAGACGGAGACATGCATATTTATGAGTTTGATTGGTGATTCAGAAGGAAGAGAGTAAAGCGTAGAAAGAGAGAGGAATGGAGGGAGAGGGAGGAGACGTAGTGGCTGCGGAAATGGGGGGGGGGTCGGAGAGAAAAGGGATGGGCTGCGGAGTGACAGAGACCGAAAGGGACCGAGATGCAGAGAGAATACAGGTAGAGAGAGGGTCAAGGGAGGCTGGTGAGGAGAGAGTAGTAGAGGGAAGGGTTGAATGTCGAAGAGCAAGGTAGTGATGGAGGGAGCGTGAGATGGAGAGAGAGAGAGACGGGAAAGACAGGCTAAGATAAAAACAATCGAACTTCATGTCACCGTGATCAAAAGGCAGTAAATAATCCCACCTGGCCCTGAGGTACCATTCCCCCTCAATCTCCAGCCAATCTACCCAGCAGCCATTGCAGAAAATCACTAGCTTTATCCCATAATATCCTATAACAATCTCATCACCCTACGGAAACACTCTTCACGACAACTCACCCGCTAACACACGACAACAAGAAACACTTCAGGAAAAAATGAGAAAAATATATGTTTTCTGATAAAGAATTTACCAGGGCGAGATTCAAAATGGGAAATGGGGCATTCGAACGAGCTGTCAAAATAAAAAGAAAGATCCATTGTGAGAAAGCAAGCTCAACGGTTTAACGTCGGTGGCAGGTTATGTCGCGAATTGGAAGTTTTTAATGAGGGAATAGTACTGTGGTATAGGAACTGGGAATGCCCTCTGGGATGGGGCATGCTTTTTAGGGCCTTCTGAGGCGGGCCTGTGATAAATATTGAGGGCATGTAGCCACAGCTGGGTAGAAATAAACATGAAGAGTAAAGCTTCAGTAAAGCTTGCCAGGCGTCTCTATGCCACTGGAAACGTGACAAAGAAGCGGCTCAGCTCTGAGTGTTGTGGAACAAAGATAACATCAACCCCACTCTGTCGTCGCACTTTCTCTCCTTCTAACTCGCTCTTTGTTTCTTTCTCTCACTTCCTTTCCTTTCTCTCTCACTCCTGCCTTTCTCTCTCCCCCCTCTCTTTCTCTCTTACTGTCTCTCTGCTTTCTTTCTCCCTCCTTCCATTCCACCATTTCAACGTTCTGTCTTTCACTGTCTCACCTCTCCTCCCCCCCTCTCTGCAGGCACATTTCCGAGATCATTCAAGATATTTCATGTTATTCCAGCTGTCTTGTTTTCCCTTTACCCACAACCTTTCTCATTTTGCTATTGTCCCCCTTGTTCTCGGTCTTCTTTCTTTCTCTTTCTGTGTTTGTTTCTTCCTCTCCTCATCCCTCTCTCTCTCCCTCTTTCTCTGTTCTCACCCTATGGGGGGGGTTTCACTGTGCGGTGGGTGGGTGTGTGTGTGTGTTTTCGACATAATCACTGCTGACACCGTCAGCCCCTTTTCCGCCTTGTGTGAATGCTGGGGTGTAGTCAGCCTAGCGGTTTGGTCTTCTTAGCTCACAGGAGAACGCTTCTCTTCTCTCTGTGTTTCCCTATTAGCCTGTCTCCTCGCCTGTTCGTGTACTGCTCAGGCTGCCGGAGCGTCGAGAGGAGGCGGGAGGGAGTGATTGGCGCCTTGGTTAAAAGGAAGAAAGACAGTCTCCAAAGAAGCGAGAGAGATGGGGAGGGAGGGGGATACAAACATGGGAGAGTGACCAGGGTGAATTGATGTAAGAGGGTGAGAGAGAAAAGTGCACACGACACATGCAAAAGTGCGTTTAATGCATCAGAGAAAACGAGAGTAAAAGCTCACAGAGATGACGTCGGAAACTCATCCTCCATTATCGGTGACCCGCGCTGACGCCGTCGCAGCTCTGCGCTCTCTGCTCCATTTCTCCTGCTCAGTGTTCAGCCAGGCAGGTCTGCCAACTCCCTGCCCTGTTCCTGCCGTCCAGCTCTGCTCTGTCCTGACTCCAAATAGCCCTTAGTTCCAATGCCCCACGACCTGCATGTTGCTCTGTGATAGCACAACCCCCATGGATCCCTCACACGTGTCACGGCAGGGGGGAGATCAAGAGGAGGAAGATGAGCAGGAGAATGAGGAGGGATAATCAAGTCAAAGGGGCGTGCTGTTTGCCCACATGATCAGGTGATCTGGCCCTGAAGGGCGCTGATAGGCCCTTGTAGCAGTCTGATGGCTCCTGTTCAGTGTTGGCAGCTCATGGCCGGGGCCTCAGCTGTGCGTCTGTGGCCCTAGATTGGGTTTGGATGGTGTGTGTGACTGGGGATGGTGGTCGAGGCCAGTGTTTCGGCGCCACTGTGTGAAAAGGCTCTTAGAGTTCGCTTTGCTGTGTGGACTTAACAAGGACCGTTCTACCTTATGTGCCTTCCGTAGGAGCACTTTGGCAGCTATTCGGTTGCAGCTGTTTACTGCATTCAATGGTATTTGACCTAGGATTGCTCTATAGCAGCTGTTTAAATATCCAGTAGTTTTAGACTTCATAGAAATAATCATTCTTATTCCATGCTAGGAAAGAGCACTATGGGACAGCTACGTAAACAGTCCATTGTGTTTTCCCGGGAGGGGAAAACATACTGTAGTCACTCACACATAGTTAACCAGGGAGCCTGTTAGCGTACAGCCAGGAGGTCTCAGAAAGCTGCCTCTCGCTGCATCCTCAAATCAATGTAATAAGATGACAGGTGTGACACCTCCAATATACCACAGAGTTTGTCGGCTGGAAATTAAGTAAATGTTTTGTAGGCTCGGTGTAAACTCCTAATGAGGTACTGGCAGCGAGAGATCAATGTAGCATCTTGTCACGCCCCTCTGCCCTCATCTCTTAGTTCCTCTCTTCGATTTCTCCCCTCCTCCTCCATTTTCTCTCCCATGCTTCCCCCTTTCCTCCTCCTTCCCTCCGTCGAGTTCCCTCCTCGAGTTGAGTCATCTCCCCCTCCCAGCTCCTTTCCATCTCTCTCTCTCTCTCTCTCTCTCTCTCTCTCTCTCTCTCTCTCTCTCTCTCTCTCTCTCTCTCTCTCTCTCTCTCTCTCTCTTTCAGCCAATCCCTGCTTCTCAATTTCCACCTTTCATGTTCTCTCTCTCTCTCTTCAGCCAATCCCTGCTTCTCAATCTCCACCCTTCATGTTCTCTCTCTCTCTCTTCAGCCAATACCTGCTTCTCAATCTCCGCCTTTCATGTTCTCTCTCTCTCCCCTCTCCACGCTCCCTCTGTTGTCTGCTTGTACTGGATGGGGGGGAGCTGAGACGGAAGGAGCTGGAAGAAGGAGTAATGTGAACAGAATACTGCAGTTGAATCCTGCTACGTCATCACTATGGTTATATGAGTGTGGGTGTTTCTGTAGGTGTGTACAATGAGTATACAAAACATTAGGAACACCTTCCTGATATTGAGTTGCACCCCCTATTGTTGATACACACGGGAAACTGTTGAGCCCGGAAAAACCCAGCTGCATTGCAGTTCTCGACACACTCAAACTGGTGCGCCTGACACCTACTACCGTACCCCGTTCGAAGGCAATTCAATATTTTGTCTTGCCCATTCGCTTTCTGAAAGTACACAATCCGTGTCTCAATTTCTTCGTCTCTCTCTCTCTCTCCTCTCTCTCTATAGAGAACCAGCCAGACGTGCTACAGGGCCATTAAATCACCTTTCTTGTGAAGCATCTAAACAATGGCCCTGTAGAAATGTCTGAAATGGTGCTGTGAGATCACTGTTACCGGTGTAGTTCCAAGGACGATAGCATTAAACCTTAGCAATAGAAGATACTGCATAGCACCATATATTGACTGTTATTTATATCATTCCACACACTGCCACAGTGTCTCGCGATAGATACCAGCGGGACTATATAAATGAAGTTTCTTATTTCCACAAAGGCATATTGGTATTTCGCCGAAATAGTTTCTACTTTGAAATATCCCCACCAGTATTTCTCCTTGGAAGTCACAATGCGTGCAATTTGACGCACACGTTAGATAAATCCAAAGTACCGCACCACACCAAACGCACTGCAACTGCCTCTGAAAGGCAAATGCAGCGTCCCCTTGGAGAATCATTTACTTCTGGTGTCCCAAAACGCAGCGATGCTGTCGGTGTGATCGAGGCGATTATATAACGCCCCGTATGTTACAGTAGCCTACATTCTATTGCCACCCAGTTCTGAGCCCCTCCCCTCGCTCACCAGCTAATGCAGTCACCCAACTTGGACACAGTCAATTTGATGAATTCAGTGGCCTCGTCACTCGCTCTGTAAGTCACACATGCCACGATGATGGAAAGAGAGAGAGCCCGTAATAAACGCTCAGCGCTGTACTTATCTTGGGCCAAGGCAAAAAGCACATATTAGTTTAGAGGGAATGAAATACAAATAGCTCTCCTCTCCTCTCTAACTCCTTTCCCTGGGTTTTATCACACTCATTTATTTCATTGTATTGGGTCTGAAAGACAGCGGGAACCCCTGAAGTCAGAATAAAGTGTCTGGGGAAAAACCCACGCACGCACGAGCAAACACACAAACTCTCCTGTAACACACAAACACTCAAAGGCCTAAAGATGTGTCATGCTTCGTGTTTACTGACAGCTCACCGCTATAGGAGGCACAAAGCGTGTCCTCCCATTTTGTTGAGACAGTTCCCTCTGGTACCTCCTGTAATTTGCTAATAGCTGCCCTTTGTGAATAAGTCCAGGAATGGGAGAAGGCAGTATTTCAAGGGATTCACTTCTTAAGCCATAGTCAAAGATCCCAGGACACTCTTCATTTGCCTATTTGTATACCGCATTTGTACGCTAGTCTAGAAGATTGTTTAGACCAGGGGTTCCCAAACTTTTTCACTCGGGACCTACCTTCCAGCATTGGGGAACATCCCACATCCCTGTTTGTTGCTGGAGAGAATTTATCCATTTTACATCTTATTTCCTGCAATTCTACACATGTTGTCATGGGGTGCAAAGAACATTTTGCAGTTATTTGAGTGGGGAAAAAATGACTAAATATTAAACATGGTAGCTGACATGGGCTAGTTGATCAGGACATTTCTGACAAGTTATAAATAGCTCTCTAATGACCATCATGACGAGGAGCTGATGATGCACTACCCAATTTTGAAATTGCACCTTGTGCATTCTGCTATTACAACTTTCAAGAGTAAGTTTAATGTCCGACTGAGTTCCTTAAAAATATATATATTTATATGGATGATGGCTGTTGGCTGATGTTACGGCTGGTGTGCGTTCGTGTGTGTGTGTGTGAGTGATATGGTATCAGATTGCATGTGTACCCAGAGCCGTGTGCCAAAGCCCGGCAGCTCAGGTTCACCCCGGATCAGTACGTTATCTGTGTTCAAATATTTTGTTTTGCCTTTGCTCCTGACAGTTAAATTGAGCCGTCAGGATACAGGGAGAAGAAAGAACAAAAAACAGGGCACATTTTGCCGACTGATGTTCCCTTACTGCAGGTTCGCTCTTTTTGCTTTTTGTTCGTTTTGAAGCACGGCACACAGGATAGATGCTTTGTGTCTTTTATCAATAGAAACACAACTGCCTGCTGTGGTGGGCTACTGTTGAGTCTAAGCAACAGACAGACTAGAAGTGAAAAGAGAAGCAGACTGGGCTTCAGGTGTTTCTCGGCGGGGTCTCCCTGTGAAAATAGCAGGGGCCAGCGGGGTCTTCTTGTGAAGGTAGCAGGGGTCAAAAAAGCTATCCACAGTCACTCACTTATGGATACTATTCACTGGCCTGGAGAGACACAAACACAATGACTGGGTGTCACTGCTATGTTTTCACTGATCTTTGTAGGCCATTGGACTACCAAAACGATGTTCTAACTACTTTTGGGGCAATGACAATAATGATGAGGAGAGTCAATAACGATAGTGATGAGTCAATGACAAGAGTGACGAGGAGCATCAATGACGATAGCCGTGAGGAGCATCAATGACGATAGCCGTGAGGAGAGTCAGTAACAACAGTGAGGAGAGTCAGTAACAATAGTGAGGAGAGTCAGTAACAATAGTGAGGAGAGTCAGTAACGACAGTGAGGAGAGTCAGTAACGACAGTGAGGAGAGTCAGTAACGACAGTGAGGAGAGTCAGTAACGACAGTGAGGAGAGTCAATTACAACAGTGAGGAGAGTCAGTAACGATAGTGAAGAGAGTCATTAACGAGAGTGAGGAGAGTCAGTAACAATAGTGATGAGAGTCAGTAACAATAGTGAAGAAAGTCAGTAACAATAGTGAAGAGAGTCAGTAACGACAGTGAGGAGAGTCAATTACAACAGTGAGGAGAGTCAGTAATGATAGTGAAGAGTCAGTAACGACAGTGAGGAGAGTCAGTAACGACAGTGAGGAGTCAGTCACGATAGTGAGGAGAGTCAATTACAACAGTGAGGAGAGTCAGTAACGATAGTGAAGAGAGTCAGTAACGACAGTGAGGAGAGTCAGTAACGACAGTGAGGAGAGTCAGTAACGACAGTGAGGAGTCAGTCACGATAGTGAGGAGAGTCAATTACAACAGTGAGGAGAGTCAGTAACGATAGTGAAGAGAGTCAGTAACGACAGTGAGGAGAGTCAGTAACGACAGTGAGGAGAGTCAGTCACGACAGTGAGGAGAGTCAATTACGACAGTGAGGAGAGTCAATTACGACAGTGAGGAGAGTCAGTAACGACAGTGAGGAGAGTCAATTACAACAGTGAGGAGAGTCAGTAACAACAGTGAGGAGAGTCAGTAACGACAGTGAGGAGAGTCAGTAACGACAGTGAGGAGAGTCAGTAACGACAGTGAGGAGAGTCAGTAACGACAGTGAGGAGAGTCAGTAACGACAGTGAGGAGAGTCAGTAACGATAGTGAGGAGAGTCAGTAACGACAGTGAGGAGAGTCAATAACGACAGTGAGGAGAGTCAGTAACGACAGTGAGGAGAGTCAGTAACGACAGTGAGGAGAGTCAGTAACGATAGTGAGGAGAGTCAGTAACGATAATGAGGAGAGTCAGTAACGATAGTGAGGAGAGTCAATAACGGCAGTGAGGAGAGTCAATAACGACAGTGAGGAGAGTCAATAACGACAGTGAGGAGAGTCAGTAACGACAGTGAGGAGAGTCAGTAACGACAGTGAGGAGAGTCAGTAACGACAGTGAGGAGAGTCAGTAACGATAGTGAGGAGAGTCAGTAACGACAGTGAGGAGAGTCAGTAACGATAGTGAGGAGAGTCAGTAACGACAGTGAGGAGAGTCAGTAACGACAGTGAGGAGAGTCAGTAACGACAGTGAGGAGAGTCAGTAACGACAGTGAGGAGAGTCAGTAACGATAATGAGGAGAGTCAGTAACGATAGTGAGGAGAGTCAATAACGACAGTGAGGAGAGTCAGTAACGACAGTGAGGAGAGTCAGTAACGACAGTGAGGAGAGTCAGTAACGACAGTGAGGAGAGTCAGTAACGATAATGAGGAGAGTCAGTAACGATAATGAGGAGAGTCAGTCACGACAGTGAGGAGAGTCAGTAACGACAGTGAGGAGAGTCAGTAACGATAGTGAGGAGAGTCAGTAACGACAGTGAGGAGAGTCAGTAACGACAGTGAGGAGAGTCAGTAACGATAATGAGGAGAGTCAGTAACGATAGTGAGGAGAGTCAATAACGACAGTGAGGAGAGTCAGTAACGACAGTGAGGAGAGTCAGTAACGACAGTGAGGAGAGTCAATAACGACAGTGAGGAGAGTCAGTAACGACAGTGAGGAGAGTCAGTAACGACAGTGAGGAGAGTCAATAACGACAGTGAGGAGAGTCAATTACGACAGTGAGGAGAGTCAATAACGACAGTGAGGAGAGTCAGTAACGATAGTGGTGAGGAGAGTCAATAACGATAGTGAGGAGAGTCAATAACGACAGTGAGGAGAGTCAATAACGACAGTGAGGAGAGTCAGTAACGATAGTGGCGAGGAGCGTCAATAACGACAGTGAGGAGAGTCAGTAACGATAGTGAGGAAAGTTAAACGATAGTGACGAGGAGCGTCAATGACAATAGTGGCGAGGAGAGTCAATGCCGATAGTGATGAGGAGAGTCAATGACGACAGTGAGTAAAGTCAATAACGAGTGACGAAGAGTGTCAATGCCGATAGCGACGAGGAGAGTCAATGCCGATAGCGACGAGGAGAGCCAATGCCGATTGCTGCGAGGAGAGTCAATGCCGACAGTGACGAGGAGAGTAAATATCTTCGCTGCTTTACAGTCTTTCCTAGTTGACCTTGCACTTCCCAAGGGCCATGGATTAGACCATAGCGATGACAAAGATTATTAGGTGTGAAGTAAAGGTCATCGTAACGGATGTAGTTCATGCTACAGTGTAATAGCTAATAGACTCTGCTTACTCCTCCTAACACACTCATTCAGCCCCAGCAGTCCCTAGGGTCCCCCAACACAGTCAATAAGGAGAGAGTGACTTTCGATTGTGGCCCAACTCCTTGCCACCTCTATCCTCTCTCTCTCTCTCTCTCTCTCTCTCTCTCTCTCTCTCTCTCTCTCTCTCTCTCTCTCTCTCTCTCTCTCTCTCTCTCTCGCTATCTCCCACTCTGTCTCTCGCGCTCACTCACTCCCTCTCTCTCTCTCTCTCTCTCTCTCTCTCTCTCTCTCTCTCTCTCTCTCTCTCTCTCTCTCTCTCTCTCTCTATCTCCCACTCTCTCTCTCGCGCTCTCTCTCTCTCTCTCTCTCTCCCTCCCTCTCTCTCTCTATCTCCCACTCTCTCTCTCTATCTCCCACTCTCTCTCTCGCTCTCTCTCTCTCTCTCTCTCTCTCTCTCTCTCTCTCTCTCTCTCTCTCTCTCTCTCTCTAACCCACACTCTCTCTCACGCTCTCTCTCTCCCCCTCTCTCCCTCTCTCTCTCTCTCTCTCTCTCTCGCTCGCTCTCTTTAACTCACACTCTGTCTCTCGCGGTCCCTCCCTCTCCCTCTCTCTCTCTCTCTCTCTCTCTCTCTCTCTCTAACCCACACTCTGTCTCTCACGCTCTCCCTCCCCCCCTCTCTCTCTCTCTCTCTCTAACTCACACACTCTCTCTCTCTCTCTCTCTCTCTCTCTCTCTCTCTCTCTCTCTCTCTCTCTCTCTCTCTCTCTCTCTCTCTCTCTCTCTCTCTCTCTCTCTCGCGTGCACACACCCTTTAACATTCAACTGTCCTGTCAAACCTCCCATGGGCCGGTGAAGCAAAAAGACAAATGTTTCCCCTCGAAATGAGAATTGATTTTCCCAGCGGCCTCTATAATCAGGGGTACGTACATTTCATTTTGATAAAAGAAGTGAGGGGGATCGGGAGTAATAATGAACACAGGACAGCTGGTTGAAGGACAGTGGGAGCAGCAACGCTGGGGTGACGTTGGGGGAACTCTCTGTCGATAAGGTTGTGTGATTTATTATGGTTTTGAGTCTTTATAGATCAGACAGACAGTGCTCTGGTATAGAACAGCTGGGATAGCAGATTTCAGCCAAGCCTATTGGTGATTTAAACCTATATAATAGGTATCTACACTACCGGTCAAAAGTTTTAGAACACCTACTCATTCAAGGGTTTTTCTTTATTTTGACTATTTTCTACATAACTATGAAATAACACATATGGAATCGTAGTAACTAAAAAAGTGTTAAACAAATCAAAATAGATTTTATATTTGAAATTCTTCAAATTGCCACCCTTTGCCTTAATGACATCTTTGCACACTCTCCTGGAATGATTTTCCAACAGTCTTGAAGGAGTTCCCACATATGCTGAGCACTTGTTGGCTGCTTTTCCTTCACTCTGCGGTCCGACTCCTCCATCTCAATTTGGTTGATGGATGACGGGTCATCTGAGTCAGCACTCCATCACTCTCCTTCTTGGTAAAATAGCCCTTACACAGCCTGGAGGTGTGTTTTGGGTCATTGTCCTGTTGAAAAACAAATGAAAGTCCCACTAAGCCCAAACCAGATGGGATGGTGTATCACTGCAGAATGCTGTGGTAGCCATGCTGGTTAAGAGTAGATTGAATTCTAAATAAATCACTGACAGTGTCACCAGCAAAGCACTCCCACACCATCACACCTCATCCTCCATGAAATACGGTGGGTAAAACACATGCAGAGATCACCTGTTTACCCACACGGTGTCTCACAAAGACACGGCGGTTGGATCCAAAAATCTCCGATTTGGACAAACAGACCAAAGGATTTCCACAGGTCTAATGTCCATTGCTCGTGTTTCTTGGCCTGAGCAAGTCTCTTATTATTATTGGTGTCCTTTAGTAGTGGTTTCTTTGTAGCATTTCAACCATGAAGGGCTGACTCACGCAGTCTCCTCTGAACAGTTGATGTTGAGATGTGTCTGTTACTTGAACTCTGTGAAGCATTGATTTGGATTGAAATATCTGAGGCTGGTAACTCTAATGAACTTATTTATCATCTGCAGCAGAGGTAACTCTGGGTCTTCCATTCCTGTGGCGGTCCTCATGAGAGCCAGTTTCATCATAGCGCTTGATGGTTTTTGCGACTGCACTTGAAGAAACTTTCAAGCGTCTTGATATTTTCTAGATTGACTGACCTTCATGTCTTAAAGTAATGATGGACTGTCGTTTCTCTTTGCTTATTCGAGCTGTTCTTGCCATAATACGGACTTGGTCTTTTACCAAATAGGGCTATCTTCTGTATTTACATTTACATTTAAGTCATTTAGCAGACGCTCTTATCCAGAGCGACTTACAAATTGGTGCATTCACCTTATGACATCCAGTGGAACAGTCACTTTACAATAGTGCATCTAAATCTTAAAGGGGGGGGGGGTGAGAAGGATTACTTATCCTATTAATACCACCCCTACCTTGTCACAACACAACTGATTGGCTCAAAAGCATTAAAAAGGAAAGAAATCCACAAATTCACTTTTAAATGCATTTAAATGCATTACAGGTGACTACCTCTTTTTATTTAAAAATATATAAATATCTGACCTTTATTTAAGTTGGCAAGTCAGTTAAGAAATAATTCTTATTTACAATGACGGTCTAGGAACAGTGGGTAAACTGGTCTAGGAACAGTTGGTAAACTGCCTTGTTCAGGGGCAGAACGCCAGATTTTCACCTTGTCAGCTTGGGGACTTGATCTTGCAACCTTTCGGTTACTAGTCCAACGCTCTAACCACAAGGCTACCTGCTGCTCATGAAGCTGGTTGAGAGAATGCCAAGAGTGTGCAAAGCTGTCGTCAAGGCAAAGGGTGGCTATTTGAAGAATCTCAAATATAAAATATATTCTGATTTGTTGAACACTTTTGTCTTTTGGTTACTACATGATTCCATTCAAATGTTCAATATAACCAGGACAAAGTTAAGATGTCACAGTATGAGACGTCATGTGAGACTGAAGGAAGGAAGTGTTGCAGATGGAGAGATTGAAGAGGGGTAAAGAGAGAGGGAGGGGGAAATGAAAGTGGAGTGGAGGACAAAGAGAGAGGGGTGGGGAGAGAGAGAATCGGAGAGCAAGAGAGTGATTCGGAGAGAGGAAGGGAGACAATGGGAGTGGGGGAGAGCGACTGGGAGCCAAACTTAATGGCTCATGCAGCAGTGAGGGAGATATAAATCAGCCTCTAAACCCATGTGCTGATGTACCAGGCCAGCCTGCCAAGCCCACTGTTGCCTGCACCTGCCTTGCTGTCCCCCCCCCCCTCTCTCTCCATCATTCATGTTGTGTCACTGGCCCCTCGCAGTTCCATTTTCCCAGTGTGAAGGTTTGGGAGGGAGGGTAAGGTGGGGAGAAGTGGGTGACCTGGTTTTTAAATGAAAGGTTGAGAGCAGCCTCGCAGCCTGTACAAGCCTTTCCTATCATAAAATAACATAAAGGCTCCAACCTGGCGAGCAAGGCTGAATTTTTATTCCTGGTTGTGTTGCTCGACCAAGATTACCTCTGTTCCCTAGTTATATAGCCTACATAAACAATGTACTACTGGATTAACTCCTGGCTCTAGTCATATATGCACAGGCACTAGATTAGAGGATGTCATTGCACCTAATTTTCTACATATTACCCACAAGCGACATGATCTGTTGAGCAGCGTGTTTACAATAATGGCTGAGCCGCGGCGTAACACATGGCAAACGACAGCAGCCCGACAAGTCAACGCAATGTCAAGGCCACTCAGGCATCAATACTCCCTTGTATTTGCACAGGTCATTGATTCCGCGGGATTGCGGCTGTAATTACCCCCCCCCTCCCCCCTCCCCCTCCCCCCGAGCCAAAGGTTGAAATGATCTCAAGGCCGAGGGTTACTGAGCTACGTTAGGCGCTATACGAATGGGAGTGTACAGTATGTGGGCACCGATCCTATTTTCTGCACGTGGACGCTTTCGTCACCGTTTCGCTCTTTTTTCTCAGTTTCCCTCTTTTAACTTGCCAAGAAACGTTTTTCCATTGCATAGGTCTCATTGATATATCTAGATGATTCTGTATACTTTGGCCCTGGTGTCTTATATTCATGGTGGACCGCAAGGAGGACTCCTGCTGCTGTTAGCAAACGCTGCATTAATCCTGTGTGGGTAGACGCTGCTAAGAGTTATTTAAGCACAGCACGGCGTGACGTTGGGCTGAACATGTTGGTTTCCTCTTGTACTAATAACACCATCTCTGTTGGTTATTCAGCCTTTGTTTGTGACACCGGGCTTCTTCCTATGCTAGATGCTAGCTTACCGAGCCTTCAGGGAATGCAATGACGTTCCATTCATGCAAGCTGCCCATAGTGTTCATTTTGGACTTTCAAATGTCGTCATGCAGTGTCACGGCATAGGCCAACCTGGCGCCAAGATTGAGTTGAAATGGAAATGACTCCCAACCGACCCCGCTAGCCTAGCCTGCTAGCCTGCCTGGTTAATGAAACCGCTTTCAGCTATTCTATAGCATAAGTGGACAATGTTCTGACCCTGAACGGTGAGGGCTAGATGGTTGTTCCGCTGCTTGCTGAGTGCCACTTCAGAGATAATACTGTGCCCGACAGAATTGTCTGTCCATCGACGAGGTGGGAAATGTTAAAGAAACATAAATGGGCTTCTTTTTCCTCGAAGAACAGACAGTTTGCAGGCTGCGATAGATCCACTGCGACGGTGTCATTTTCTATCTGCCACGGACCGTAGTCTGTCATTTACATTCAATTACACAATTGAGCCTGACATTGAGTTGGCACCTCCCTCCCAGTACACGACACCGACAACTCCGAGCAGGCCTCGCGCTGTCCAACATGTCCCTTTATTTGGACGGCTTGGTATTTGGACTATTCCCCAGTGCTGTAGCAGACAAAATAGTCTGTCAGTCTCTTATGACAAAACGTTTCTATTTTTTTTCTTCTTTCTGATTTCCTCTGCCCGTCTAAGACTCTCTCCCTCGCTCCTGTCCGCGCTGCTGAAAGTGTGTGTGTGTGTGTCACAGAAAGCTGCTGTTTATCAGTGCTGGCCTGATTGGAAGAGTGTTAATTCATGTTCGCACCGCGGGGGTCCGGCTTGCACAGCAATCACCTGGGAGTCGTAGGCCAACTGTCAGAGTATTGAACTAACTCTGATTAGACACCCCACTTTGTGTAGGAACTTAGCAAGCGTGTGTGTGTGTGTGTGTGTGTGTGTGTGTGTGTGTGTGTGTGTGTGTGTGTGTGTGTGTGTGTGTGTGTGTGTGTGTGTGTGTGTGTGTGTGTGTGTGTGTGTGTGTGTGTGTGTGTGTGTGTGTGTGTGTGTGTGTGTGACTTACAGTCGCTACACCACGGTACATTTGTTTACTGTGCGTGTCACTCACTGCCTGCCAGCGTCTCTACACCACAGTGCAAAGTGTTATGGAACACTCTGTGAGTGCGGCACTTTCCCTGTCTGTGCGTGTGGCTCCTGGCTGGTGAGTTAATAGGAGCCGTTGGGACGGCTCAGGGGTGCTGTGTTCAACCTCGGCTCATTCCCTGATCAAAAGTTCTGACATTGGTTTGACACCGAGGGGATTGAAGAAAAACACCGGGGTGCGGGGGGGGGCGATATAGTTCTCAGATCAAGATTGCAGGTGTGATGGCCCCTCCTATCCTTCAGAACTACAAACCTTTCGAAAGAGAGGGGGTGGGGGATTTTTTTCCCCAGTCGTTACGCCAGCAAGGATACACAGTACAGGGTTACGACTTTCACCCAAAGTCTTTGTCGTCACGGCGAGGACATTGCTTCGGGAGACCTGAGCTGCGTCTCGTCATGGGAGAAACGTGTAAAGAAAACATTTCAGATTTCACGGATTTTATCAAGGAGTTATTATTGTTGAGTGGCAAATTATTGTTACAGAGTACCCGGGTTTGAGTGACATATCTTGAGAAAGAGAAGGGCCTTGGCCTCTTCCCTCAGCGCTGAGGCTCTCCATCTTAAGTGTAACCTCATACATTTTGAAACATCCTCCAATCAGAAGCCAGCGCTCTCGCCACAGTCCCTGATAAATATTTCATAATTGAGTGAAGCTCGAGGTCATCCTCTTTTCCTTCCCTTTATCTCCTTTTGAAATGGCCTTGCCAAAAGGAGGTGATGGCTCACTAATAGCCCGCAACTCCAGAGAAAATTGCCTGTCAATGGCGGTAATTGGGAGCGTAAGCCATTGTGCATAAGTGTCACTTGGTGGATTTGAACACCTCGTAGTGCCATTAAAAAGGGGACGTTGGCGGTAATATTGCCATTCCGAGTCAGCCGTCGCCTGACAACCACCACGATAGATGAGTCTTAGGAAGTTGATTCATTTCTTCATATGCATTTGTTCTGTGTGGCAGACGTGGATGCCCTGTTGGGTTATTAAAGTCGATTGTCTTTATTGTTTCACGGCGTTCATTTGGACGTAATTGCGTTGCAACGATATGAGTACCTCTGCGGCAGCTTTGGAGCACACGATTACCCTTGCCATGCTACTCTGGAGTTCATTACTTTTCAACCCGGACACGATACTAACACATTTGTCTCGCCCAGCAGTTGTTTTCCCTCTCTCCACTAGTCCATTTCTCTTCCTCTTTCCTCTAGCCTCTCACCACCCCTCTTTCTCTGCCCCTCCCCTACATCCGTCCTCTCTCTTCCCACTCTCCTCTCCTCTCCTCTCCTCTCCTGTTCTCTCTCTCTCTCTCTCTCTCTCTCTCTCTCTCTCTCTCTCTCTCTCTCTCTCTCTCTCTCTCTCTCTCTCTGTCTCCCCTCCCTCATTCCTTGGTTAGCTGCAGGTAAGCTGGTCTGTAATTGTGGGATGAGAGAAGACCTGGAGCAGTGGTGCCATAATGCATCAGAGCCAGAGGCCGGCATACTTCTACTCTCTCTGGTGCCCATCCCCTCTTCTCTCCTTTTATCTCTTCTTCTTCTCTCCTTCCCTGCCGTACACCCTTCTGAAAGCCTGTCCTCCTTCCTCCCCTCTTCTCCTCTCATCGGGCTCCTAGACTCTGTCCGACAATCCCAATCCTAGCCTGAAGATCAGACACAGCTCCTTTTTTTCTGCGCTGAGAGAAAGCCCAGCGGTAACATTGAGGAATCAATATCTCTACATTGTAACTTGATGTCTGGTGCAGAGCAAATGCATTTTGTCAATAAGGGATGGTGGACATCTTCCATCTGAGATGATGTACCCCATACAGAGGCTTCATATACAGCAGGTAGCTTTGAAGTAGCTAGCGTAGCACTAATGCAAAGTGTGTGTTGTATGGTGCCCAGACAGCTTTTCAATGAATGCATTGGGGCTTGCTCCGGGTTAGAATAAGTGTTGTAACTGGTGTTGGGGAGATGTAGAGCACTGGATGCCTGCTGGACCGGAGGGTGTTTTGATCTGAAGACAGTGTCTACTCTCTACGCCCCCCCGTCCCCCGTCCCCCCCGGAAATGATACAGTAAAAAAAATACATGGATTTTCAAATGGTGGGAAGATGTAGAAAACGGTGGACGCTTGCTGAATCAGGACGTCCTAAAGGTGTGTAGGCAGATGTGCTTTAAAAAATATATATATCAGGGTTTTGTGTGACAGAGGTGGTTGGGCGAACCGCACTCGTGTGAAGAGGAACTTTGCATGAGATCTGAAGAACAGGATTTAGCTCAGCAGACTCGAACAGACATGTAGGAGATTTCTTTTGTTTACAGTGCTCCTCTTCCCCTCTGCCCCTGTGTCAGCCCAGTCAACCACTGTCGCTCTACCCCTCCTTCCACCCCTCCTCTCCTCCCACCTCACCCACTCACATCTTCTAGATTGTTCTCTTATTTACAGGGTGTCATTTTTGTGGCCCTGCCCTGGACCGGATCAGGTCTGATTGAAGATATCCATAATTGATGTTAAAGCAACAGAGTTCTAGGGAAAGTCCCCCCTTTAACTCCAGCCACTGGCAAGCTAGATACTGTGCCACTGCATTATTTAGTGTACCTCTCTTCCTTCTGGCTACAGACACACATGAGTTCCTCTTTCATGGGTTCAGCCAACAGAAGGAAGGAGGAAAGCACTTTTTAAGGCTCTAGTTTTAAGAGCTCTGCCGTGGGTCATTTTGGCTGACTTCGACACCATGAACACATTCAGAGCATGGGTTAGGAGTTTTACCTGACAATCCTCCTGGCCCTATTCATTATGACATAGCCACTTTCAGACCAGACTCCTCCTAACGGTTTGGGTGGGCAAGAGATGAAAGGCTAATACCTGCAACTGGATTCATGCCTGATGTAGTCAGGTAGCCTCTCTCTCCTTCTACTATACCTGACTGCAGCAAGCTAGGCTGCTTAGCAACCGCGTTCCGCAGTGCCCATCAGCTCTGTCGGGAACGAGGATCAGCTCCTTTCGTAATGAAAATCAGCGCCTTTCGGTAATGAAGATCAGCTCCGTCAATAATGACAATCAGCTACTTTGATAATGAAAATCAGCGCAGTGGGTAATGTAGCCAAGGGAGCAGCAGTAGTGGTGAAATGCTGCGGTGGCCATTTGTGCTAATGGACTACCGCACTTGGTACAGCCTACAATAAGTCCTCCTAGCATACAAATACCAACACAGCCGACGTCTCACGTGGGAGTTATTGTGCACACAAAAGCACTCGGAAATGGGGCGAGGAACATTTAACAGTATCATATCGGAAGATAACGGAATACATCTGTAGGCTTTGTGTGCAGTATTGTCGCCTCATCCTTTTGATGCATGTATCATTTTATTTTCAAGTGAGAACATTGGAACATTAGTGCTTTTGTGGCCGACAGAGCGTAGGCGCGGGGACAGGGAGGAGGAGAAGGAATGGAGGGAGGGAATGGAGAGGTAAATAGATCGGGAGGTGGAGCACAAATGTCTGGATTAGCCGTTTGAGTCAATGATGTACTCAAAGGGCACTTTCTGTGACCTCTTTCTGTTGGGGATGTGGGAGGTGGGGAAGCTGTCGCTAGGCGAGAGCTAGTGCTGCTGCTGTTTGAGGTTTGCTCTCTGCTACCCAACTGAAACTCATCTGTTCATGGCCGCAGGAAGATGTTTGGGGATGGGAGTGCTGACGTTGTTGATTATTATTAGTGTAATTACTGCATTGTTGGAAAGAGCGCTCAAGGTAAGAATTTCACTGTACTGTTTTACACCTGTTGCGTTGTGTGTACATGACGAATAAACTTTGAAACATGAAATTAACATATAATGCCTCCCTCTCCCACACACTAGGACAATAGATAGAGGTACAGAACACGCACACACCCAGCCACACATACACACACCCAACCACACACACACACCCAGCCACACACACACCCAGCCACACACACACACACACACATTACCACACACACAACCAGTCACACACACCCAGCTACACACACACACACAACCACACACACAACCAGTCACACACACCCAGCCACGCACACACCTAGCCACACATACACACAGCCACACCCAACCACACACAACCACACACATACCGAACCACACACACACACACCCAGCCAGCCACACACACACACAGCCACACACACACACAACCACACACTAAACCAGCCACACACACCCAGCCACACACACACAGCCACACCCAACCACACACATACCCAACCACACAGACACACCCAACCACACACACACCCAGCCACACACACACACAACCACACACACACACACAGCCACAAACACATACAATTGATTCTACATTACCCTCAATTACAGTTTCATAACTTTATCGAACAACTTGCCCGTCATATTCGATGGGAAAGTAATGGCAGTTTAAGGAAGCAGTCGTTTGCGTCACTGGAGCCTGGCGTTGGAACAGAGAACGCCTCCAAGGCCTGATATGAGTGAATTAAGGACACGGAGCAAACCGGAGATCCAATCCAAACCCTGCTTTGCTTTTATCCCTGAGCTGAGTGAGCTCCACTATCACATCCCTCTCTGCAGAGATGGCGATTTCAGAGTAATAAAACCACAAATTAAACAAATAAGCCAGTGAATGGAAGTGGCTAGCAGTGGAGTGCAGAGGGTGGAGAGGCGGCGAGTCAATAGGTCATTGATTTTGAGGTGCAGGATGTTGGCGAAAATACTTTAAGTACAGGCTTCCTGGCCTCCATTAACAGAAAGCAGAGAGAAGCTTCCCACAATGAGGCCATCCATTTCCTGAAGATGGGGGAGAGTGTGTGTGTGTGTGTGTGTGTGTGTGTGTGTGTGTGTGTGTGTGTGTGTGTGTGTGTGTGTGTGTGTGTGTGTGTGTGTGTGTGTGTGTGTGTGTGTGTGTGTGTGTGTGTGTGTGTGTGTGTGTGTGTGTGTGCGTGCGTGCTTGGTGGTGAAGCAGCCCTCTCAGGATTCTGAGGTTGTGCAAGGTGTGCTTTGTATTTTAATCCAGACCTGTAATTTATAGGCTTAGAGCAGCTATTGCCTGCTGCGGGGCACACACATTTTATTGGCTGTGCCGTTTGCTAGCGTTGCCTACACTGTTTACTAGTATCGACTGGGCTACCTCTAACTGAGGTGCTCACCAGTTTAAGTGACTATTGCGTTCACATATCCCTTGATGAGAAGGATATCTGACACAAGGGATGAAAGCCTTACCTTACATACAGGTACTGGCAAGCCAGCGGGATTACCAGAGAGAGGAGGAGGCTAAAAGAGTGGCGCTTCAGAGCATAACGGAGGAACTGCTGTATGGCTACACTGTGTCTGACATTCACCGAGACATCCCGCCATCTCTGCAGAGATAAGGACATACCCCCCTTTCGCTGCTATAACAGCCTCCAGTCTTCTGGGGAGGCTTTGCACTAGATGCTGGAACAATGCTGCGGGGGCTTGCTTCCCATTCAGCCACAAGAACATTAGTGAGGTCGGGCACTGATGTTGGGGCGATTAGGCCTGGCTCGCAGTCGGTGTTCCAATTCATCCCAAAGCTGTTTGATTGAATCATTTCTGTTTGGACCTTGCTTTGTGCATGGGGGCGTTGTCATGCTGAAACAGGAAAGGGCCTTCCCCAAACTGTTGCCACAAAGTTGGAAGCACAGAATCGTCTAGAATGTCATTGTATGCTGTAGCATTAACATTTCCCTTCACTGGAACTAAGGGGCCTAGCCCAAACCATGAAAAACAGCCACTGACCATTATTCCTCCTCCACCAAACTTTACAGTGAGCACTATACATTTGGGCAGGTAGCATTCTCCTGGCATCCGCCAAACCCAGATTTGTCCGTCTGACTGCCAAATGGTGAAGCGTGATTCATCATTCCAAAGATCGTGTTTCCACTGCTCCAGAGTCCAATGGCGGCGAGCTTTACACCACTCCAGCCGACGCTTGGCATTGCTCATGGTGATCTCATGGCTTGTGTGTGGCTGCTCGTTCATGGAAACCCATTTCATGAAGCTCCCGAAAAACAGTTATTGTGCTGACATCGGTAGTGAGTGTTGTAACCGCGGTCCTGTTCTGTGAGCTTGTGTGGCCTGCCACTTTTTGGCTGAGCCGTTGTTGCTCCTAGACGTTTCCACTTCATAAAAGCACTTACAGTTGGCCGGGGCAGCTCTAGCAGGGCAGACATTTGATAGACTGACTTGTTGGAAAGGTTGCATCCTATGACGGTGCCACGTTGAAAGTCACTCTGTTCTATCGTCGAAGCCGCCAAGAGGCAAGGGCGACGGCGACGCTCCCCCGAGAGCGCGGGATTTAAGTGTCTGCCCGTGTGTGAAATTGCAAACGAGAATGGAGGAGTGTGACTGTGATTTCACCTACGTCAAGCTGTGGAATTGTAGAACCCCCACTACAGAGCGTTACAACGCGTGTACAGTTGTCTGTGGTAAATGCTGCGGCACACTTGCAGTGTCAGAGTTGATTAGGTGAGGTCTTGTAGGACTGTTGTAGTCATATGTAGACCAATAGAGGCAAACTGATCTGTTTGCGTTGTCACTTTAGGGGAGGTGCTAAGCTGTTGTTGTCTCAAGACAGGAATCCCCTCCCCCCCTGCAATCTAGTTGTTGCAGTGTTGCAGCTCCTGTCCACATGCGTGGCATTATGTCTGGGGCGGCAGGTAGCCTAGTGGTTAGAGTGTTGGGCCAGTAACCGAAAGGTTGCTAGATCGAATCCCCGAGCTGACGATGTAAAAATTTCTCGTTCTGCCCCTGAACAAGGCAGAGTTCCTAAGCTGTCATTGTAAATAAGAATTTGTTCTTAACTGACTTGCCTAATTAAATCAAATAAATGTCTCCTCCAATCAACGAGAGCTAGAAAGTGGGTGTGCTGCCTGATGCTTGACATGCTGGCTACTTGAGTGATCCAGACTGGTCACAACTGAGTACTGAGGAGACTGACAAGGCTGTGTCCCCCTGCTCTCTCCTTCCTCTCTTCCCCTCTCCTTCCCTTCATCATCCGTCTGGTGTGCCTCTTGCGGGGGCAGAATGCCTGTTGGTATCGACCCTCCCGGCAGCCAGATGAGGTGACAGAATTAAGAGATAGGAATTAATTGGGTAGCAGCGATATTTGTAGGAAGCAACGGGCTTTCAAACATCCACCATCCAGCCACAGATGGAACAGACCCCCTCAATGAAAAGACTTTTCCAAGGCTTTTGTTCTGTAGGCATGGAAGAGGTTGTCGATATGGCTGGCTCGTGTTTAGGAGACGTTTTGAAATGTTTTGAAACGAGGAGGCACTTCCTGAACATGTCCAGGAAGAACATAGATTGTTTTCCGTCCAAACTTTTTCTCCACTCAAGACTAATTGGTATGATTTGAAATATGAACAAAAAATGTTGTTTTTTTCTATTCCTGGTTCTTGGCTGAGATCCTCCCGCACCAGTTTGTATGGTATGTGAATGTTGATATTGCTCATTAGAATTCTGTTTATGACAGCTGTGTCACAGTAAAGTCAACAACACGTCAACAACAGGGTCACCAAGTTCCTTCTGACTCACTACTTCCTATTTTTCCAGCTAATTAATATACTTTATGGATCGCTCTGTCCCTACTTTTCTCCCTGCCGCGCTCGTCTCACTCCGCCCACCCACTTCTCTCTCACTCTCTCTCTCTCTCTCACACACACATTCTATCCCTCTCTTTCCTTCTCTCGTCCTTCAGGAAAGGTGGAAACATCAGGGGCATGTTAACAGAAATAGCATCTCATGTATCATCATCACGCACCCACTTTCTCCCGCTCTCCCATCCTCCCTCGCCTTTCTCTCTCTCCATCTCTCTCTTTGTCTTCTAAATGAGGGGCAGCTTGAACAGCGGAGAGCGTTAACCTACTGTGTGTTCTTGCCGACTTACTCTACACTATGTATTAAACCCATCCGGTTCTCAAAGTCAATCATACCTAGAACTCTGAGGTATTTACACCTGTAGTTATACAATAGGGTCATCAATTGCTATCACTTTATTATCAGTTGTGATTTCAATCTTATCCCTTTCTTCCTTTTCCTTTACTTTCCCTTCCTTTTTCCTCTGTAGGTCTCAATCCTACCTTCACCCTGCCCCCCTCCCCCGCTTTCTCTTCCCTTATCCCTTCTCCCCCTCCTCTATCCAACCCATCCTTTCCCCATCTCTCCCCTCTTCTCTCTCCCTCCTTCCATCCCCCCTTCCTTTCTCTCCTCTCTCCTCATTCTTGGTTGCCTGTTAGTTGTTGTCGGGGACTTGCTGAGCAGGCTGCTGTCACAGGGTGACACCTCTGTTTGATAAGAGTGGACAGACCTTGGATTACACATGGCAATGATCACAGATGTCCAATGCTTAGCAAGAGCACACATACTGATGGGACGCACACACACACACACACACACACACACACACACACACACACACACACACACACACACACACACACACACACACACACACACACACACACACACACACACACACACACACACACACACACACACACACACACACACACACACACACACACACACACACACACACACACACACACACATTGATAGGACATGCCTGAGCTGAATGGTGGATAATATAACAACAGTCTTTAGGTGCCTTTTGACAAACTCCAAGCAGGCTGTAATGTGCCTTTTACTGAGGAATGGCTTCCGTCTGGCCACTCTACCATAAAGGCCTGATTCGTGGAGTGCTGCAGAGATGGTTGTCCTTCTGGAAGGTTTGTCATTATGGGGCATTGTGTGTAGACTGAGGGAAAAGTCCATTTTAGAATAAGGCTGTAACGTAACAAAATGTGGGAAAAGGGATGGGGTCCGAATAATTTCTGAACCCACTGTACATGGACACACACACACATGGTTGCGTAACTCACGGTGACATATTACAGTGCATCATAAGAAAGAGTCCCGTCCGAGGGGCTGCGTGGTTGCCTGTGACAGCTGAGAGTTCTTCAGGACCTCCTTAATGTGGCATCATTACGTTACTTTTATTCCAAGGACACGGTGATTCTTTTCCCAGTGGCCACTTCTATCCATCCTCCTCTGAGCAGCTAGACCTTCCACCACCAAGGAAGACGCTTCAGCCTCCACGCTAATCACCATGCTTTTACAGCTATTAAAGATAATTGTACTGCCGTCAAATTGTTGGCATGCAGATGGTGTGTGTGTGGAGCATGACCAGCACACACAGGTAAACAATGACACACACACACACACACACACACACACCTGCCATCTGCCTCTATGTACAAACCCACGCCATCCGTATTTCTACCTTTACGGCTGTCATCCAAGTTTGACGACGCCGCTAGTTCACAAATGAAGATCTGATGGGCTCCGGGTTCCTTCGAGCCTCACGGCTCGGCTGCCTTGCCCCGCTGAGGGAGCCACAATAACAGCCGAGCGGATAATTATTCTTAATGGGGAGCGGTAATTGGAAATAGCAACTTCATTAGTGAGTGACAGAAGCAGGTGATAAGACAGGGGGAATAGTCCTGTCGCAACCCATCCTTAAAAACTCATTATCCTGTGTGCCTTATTGTAACACTCTTCTTTGAGTTGGGGTCGTTTTTTAAGAGTAGCGCGTGCTTGTTTGATAGATCCGCACTCCCGAGGATATGTCAAGGAGGCCTTGGTGAGGTAGAACTGTGTCACGAACGTCTGTGCTTGTGAAACCGGTTAGCAGTTTGGTTTAGAAGGTGTTGCGTGAGGGAGTCATTCACATGACCATGGCGTACACTCCGCAGATTTCTACCATACTAGTCATTTAGCATTAGCTATCCATCACTGTTATACAGTGTTGTGGTCAACTCCAAACTGGCCCCCAGGCACTCTTGCAGATCAGAAGGCAAGGTGATACGTGTCAAATAGTGTTATTTGACACGTATCTTTTTTGACACGCGAAGACCCAAACGGAGTTCCATAGTGTGTGAAATCCTGGTTGAGAATGAAACACCTGAACAAATATAACAACGAAACAGCACAGGAAGTAAGTGAAAGAAATACTGTGGCAAGAAAAAGTATGTGAATTACCTGGATTTCTGCATGAATTGGTCCAAAAATGTGATCTTACCTTCATCTAAGTCACAACAGTAGACAACCATATTCTGCTTAAACTAATAACACACAAACAATTGTAAGTTTTAATGTCTTTATTGAACACACCGTGTAAACATTCACAGTGCAGGGTTCAAAAAGTATGTGAGCCCTTGGATTTAATAACTGGTTGACAATCCTTTGGCAGCAACAACCTCAACCAAATGTTTTCTGTAGTTGCGGATCAGATCTGCACAATGATCGGGAGGAATTTTGGACCATTCCTCCGTACAAAACTGTTTCAGTTCAGCAATATTCTTGGGATGTCTGGTGTGAACCACTCTCTTGAAGTCATGCCACAGCATCTCAATTGAGTTGAGGTCAGGACTCTGACTGGGCCACTCCAGAAGGAGTATTTTCTTCTGTTAAAGCCATTTTGTTGTTGATTAATATCTGTGTTTTGGGTTGTTGTCCTGTTGCATCACCCAACTTCTGATGAGCTTCAATTCGCGGACAGATAGCCTTACATTCTCCTGCAAATTGTAGTGGTAAACTTGGTAATCCATTTTTCCGTCGATCAT
This sequence comes from Oncorhynchus gorbuscha, assembly GCF_021184085.1. Taxonomy (NCBI): domain Eukaryota; kingdom Metazoa; phylum Chordata; class Actinopteri; order Salmoniformes; family Salmonidae; genus Oncorhynchus; species Oncorhynchus gorbuscha. Next base: position 27,868,893 of record NC_060193.1, on the reverse strand, counting down.
AGCAAGCCGTCCAGGCCCTGAGGCAGAAAAGCAGCCCCAAACCATGATGCTCCCTCCACCGTACTTTACAGTTGGGATGAGGTTTTGACATGTGTTGTGCCTTTTTGTCTCCTCACATAGTGCTGCGTTCCTTCCAATCAACTCAACTTTAGTTTAATCTGTCCACAGAATGTTTTGCTAGTAGCGCTGTGGAACATCCGGGTGCTCTTTCGCTAACTTCAGACGTGAAGCAATGTTGTTTTTGGACAGCAGTGGCTTCCTCCGCGGTTGTCCTCCCATGAACACCAACGTATCATGGACTTGTCAACAGAGGTTTCCGGAAGTCTTTAGCTGACATTCTAGGAATCTTCTTAACCTCATTGAGCATTCTGCGCTGTGCTCTTGCTGTCATCTTTGCAGGAAAGCCACTCCTAGGGAGAAAAGCAACAGTGCTGAGCTATCTTCATTTATAGACAATTTGTCTTAGCATGGACTGATGAACATCAAGGCTTTTAGAGATACTTTTGTAACCCTTTCCAGCTTTATGCAAGTCAACAGTTCTCAATATAGGTCTTCGGAGATCTCTTTAGTTTGAGGCATGGTTCACATCAGGCAATGATCGTTGTGAATAGCAAACTCAAATTTTATGAGTTTTTTTTATAGGGCAAGGCAGCTCTAACCAACATCTCCAATCTCATCTCATTGATTGGACTCCAGGTTAGCTGACTCCTGACTCCAATTAGTATTTGGGGTTCACATACTTTTTCAACCTACACTGACAATGTTTAAATGATGTATTCAATATAGACAAGGAAAATACAATAATCGGTGTGTTATTAGTTTAAGCACACTGTGTTTGCCTATTGTTGTGACTTATTGTTGTCTAGTGTTGTGACTTGTATCTATTGTTGTGATTTATGCAGAAATCCAGGTAATTCCAAAGGGTTCACCATACTTTTTCTTGCCACTGTAGGTTTTGAATATGTTTTACTGGTGATGTGGAAATGTGTGTGTGTGTGTGCGAGTGTGTGTAACCTTTATTTAACTAAGCATGTCAGTTGAGCCAACTGTGCGCCGCCCTATGGGACTCCCAATCATGGCCGGATGTGATACAGCCTGGATTCGAACCAGGGACTGTAGTGACAACCTCTAGTACCTTAGACCGCTGTGTGTGTGTGTTAGCTATTTAAGGCCGCACATTTTTTTATATCGGTTCCTCTGTATAATTTTTTTTTTTTGGGGGGCGCAAGGAAAATATTGGTGCATCGCTAGTTCATTATATGTGGCATGTCTATGGAAGATAACAAATACAATGGTCTAATCATTGGAAATAAGCATTGCCTCAATTCTTACCCTTCGGCGTTGGCAGCACATTGGGAAAGAGTAACACAGTGGAGTGACAATAGATAAAGAAATGAAGAAGCGAAATGAGGAAAGAGTAACACAGTGGAGTGACAATAGATAAAGAAATGAGGAAGCGAAATGAGGAAAGAGTAACACAGTGGAGTGACAATAGATAAAGAAATGAAGAAGCGAAATGAGGAAAGAGTAACACAGTGGAGTGACAATAGATAAAGAAATGAGGAAGCGAAATGAGGAAAGAGTAACACAGTGGAGTGACAATAGATAAAGAAATGAAGAAGCGAAATGAGGAAAGAGTAACACAGTGGAGTGACAATAGATAAAGAAATGAAGAAGCGAAATGAGGAAAGAGTAACACAGTGGAGTGACAATAGATAAAGAAATGAAGAAGCGAAATGAGGAAAGAGTAACACAGTGGAGTGACAATAGATAAAGAAATGAAGAAGCGAAATGAGGAAAGAGAGCGGCAGAGAAGTGGAGAGGACTCATTAAGGCCGTGTGTTCATCTGTGAGTGGGGTGTGGATGGGCTTCTGTAGCCTTCAATTACCTAACGATGTGCTCTCCTCGTCAGAGCTGTTAGAGATGGCTGGAGGGGACTGGAGAGAGGAGAGAGAGAGAGAGAGAGAGAGAGAGAGAGAGAGAGAGAGAGAGAGAGAGAGAGAGAGAGAGAGAGAGAGAGAGAGAGAGAGAGAGAGAGAGAGAGAGAGAGAGAGAGAGAGAGAGAGAGAGAGAGAGAGAGAGAGAGAGAGAGAGAGAGAGAGAGAGAGAGAGAGAGAGAGAGAGAGAGAGAGAGAGAGAGAGAGAGAGAGAGAGAGAGAGAGAGCACACTTGTAATGGAGTGGCACTAGCAGCAACCCTGAGCGAGAGATGAGGCTAACAGTTTGTGTTTTCTGGGGTTAAATAAACACCACACGAGTAGAAGCCTATGAGTGGGCCTCTTAAATAAACCAATGGGGCTGAAGTAGGCCTATATTGAGGAGAGGAAGCTTAGAGGAACTCTGCCACACAAAAGGTCACAGATTTTGCAGACTCTGCATTCAGACACAGTGAAATAGCACTCTGGTCCTGGGGCCATTCTCTCTCCTCCTCTCCATCCTCTCCCTGCATGTCCCAACATAGAGCGATCTAGTAATGTGACAATTATCTTGGCTGGTGACCTTTGACATGTCCATGTTGGTTCCTATCCCCTGAGGGGTCAGTTAGGGGGAGGTGGGGGGTGAGTTAGGGGGACAGGCACGACAGTGACATATGACCAGCCCTGGGGCTCCATGCAATGAAGCAGCTGCCACCGCCAATCCCCAAAATAGTCCACAGGCATCGTTTAAGAGCATACTGTGATCTGAGTCGATGCACACACTCAAACACACACACACGCACACACACACACACAAAGACTGGAACCGTTTTTAGTGCTGTGGGGTGAATCGCCACGTGTACAGCATGTGTGACTCATCCAGTCATTATCAGTTGGTTTCAGGAGGTTTAGGGGAAGTTTCTTGGATCTAAAAGACATCTAGACTACGGGCTAAAACACGTGTCGCTGCTTGACTATTCCAAGATGGCGGTGGTAGCCAGGCGACTGTCGCATCCATCCTGATTGGGATTCACATTGATCTTCTCCCGGATCAATCCTGCCTAATAATGCGCTGACATTTGAGAGGAGTGCCACCCTCACCCCGTTGGCTCTCCATGTGTACATGTGCGTGCATGTGTGTGGGCGAGCGTGCGCGTGTGCGTGCGTGCGTGTGTGTGTGTGTGTGCGAGCGTGCGCGTGTGTGTGTGTGCGAGCGTGCGCGCGCGTGTGTGTGCGTGCGTGCGTGTGTGCTTGCTTGCTTGCACACGCTCACGTACGTGCGTAAGTGTGTGTGAGAGCCTGTGTATCTGTGTGTGTGCACACTTGCAAGTGTAGCTGTGTGTGTGTGTGGGCCTACATCTTTGTGTGTGTGTGTTTCTCCTCTTCCTTGCTCTCAAAGGGGCTCAAATGAGCATTAGCACTTGGCGTCGGCGCTGCTTTGCTGACTTGCTTCATGATCAGTGTGTCAGTGATCTATCAGAGAGGGGGTAGCTCTTGAGCACCATTGATCTCTCCCCCAGCTTGCAGAATGTGCATATATCCCACTCATACATCACAAGCCCCGACTCTTTATCAAGACAGATGGATGAAACATAGCAGGAACGAACCTGCGTTACCGACATTAAATATTTCCGGGATACTTGGCTCCTGATTTATGGACACATAAAATGTCAGCAGCAGTCCGTTCAAGCAACTTTTCAACGGGAATGCGAACGGTGATGCGGCATATAAAATAACCTGGCAATGAGAATCTCTGTGAATGTCTTAGGATGTTGAACACATCAGAGTTTAGAACCAGGATCCAATGTTTATAAGTAGGTCTTTCTTCAATCTAAATGGAGGAGAGTGAATTTTTTTCTCTATCCCTTTCTCTCTCTCGGTCTCTCTCACATTCTCTCTCTCCCATTCTCCACCACTCTCTTTCTTGCTTTCGTTTTCTCTCTCTCTCTCTCTCTCTCTCTCTCTCTCTCTCTCTCTCTCTCTCTCTCTCTCTCTCTCTCTCTCTCTCTCTCTCTCTCTCTCTCTCTCCTCTCTCTCTCCCCCTCCCTCTCCTCAGACCCCCCCCTCAGTCCAGTTGCACAGTAAAAGGCTTCTGTGTGTAGTTGTGAAGGTCTGTTAATTACCATGTCATCCCCTGACAGTCAGCCATGAGTTTTTAGGGAGGTGGCTAGTAGCAGCAAATTAAAAGTTAGCCAAGGCCTGTCATCTCCTGTCATCGCCATATAATGACAGGGATAGAGGGAGGGATGGAGAAGGAGAGAGGGGGGAGTGTGTGTGTGTGTGCGTGTGTGTCTGTATGTGTGTGGATGCGTGCGTGTGAAAGAAAGAGTGAGAGGGAGAACGAGAGAGTGAGAGACAGAGATTTCCTGTTTACCTCCATGCTGCAGCATCAGCCAGCCTAATGGAAAATACATGTAATCTGTCTCGGCCCTGCGTTGTCAGGGTTGGTGGAGCTGTCCATCCAACCATGGTGCTGAAACTCAGATAGCAGAGCGTTGCTGCTGCTGTTGCTATCCTCAGTGGGGAGGCCCTAGTGTTGTTTATCCCTGTCCGGCCCTGTGTTTGCACAGCGGGTGAGAACCACACAGCATGGCCTGGGGGAGCTGTCCATCACAGCCTGGTGCTGAAACTTGGAACACCACTCCAGAGGACCAGGGAGCTTGAGGCTGGAGCTATGGGTTTCTCTCCACAACAGGGCAATACATACATTAGGTTTCAACTCTCAGAAAGGGAGCTATGGGTCTCCCCTGTAACAACACAAACCTTAGGTTGAAACACTTTTGTCTGAAAAAGGTGCCAGTTGGAACTCGGCCATAGGCTGGCTGCTTAGTTCATGGTCTTAGATTGGAAGCTGTGATTTATCATCTATCTTTAAATGATATACTGTATGAGGGTGGTTTTATGTACAATGAAAAGAAAAGTCAGGAGTGTCACACACTCCCTTTAGACACACACACTGCGCTCTCCCCTCCCCGGTCACTACACCCCCACCCCACAGTCCCTTATTCCATCCTCATCTCACTGACTTTCAATCGCAGAGACAATTTGCTGGTAGAGAAGCCCCACACTGCCTGGAAATGAAGCCGGTTCCTTGTGTGTCTACCCCCATCTTCCCTCCTTCACCTGGTAGCATTTCAAAGAAAGAGAAAAACATGCTTGACTTGTCCATGGACCGATTCTTTTGCGAGTCTGTTGGAGATGATCAAGTGAGCAAAGTGAGGTGTAGAATCACTGATCTCCAAGTAGTATTCACTGCCAAATAATAGGATTTGTACGATTTAAGATTTTCTTTTTTTTTGTTGCTAATTAGAAACGTCCCCAGAAGATGTTGTGTGAGAGAGACCGAATGAGAAACGTAAATAAAAAAGGAGGGGAAGAAATAGAAAAATAAAGTCATGTTTGCCCACGCAGTCTCTCTCTCTCTGTATCTCTCTCTTTCTGTGTGTAGCTCTCGCTAGCACTAACTCTCGCTCTCCCTCTCTGTCTCTCTCTCTCTCTCTCTCTCTCTCTGTATCTCTCTCTCTCTGTCTCTCTCTCTCTGTATCTCTAGCTCTCTGTGTATCTCTCACTAGCTCTAACTCTCACTCTCCCTCTGTCTCTCTGTCTCTCTCTCTCTCTGTATCTCTCTCTCTCTGTGTATCTCTCCTTAGCTCTAACTCACTCTCTCCCTCTCTGTCTCTCTCTCTCTGTGTATCTCTCGCTAGCTCTAACTCTCTCTCTCCCTCTGTCTCTCCCTCTCTCCCTCTCTGTCTCTCTGTCTCTCTCTCTCTCTGTATCTCTCTCTCTCTCTCTGTGTATCTCTCGCTAGCTCTAACTCTCGCTCTCCCTCTGTCTCTCTGTCTCTCTCTCTGTATCTCTCTCTCTCTGTGTATCTCTCGCTAGCTCAAACTCTCTCTCTCTCCCTCTCTGTCTCTCTGTTTCTCTGTCTCTCTCTCTGTATCTCTCTCTCTCTGTGTATCTCTCGCTAGCTCTAACTCTCTCTCTCCCTCTGTCTCTCTGTCTCTCTCTCTCTCTTGATCAATAAACCGGCATGATCAGTAAAGCAGTGCAAAACTCTCTCTCTCTCTGTCCCCCTGTCTCTCTCTCTCTGGCTACGGCAGCCCTTCTCAATAGCAAGGCTATGCTGACTGAGTCTGTACATTGTCAAAGCTTTCCTTAGTTTTGGGACAGTCACAGTGGTCAGGTATTCTGCCACTGTGTACTCTCTGTTTAGGGCCAAATAGCATTCTAATTTGCTCAGTTTTTTTGTTAATTCTTTCCAATGTGTCAAGCAATTATCTTTTTGTTTTCTCATGATTTGCTTGGGTCTAATTGTGCTGCTGTCCTGGGGCTCTGTGGGGTGTGTTTGTGTTTGTGAACAGAGACCCAGGACCAGCTTGCTTAGGGGACTCTACTCCAGGTTAATCTCTCTGTAGGTGATGGCTTTGTTATAGAAGGTTTGGGAATAGCTTCCTTTTAGGTGGTTGTAGAATTTAACGTCTCTTTTCTGGATTTTGATAATAAGTGGGTATTGGCCTAATTCTGCTCTGCATGCATTAATTGGTGTTCTACGTTGTACACAGAGGATATTTTTGCAGAATTCTGCATGCAGAGTCTTAATTTGGTGTTTGTCCCATTTTGTGAAATCTTGGTTGGTGAGCAGAGCCAGACCAAGTTAACACCTTCACTATTACAGTGGAACGTTTTACCCAGGAAATTGTCTAAAAGGGATTGAATTTGTTTTTGCCTAATAGTTTTTTGGTAGGTTTCCAAACTGCATTCCTTTCATCTATAGCATCGCTTAAGGTTACTCCTTTGGCTTTGATGCGTCATAATTGATAATTGCTCTGTTCAAGTGGACTGTGATTTTACTGTGGTCTGATAGGGGTGTCGGTGGGCTGACTCTCTCTCTCTCTGTCTCTTTCTCTGTCTCTCTGTCTCTCTCTCTCTCTCTGTTTCTCTCTGTTTCTCTCTCTCTCTCTCTGTCTCTCTCTCTCTCTCTCTCTCTCTCTCTCTCTCTGTCTCTCTGTCTCTCTGTCTCTCTGTCTCTCTCTTTGTCTCTTTGTCTCTCTGTCTCTCTCTCTCTCTCTTTCTCTCTCTCTCACTTTCCATTTCTATGGACTCCTCAGTTATATTGAGCTGATTTCTGACATGCTGTTCCTTCTTTTTCCTAATGTATTTCTGTATTGTTTTGGTGTTTCACCATAGTAAAGGCGTAGGCTCAGAATTTCTGGGTCTCTATGTTTTTGGTTGGAAAGGTTTCTCAATTTATTTCTTAGGTTTTTGGATTCTTCATCAAACCTTTTGTCATTGTTGTTCATTTTCTTTGCTTTTCTGTTTCAAATTTTTAGATTTGATAGGGAATCTGAGAGGTAAAATATATAGTTAAGTTTTATACTGGCAAGTTTACACCTTCAAGACTACAGTGAAACGTTTTGTCCAGGAAATTGTCTAAAATTGATTGAATTTGTTGTTACCTAATTGTTTGTTGGTTGGTTTCCACACTACTTTCCTTCCATTCATAGCATTTCTTAATATTATTCAGTTCCTTTGGCTCACGATTGAGTAATGTTCTGTCCAAGTAGATGTGGTCTGATAGGGGTGTCAGTGGGCTGACTATGAACGCTCTGGATCCAAGACTCTGGATTGAGGTCAGTGATCAAGTAGTCTACAGTACTACTGCCAAGAGATGAGCTATAGGTGTACCTACCTTAGGAGTCCCCTCAAAACCTTTCATTGACTATGTACATACCCAGCGTGCGACAGAGCTGCAGGAGATGTGACCCGTTTTTGTTGTCGTAGTTGTGCCTAGGGGGACATATAGGGGAGGGAATGCTGTCACTTCCAGGCAGGTGTTTGTCCCCCTGTGTGCTCAGGGTGTCCGGTTCTTGTCCAGTTCTGGCATTTAGGTCGCCACAGACTAGTACATGTCCCTGGGCCTGGAAATGATTGATTTCCCCCTCCAGGATGGTGAAGCTGTCTTCATTGAAGTATGGGGATTCTAGTGGGTGGATATAGGTAGCACACAGGAGGACATTTGTCTCTGTTGAGATCATTTCCTTTTGAATTTCTAGCCAAATGTAAAATGTTCCTGTTTTGATTAATTGAATAGGGTGAGTTAGGTCTGCTCTATACCAAATTAGCATACCCCCTGAGTCCCTTCCCTGTTTCACACCTGGTAGTTTGGTGGATGGGACTACCAGCTCTCTGAAACCTAGAGGGCAACCAGTGGGTCCGTCTCTTCAATACCATGTTCTTGTAGGATGACAATGCTTGTATTTCTGATTTATTTGGTGAAGTCCAGGTTCCTGCTCTTTAGGACAAAGGCAGATGACCTACGGCCTTGGATATTCCAGGATGAGATAGTGAAGGCTTTGTGTTCCATAAAGTGTCCAATGTTGTTAGTCGTGTGGTTTGGCCTCAGACCAGTACGTTTGAGCAGAGCCTGCTCTCTCGCTCTCTCCCCCTCGCTCTGTAACACCTTAGGGAGTGGCAGCTACATTATTTTCGTCTGTGTTTCTGTCTGGGTCTTCTGGCAGCTGATGGGAGAGAAGACGTGTGTTGGGGGTAACGGCCACAGTTAAACAGTCTGTCGTCTGGATCTTCACTATTGTTTGAGTTATTAGTGTTCTTGTCGCTGTCTGCAACACTCATCAGGGCTTTGGTCAAAAGTAGTGCACTATGTAAGGAAAAGGGTACCATTGGGCATGCAGCCTATGGGTGGATGTACCTCTCTGTATGGAAAGAGCATATGACATTCTCAAGGCACTGTTCCAATTACTCTACTTCTATGATTGTGCCTACACCCGAGGTTATAGCTACCTGAGCCTCCACAAAGCTTCAAATCATCTTCG